>NC_092210.1:87532401-87585055 GCF_043381705.1 Parasteatoda tepidariorum | reverse complement strand
CTAAACGTAACGATTTCATAAACTTACATATACAGTACAGAACCCGTTATCCGGAAATCAGAAAACCGGAAAACCAAAAAACCGGAACAAAATTAGATAAATTTTCTGGCCATATTTAAAATTTTTTTTTCTTTTCCTTGTAAGATTTTACGATTTTTCTTTCTTTTTTTAAAGAGGTTTACCTTACCATCATTTTGGAAATAATCATTAGTGTATTACTTCATTGTTTTTTCTTATTTTTAAGATTATTTCCAATTTTTTTTTTTTTTTTTAGCTGGGTTTAACAATAAAAAAAACGGCTTTTTGTAGCGATTCAGAAAACCGGAAAAATCAGTTATCCGGAATAGCGATGGTCCCGACCGTTCCGGATAATCGGTTCCCTACTGTATTTAGAAAATTCAGATTGTGTGAAGTGCCTTTTGATGAAAATTGGAGATTTTTCCCATAATTTTCTTTCATTGTTTAAGATCAGTGATTCCCAAACGGGTCTATATCGAACCCACAGGGGTCGACAACAACTTGCAAGGGATCCATGTCAAATGAAAAGGAAAATTGGAGGTTCATGAAATGAAAATGAGGGTCAACGATAGTGGATCTGGTCGTGACTTTTAATTTTGGCATTTCATGAATGGAATAATCATCATACACTGATAGTACCTATATCTATCTACATTCTACATAATTTATAAAAGTAACTATGAAGTAAAAATTTTATTAAAATTTAAGTTATTAAGATTATTTTTTGATATATGAAACTGAATTATTATAAACTAGCAATTGCCGGCAGCTCTGCCCGCGTGCGTTTTTATTTTCTCTGCGTGTAAGGTTTTATTTTGTAACAAAAAAGTCTTTTTCCGCTGTAAATTGTAGCCTAACCTGTGTCAACTCTTTAGCTAGCTGACTTCCAACTTTATCTGAGCACAAGATCTCGGAGATTTGCTGCATAGTTTTTACGTGAAAACGTAATAAACAGACACTACTACGATTTTGTATACAAACTTATTTCCACAATTATAATATTAATAGCGGAGTACTGGTTTTATAGTGGAGTTATTTAATTCAATTTACTTATTAATTAAATTAGTTTGAATTTAATTGATAAATGTATAAATTCAAACTAATTTAATTAATAAGTAAATTGAATAAAATAACTCCACTATAAAACCAGTACTCCGCTGGTACTGGATTTATGCATTTTTTTCATACATTTTTTTCACTCTACATTTCACTACAGTTAGAAATTTAAATCTTTCACAGTGAGTAGCACTATACCAGCTATCAAAAATACATTTGAAGTTGATGAATTTACAAAAAATCAATATCAGGAAAGCAGGGGGTCGATCCGAAACGGAAAAACATGGCAAGGGGTCTGCGAGACAAAAAAGTTCAAGAACCACTGGTTTAGATCAACAATGAAACAGATTTTAGCATTCTTCCTCACTAGTGTTTCATAAAATTTCAATAATCTTTTTTTGTATTTTTCCGCCCATGAACATTAAAAATCCAATGTACATAATTTCTTGATTTTTGTCTTTTATTCTAAAAAGTTATATTAAGGGCAGTGATTGTGGAATATCTTGTCAATCTTAATATTTATCATTCTAGTGTCATAATTAATATTCTGCAGGTGATGTTTTAAAGCAGTGTCAAAATGCAAAGAGAAATTAAATTCCATTTTGTTTTCAATTCCAGTTTAATTCGTTATTAAAATGTATGATAATGTGCGAATAATTTAACCAACAGAAAATTCTAAAAGGAAAACTTTATCGATTCAATACCCCTGTTATATGGTACAAATACAAGTTCAAAGAAATAAATAAATTTCATTCAATGTTATTTTCTTTACATCGTTAAAAATTTATGCAACTTATGTGGGGGTTTTTTCTCAAGTGTTTGAAAAATGGAAATTTGTATATAAATTAACATTTTATAAAAATTTACCGAACTTTAATGAATTTATGCTATGACACGAAAAAAATATACATTCGTTTTCTTTCAAAGTGGTTTTGAAAAAGAGGAAAAAAAATATTAAATAAATTTCTCGTGTATTTGCTTTTGTCTCCTCCAGTAACAAAAAAAAATTTAATAAGATCAACAAAACAAAAAAAAGAAACAAATTTTTAGACTTTATCCCATTAAGTTAGTCGGAAAATGTTAAAAGTTACAATCGATTTTCGCGTATTTCTTATTGGATTTAGATATACTTGCCTTCATGGGAACTTTAGCTTCAATTCACGGTTTCATATTTGCTAGAGCTTATCACAATTCTTTTACTTTTCTAGAATTGAAAGAACTTTCAAGAAATTTTCTTGGCATCATTTTTCTTATAAATATAAGATAATAAAAAATGGAAGACAGAGTTTTCTGTTTGAACATTAGAAAACAAAATCCTTACATACATTATATTAATAATTTGTATATCCTCCATCTAATGTATTATATATAGTATATAATTATATATTCATCTTTGTTTGTTATTCTATATTTATATACTTTTTATTATGGAAAATGTGTATGCAGAGTATAACGTATTTAAATATTAAAAAATAAAAATTTAATGTATTCTAATAATTTTATTATCCTTCAAATGAAGGAGTTATAATTCCGTATGATACAGAAAATGTGAATATTTACAATCTTATGCCAAATATATACAATGACAAAATATAAGTGAGCGAAAACCTGACATTCAGTATATTACAGAATGTATTACATAATCGAATCTATTATTATAGAATCTTAAATTCTATATAGGTTAGAAAATCGGAACTTAAAAGACGTGTAACTTTCAAAAATTCGATACTTAAACCTCATGCAACAACTCACAAAAAGTGAACACTAATAGAACAAATTTTGATAAGTTTAAGTGGCTGTTCTTCAAACTAAAAGCTTTAATTTTGAAAAGCAATTTATTTAAAGCAAGCTTTGATGTTCTAATTTTTCTACTTATGTCTAAATTTTAGAATACTATAGTATGTTAATAGAAATATTTTATTAATAGAATTAATTTATATCAATAATTTCAATTGATATACAAGGATTATTGCTATTAATTCTAATATATGAAAAATATATTAATAGCAAAATTTTTGAATATTCTAAACTAAAATAAAAATTCTTGGAAATTAGCAATCATGTTAGTATTTTTCTTATCATTGTTTATTTATTTTTTTAATTATTTAAAATTACTAAAAAAAATTAAATAAATATTTTAATTACTTAATTATTATTTTTTTTAATTTCGCTACCTTAATTCTTACATTTAATAATACTCGCATTACATTTAATAATTACATTGCATTACTCGCATTGCATTTAATAATCTGACATTTAATAATACTCGTGATAAATATCGTATTTAATAATTATCGTTATAAATAACGCACTTCGGCATTATCGTTTTAAATATGTTTCGCTGTCTCTATTTGTCGTACTTTCGAAATTTATCGCTAGGCATGATACTTATAATGCATAGCGATAATGCATTTTTATATCATTTTATTCTGATATTTAAAATATATAATAGTTTTACTATTTATTAATATATTGCCCAACCTTAGTTCTCTTAGGATCTTTTATAAATAAGTTTCCTGTAAGAGTAAATGACATTTTCATAAATTTTTTGTCTTAATTATTTTTTTTTTATCTGAACCTGATCTGATTTTTATTTTAATTAACTATTTTATTTTTGAATTGTTAAAAATTTTGAATTTTGTCAATGAAAAATTCATTTAATAAAACACTAAATTTACATTTTATCTACCAATTTCTAACACTGAGATGACGTAACTTCGGCAATTAGTGCCTACCTGTCCTCTTCGCGCCTGCTGGCACATAAGGCCTCAACTCTCTTTTTCCAAGCGCCCGTGTTTTAAGCCACTCCTCTTACCTCCTCCCATCTATTTAGTATTGCTTTGCACAAATCTTGATGCATGTACCTTTGCCAAGTAAATTTTGGCCTTCCTTTTTCACGATTTTCATCGGGCACCCAAGTAAGCAAGGCTATCCAGTTTTAAACGAAGGGTATGCGAAGTCCATCTCCATCGTCTCTTCAAAATTTCCTCATGAATTTGTCCTTAATTTCCTTAATTTGAAATAGTGTTAAGCCAGGAGCTTGACACTATTTCTAATAACATTTGTTAAACATTTCCATTATTCCATCCATGCACCATACAAAAGCATGGAGCGAACAACAGCTTTTAAAACTCTTATTTTTGGCAGGATTTTTATATTTGAAGCTCTCCAAAATTTTTGAGGACACCTTAAACAGGTTTCTAGCTTTTATGAATCTTGAGTTGTTGATCATCGTTGCTGCCTCCCTGTCTGTTTGGTATTGCTCCAAGAAATGAATGCGCTAGTTATAAGTGCAAGTTATTATTTTGATGTGTCTAGCGTGTCACTTGTCGTATTTCTTGTTAAATCTGTTAAGCTATTGCCTTCATTTCCAACATGGATCTACAATATGCAACTATATCTTCTGTTTAACTTGCTTTAATTCTGAAACAAAGTGGTTTCCTACAATCGATTCTATGGCATTCGTAAATGAAAACACCTGCACCATTATGCAAATGAACTAAATGGCAAACTGTTGCATAATTTTAAACTTAGATTAGAAATCTTTACAACTCAGAGCACCCCGGCCGGTCTCCTTTCTAAGACATATGAACCTGGAAAATATCAGAATAGCGCCTTTGGTTTCTGAACTAGTTTTTAATAGACGCTAAAATTAAATAGTTTTTCGTTTCTTGAAATGTTGTCTTTAGTGAATGATATTGAATGAAAGATATTTACCATGAACTTCTTGTATGCGACCAAATATACATCACGTCCCACCTAATGGTACGCGTGCCATAGGTTCGCCATCTCCTCTCAAATTAGTTTTTTAATATAAAATTATTTAAAAACAATTTATTTTAAACATATAATTTTTAATTCAAGCCACATGGAGAATGGTATACTTCACGTTAACTAAATTATATGATGCTATAAACCTTTTTAAGTTTTGGAAAAGCTTTTGGAATGTCAGATATGAAGAATTTATTCATGCACATTGAAATTCATTTAATTCTTTATTGAATTATTCGCATCACTTACAGAAGGCAATAAATCATGTATGCTTACTTTAGAAAAATAACTATTAGTAATATAATTAGTGATTAGAAATGTTTAATTCTATGTAATTCATAACTAATGCTTCTTCGTTAGTTCATTATTATGCAGTTTCTCATTTAATTAAAAATCAACTTTTTTTTGTTACTTCAAAATACGAACACCACACATAGAAACACTAATACAATAGTTACTATGGCTAAAACAATTAAAATTTCAATTTTAACTGCACTGTAATTATTTCACAAAGAGTTATTGCAATTTCAATTTTTAAAATTATTAAAACTCATGTTGTAATTTTTCCTGCAAGTTTTCTATTGACAGCAAAACAGTTCGAATCCTTCATTTTGACATGGAAAAAAATAAATTATTAATTTGAATAGAGATGAGAAGCAAAGAGGTGTAAAAAATGACGTAATTGATATTTACTTAATATATAAAATTGTTCTAGTGTTAAGATGAAAAAATGTTCTTTTGTTTATTTATAATATTACTGCTAAAAATAATTAAAATGAATGTGGGCAATTAATGTCGATTAGGGAATAAGTAAAATTCATGAGTGATTTTACTTTCTTACGGTAGTTCTTTATTAAATTATCAACGTTACGAATTAACCCCATCTATATCTAATCGTTATATATCAGCTCTTACTTTATTAAATTAGCTGCTTCAGCATAATTTCGTATTAATAATTAATAAGTGATTTTATATCCACAATTTCTAATTCTCTCGATCCTTGTGTCTACCGGGGGGTAAAATTGATAAAATAGCCATAATTTTAAGGTTACGATATTTCTGGCGAAAATAACATCATTTTGGTGATAAAACTAAAATATACGGTATTTAAACTATCTATTTGGTAGTTTTTTAGTTTGTAAGTTTACGGTTAACCAGAAATTCTAGTTATCAAAATGTTTCTTTTTATTACCNAAATATTAAAAAATAAAAATTTAATGTATTCTAATAATTTTATTATCCTTCAAATGAAGGAGTTATAATTCCGTATGATACAGAAAATGTGAATATTTACAATCTTATGCCAAATATATACAATGACAAAATATAAGTGAGCGAAAACCTGACATTCAGTATATTACAGAATGTATTACATAATCGAATCTATTATTATAGAATCTTAAATTCTATATAGGTTAGAAAATCGGAACTTAAAAGACGTGTAACTTTCAAAAATTCGATACTTAAACCTCATGCAACAACTCACAAAAAGTGAACACTAATAGAACAAATTTTGATAAGTTTAAGTGGCTGCTCTTCAAACTAAAAGCTTTAATTTTGAAAAGCAATTTATTTAAAGCAAGCTTTGATGTTCTAATTTTTACTACTTATGTCCAAATTTTAGAATACTATAGTATGTTAATGGAAATATTTTATTAATAGAATTAATTTATATCAATAATTTCAATTGATATACAAGGATTATTGCTATTAATTCTAATATATGAAAAATATATTAATAGCAAAATTTTTGAATATTCTAAACTAAAATAAAAATTCTTGGAAATTAGCAATCATGCTAGTATTTTTTCTTATTATTGTTTTTTTTTTAATTATTAAAAATTATTAAATAGTTATTTTAATTATTTAATGACTATTTTTTTAATTTCGCTACCTTAATGACATTTAATTGTACTCTCGATAAATATCGTGTTTAATAATTAGCGTTATAAATAATGCACTTCGGCATCATCATATTAAATATGTTTCGCTGTCTCTATTTGTCGTACTTTCGAAATTTATCGCTGGACATGATATTTATAATGCATAGCGATAATACATTTTTATAATATCATTTTATTGTGATATTTAAAAAATACAAACATTTTACTATTTATTAATATATTGCCCAACCTTAGTTCTCTTAGGATCTTTTATAAATAAATTTCCTGTAAGAGTAAATGACATTTTCATAAATTTTTTGTCTTAATTATTTTTTTTATCATTCAGGCTCTCATGATAAAATTACCAAATTTTACCACATTTACTAACAAGCAACATGGTAATAAAACCCTATTTACTTGTTCATTTTACCAAAAGTCATTACCAAAGCGTTTGGGTAAAAATAACCGAGCTTTTTGGTGATCCCATAGAACCAGAAACACGGTAAATTTTACCATAAAATAAGATAGAAATTCTGCTGCAAACAGGAATTTTGGACTGCAAATTTTTTGATTTTCATGCGGTTTCTTTTCATCCACATAGTTACTTTTTTAAGACTAAATTTATCTTTGATTTCTGCATTCTTTTAGTTAAATAAGTTTTACTACGTTTTAGTTCTAGTTATCTTTACAATTTATTTCCAGTATTTAAAAGCATCGCATTCGCAAAAGGGTTTTTTTTTTTTTTAGTAAGAACTTATTCGGATAACAAGATAAAGTAACTCATCTCGTATTACATTACAACAAATAAAAATAAATATTTTATTAACTTAAAGTTATTTTAAACATTATTCTGAAACATAATAGCAACGCGTTTCTTAGCAATAAAGTATTGTTTTCTGATGCCAAGGTAAAATAGTGCTCTTGTTTTTGAATAACACAACAAGGAGAAAAAAAAAAGGACAATTTTAATAATTATTTATGAAAGTCGATATTTATTCCAAATCGTTCAATTGAGGATAAACGTTAAAAACATTTTTACTTTATGTACCCAAGTTCTGCTTAACAGCGTGTAAACATTCGCTTCCGAGTTTTATATATTCGAATGAAAGCAACAAAAAAAATTTAATAAATAAAATAAAACAAATAGCGTTTACAGCTGTGACATTTACTAACGGTCAGAAAATTTACGATGTATACTTCACATTTGAACTACCGGAGTTTATATTCTTTGAAGATTGGCCGATGTGGAAGCGTATTGTTTCAAACACTTTATTCTGTTTATTGCAAAAACACTTTGCTTAAGAACTTTCGGGGACTGACTGAAGATCAATGCAAACAAGAAGTAAGGCATAAATGTCATTCTTTTTTTATGGCCGGATGTCAGAAAGGATGCGAAGTTACTTCGTCTAAGACTGATCCAAAACGGAACAGTGATCAAGCGCAAAATGAAATTTAATTACATTGAAATATAAATGCAAAATGAATAATAATTGTGAATTAAAATATGTTTGCAGTTTAAAAGGTAGAAAAAATTTTATTGAAAAGTGAAGAATCAAATAATAAAAATCAATTCAAAAAAATTCCATTATTGAAAATCGCATTAACTTGTCTTTTTATACAATACAAACAGTAATATTATTTAATTGTAAAAGGAAAGGTAATTTTCTCAAATATTTGATTGATGCTTTTCAATTAAGAAAAATGAATTAAAATATTCGTTTTAATGTTATACAAATTAGACTAATCAATTTAAGTTGAATAATCAAACCCAAATTGCACTTCTGAGATTTCAAAAGCAAAACTTCTTTTTTTACAAAACAACATCGTTGAGTGCAATACAAAATAAAATATCTTATGAAGCATTTTTCTATTTTTTTTCCGTAGACTTGATATGGTTACATAGCAAATCATATCTAATTTGATACAATACAGAATAGACTTGTATTTATTCATGTGACGTTTGCTATGATTTTTGTTTGTTTGCTATGTCACACATTTTAAACAGATACAAATCAATTGACAATGAATTCAAAGGAATTTGATTTTCTTTTATTTATGTCATCAGACCGAGCACAGAAGAAATCAACTGGACTTGGATGTGCAGTTTTAGAAAATTATCTACCTTTTTTAAAATCACTCCAAATATCCATTTTTTTTTTTAAATCGAAATGTGGCTTCCAATATTTATTGTTGCATTAATATCATTCGCTATCTAATCTCATATCATAATCTAATCTTATATCATAATCTAATTTCATCTCTAATCTCATCAACAATATTCCGTATCCGGTATTTCTCATTTACCAATTCCGGTAGCTTTTACCATACTTTATTTCTCAGTGTATGTTTACCATGGTATTTCATTGAAACTATTTTAATTTCTACTGGAAGTCAGCGAAATACAATTAACTACATTGCTTAATGATTGAAATATTTAACTGCATAATAATTTATGTTTAATTTTGACAAATTATAGTTATGACAGAATTTTCAATAAAGAAAATATTACTTAACAGAATATTATTCTTGTCTTCAATGATACAGTTAAAATGTCCAAACACATCAGCTGTAAGTTTTTCCGCAATACTGTTGTGAAATTCTATCTCTTATTGCTAAAAATGCCTTCTTACATTATAATTAATTAATTAACCGACTTTCAGTTCTTAATTATTTTCTTAGTAACCGAAACTTCTTAATAAAATTTTAAAACTATTAAGCTTTAAGAATTTTTCAAAACTTTCTTTATTAGAAAGGAAAAGCACCATTATTAACTTGTCACTTGCCTAGAAAATTGTTGGAGGATTTAAAATCAATAATGCTCATATTCACAGAAAAAACAACTATCTTTCGCTTCATCTAAAAAATAATAATTGGACTTCTTTAATGGCTTTGATAAAGTTTAATTAAAAAATAGACATCAATACTTACATTTGTTTTTGTTTCTTATTGATTTTGAATACTTTTATGATTTTGCTTATAAATATTTTTTTAACGTAGTTCATATTTTAACCCTGCATTTTCAGTATTATTTTACTGCCCATTTTAACTTCTAATATTTTAATTGCATGTTTCATTATTCAAAATTTATCGTACCTTTAATTTATTGCATATTTAATAACTAAGAATGACCTCCTTATAAAGAAATAATAATAATTATAAGGGTGACATAAAATTATTAATCACAAGTTCCTACTCCTCTAAGGAAACATTTCTAAAACGTAGAATTAGATGGAATTTAAATAACAAAAAAGAACTATAACAATTGAATTATGTTCGAACGCTAAAAACGTAAAGGTCTACAAATTAATTTGCTTATTTTTGGTTTCTGTTTACTTTTTAGCTTTTAAGCACCAAAAAACTAACTATCTGCATTGGAATGTGATTTCAGTTATTCAAATTTGCTCTTTTGAATCCTCGGCTCGTGATTAAAAGCGGCTGTTGCTTTCAAAGAGCATTCGCATTACCTAGCAACCCAGAGTTATTTTCACACAAACATTATTCTACCTCTCCCCTAATAGAGTTAAGTGGCTAATTTAACTAAGCCTAATCGAATTTAACTGCTCAAATAGTTTTAAAAATTCTTTTAGAGTCTGTAAAAGTTCCATCAGTTTGGAATCCTTAACTGGCAATTAATTAAATAAATTCTAGGTTATATTAAAATTATGCTTCGTAATCAGTAATTAATCGTTTCATTTATTAAAAGTTCATGTAGTCTACATCAAAAGTTTTAATTAATGTCAACATTTCTTATGACTTCATAAACTTTGATTTTTGTTCTCTGTTGGAACTTTTTTTTTCTTCAAGAATTGGATCAGGATTTCGGCCATAAAGCACTGTAAATATTACAGAATCATATTTAGATTAAAGCCAACTTATCTTTAGATAATAATCAGCATTCTATTATAAGCATTACATATTTCCTACCTTTTTAATTTCTTTTATTTCATACATTTATATTCTTATTTAATCAGTTCTAATCCCAATGGATCTCAGCATGTATTCCACAGCGTTCCATCGCCTGTTACTATTAATATCATTATTCAATTTTTAAAAAAAAAAAAATTTTAAGTGGGCTCCACTTAAATTTTTGTATGTGCAACAGCTTATCAGATATGCCATTTTATAATAAGTTTATTTTTTTACGAACTATGATCTTTTTGATATTTAGCCGAAAGCCGCGATGGCTCAAAGGATAGAGCGTTCGCCTTCCGCGTCGAACCGGTCCATACGAATTCTGCATCCGGCTTGCACCGACCACAGTGCTGACGTGAAATATCCTCAGGGGTAGACAGATCATGGGTTAAAGTCCCCTTGTCGTCAGGCTAACCGTGGGAGGTTCTCGTGGTCTTCCTCTCCATGTAACGCAAATGCGGGTCAGCTCTATCAAAAAGTCTTCCACGAAGGCAAATTTCTCCCAATACTCGATCCAGGAGTTCCCTTGTCTTCTGGATTGGGTTCAAAATTGCAAGGTTACGGAGTTGAACATTAGTAGTCGGAAACCCATGAAATTGGGTCGGCTGTTCAACGACGGTTATGAAATAAAATAAGATATTTATCTGCGGTAGCTCAGGGGATAGAGCGTTCACTTTCCGATAAAGTGACCCGGGTTAGAAACCCAGCAGTGACTGGACGATATTAATTTGTCTCCCGGCTCGCACTGATAACAATACTGACGCAAAATATCCTCAGTGGTAATCGGATCATGGGCTAGAATATGGCTAACAATGGGAGGTTTCATTGGGTTTTCCTGACCTTATAACACAAATGCAGGTTAATTCCATCAAAAGTCCTCCACGGAGGCTAGTTTGTCCCATTACTTGATCTTGGAGTTCCCTTGTCATCTGGATTGGGTTCAAAATTACGAGGCAACGGAGTTGAAAATTCATAGTTGTAAACACAGAATTAGGTCAGTCGGCTGTTCAACGCCGGTTGTTAATTGAAATTTCGATCTGAATATGAACGAGGCAAAGGAATCGTAGATTGTTCCTACAACGTGGATTTTTTATCACTAATAACCATCATGTCCAACATTTCCTTCTATAAAAATAATAAACATCTTCAACACATGTCTACAGTAAATATTCATCGAAAACTTTTAATTTTACGAACTTAATTCTTTTTATATTAGCCTTTAAAAACACGATTTAGTTTTTGCTTTAATATATAAATTCCTTTATAAATGTTACATATTATAAATCAATCTATCTTCTACAACAACAATAAGGTGGACGTTATAAACCTGAGACTTTCCTAATACTGTTTTATTAGCAAAGTTATTCAAACCTTTTTTTGGTTTTCTTTTACCAGTTTTCTAATTTCTTGAATCAATTTTGATGGGGGGAAAATTAAAGATTGCTAGAGCGTTTGATTAGATTTTCTTATACATATATAAATATAACTTTATTATTAAAGTAATTGAAAGATATATCAATGTGCAACGTGGCTCCTTTATAAATGTAATTGAAACATCACTGAGAAACAAATCAATGCCAAATAACAATCCAATAGCAACAAGGATTTATTACAAATATTAACGAAATTCTATGTCGCAATGCTTTTGATAAGCATGTAGTATGGATTTTTCTGAAAAATTATACTTGTAATCAATAGAACATTAATTTGTCTGACAATCATTTTTCTTTTATGAGGGATATTTGATGAATGTTAGATGCCACACAGAACCAAAATAATCATTGTTTAGTAAAGAAAGAACAACAATATCGTATTGGCTTTCATAGCCGTTTTTTTGTTGTCGTTCCATGGATATTTTGTTCATGATAATCTTGGAGATAAGTTAAACGGTAAATGAAAACATTCGTTAAGTGTAGTACTAGAAATTTTCTAAATCGAAGAACGGTGCTTTTATGCTTGTGCATTGAGAGGGCAGAGTTAGGAATTTTGCTGTTTTTGTCCTGCAGCTGCATCCTTAGAGCACAGAAAATCCTCTCGAACATAAGAACTTGGAATTCTTGGGTTCCCCTTTCAAGGCTACTGTTGCCAAAATCTTTTTTTTTCCTTCCAAAAAGTTAAGTTGAATGCAAAAATGGTACATACATGAGATTGTGGAAGTCATGAATATTACATGAGAAACTGGCACAACAAAGGAAGAGATTTTCTCTTTCCTACCTTCAAGAAGCTTGGTCAATGAATGTGTGAAGCACCCTTTACAAATACTAGTTTCTTAAATCTCTCTGTGGGCCTTTTTTTCCAACGATCCTGTTCGACAATTTTTTGCGATTAAAAAAGTCCTAGCTGTTTTTTTGTTTTTTTTAATTCAAACAAAAAAAAATTCAACAGCAAGTAAGAAAGACTGGAACTGGAAAAAAAAGGAAGAACTTTTTCTTGGTCGAGAGAAAATACTTTAATCCTCTCAGAAATCCATAAGCTAAAAGTTGTGGTATGGCATTTCGGGTCGCATGTTTGAAATAACGTTTTGTTGACAACAGATTATAGATTATTTTAGAAGTTAAAAATAAAAACACTTTATGTTTATGGGTTTCATGTTTTAGTAAAACTGTTGGTTGCTGTCTAAAAGACATGGAATTGAGCATATTAATGTAGACAGATTTTATTTCTTTATTTTTAATGCAAATTGTCAAACTTGTAAATTTGCTATTTTGAAATAAAGAATACAAAATTTCAAATCTTTTGGGAATAAAAGCAATTAATAGTATTGTTTTATCTTTTTGATTTGTAAGCTAAGTATAAACAGGATTAAGAAGTACAATAGTTAAAAACTTGAAAAAAAAATTCTTTTTATTTTCGTTAATCAATTATGTTACATGCTATATTCTCTTGTTTTCAAAGCAATTCCTTATTTTCTATTAAAAAAATTAAAATTAAATAAGTATTTCAAAAACTAAGTTACATAGTGTTTTAATATAAAAATTATCTCGTAATTTTTAATTTCTAAGCATATTTCCATCTACAATCAAGACTTTCAAATAGTGCCTATATGTGTTTATACAGAACTTACACTAACTATAGTAAACAGAACATCATTAAAACTTTGTTCCTTTTTGAATAACAGCCATTATATAAATGTTTGTCCCATTAAAAAAAATAATCTTATTATAACGGGGTGGGTGTTTTTTGTTGATAAATTTACAAATGAAATTTTCCCAATTAACAAATTCTTTCAAAAACCTATATGCGTCAAAAAAAGAATTTTTAAAACAGTTTACATTGAAAAAGAAGAAACAGAAAAAAAATCAAATCTTAAACTTTTTCATTGAATATAGTTTGTTCAGCTTTTGAATGGATACATATAACCCTTATTACTGTCCACAATTGTTAAATTTTTTGATATACATAATATTCTATGTCTGCTCAACATCTCCTAAAAGAGAGAAGGCCTCAGCACGGATCAATTTAGTTGCCCGACGTAACGAGCATAAATTGCACAGTGTAGGAAGAATGAGAAAGATGCTACTAAGTTTGGGCTATTAAGCTGCGCAGTGGGGGAAATATACGAAAGTTACCATTACGTTTGGACTACTGAAGGATCGAATTCCTTGTTTATGTTATTTTTTATATAGGAACATCATTTGATAACCAATGTTCATTCATCATTCAAAACGAAACACTTTTTGAACAATAAACATAACACAATTGAAATAGTTGATTTAAGTTATCTGAAACTGAAATCTTTATTAATTACATAACGTTTTAAATAAAATTAAAAAAAACTTTATGAACTAAGTGAACGCATTTCGGTGAAACAGTAATATAAATAGAGAAAATATAAAAATTAAATCTATTAAACTCCCATCACTATGACGCAAGGAAGTTTGGTTCCAAATTCATTTGATAACCACGTGATTAAAAAGAGTTTCTTTTGTCAACAAATCAAAATGACAAGATTGTGAACGCTTTGTCATGTTGAAATTTAAATTGTACGCCAAATCGATGCCAAGCTCCCAGCAAGAACGTATATCAAAATCGCTTACTCTTAAAGCGATGTTTCACAGTCTTCTTTTTTCTTGCTTTCTTAAATCACGTGAAATGAGAAAAACAAAACTTATTGAATAATTAATTAAAAAGCAATAGTTAATAAAAATGATATCCAAAATTTGTAACAAATATATCGCTCATGGGCTGCAATAGCGGCACAACTCAAAATCAAGTTTTGAGTTAAGTGGGTTTAAAGTTTTCATTGCTAAGCAAAATGCATAACAAATGCTTTCGTTTGCTTAAACGAAGAATACCTTCAAGTTGAATTATGAAATGTGCAAGCATTGCTGCTGAAAGAATGTGTATTTTCATATTGACACCTGTTCTTAGGCCAAAACGCGTGCATTTTGAGTTGTGCCACTATTGCAGCCCATGAGTGATATGTCTTTTTATTAGCCTTCAAAGAAACTGATAAATGAATAATAAATATTGGTTTATTGCAGACGATTTTCTTTCACAGTGACACAAAAGTAAAAATTCTTTATTCCTTGATTTGTTAAGGGCATGTCAACATAAGACGTATCATTTTTAGGAGTCCAATCGAATCCAATACTCTTGCAACGTCATATAGTTGTTTCCTTTCAAGAATGCTCTCCTTATTTATCGAAATATATCGTCAAGTTTCGTATTCCAGTAAGAATTCGAAACTATAACTTTTTTTTCAATAATTCTGTGATATATATCGCAAAAGATGGTGCGAATTAAATTCTTGTCTGACGTACTTAGCGTTTAAATTGTTTGAAAGCATATTTTTATAATTTAATGACGAAATAAAACGGAACAATACGCAGTCGCGGATGGTAACTTAAATCCTATACAGCTATGGTCTTTTCTTAACTTGCAACGGAGTATAAAGTTTTAACTTGCAAATCATTACAAAAAATGCTTTGTTGTTATTCAGAACTCATCATGATGAAGTGCTTGATTTACACGTTCGGGAAAATCACAAGTCATGATTTAAACCGTGTTTCTGACACAGAAGCGTCCGAAAACCACCTCTTATTTAAACCACCATAACAATTATGTCTAAACATGGGCAAACTGTGCATAATTGATTTAAGGAATCAATCCATAAGGCAATTTTGGGAAACAGTAAATTGTCCCTTTTCCACTTAAATCTTTTACGCTAATAAATATTTTCTGTAGCATTTCCACTGCCAGATTCGGGAACATCGAATTATGATAATTGGCACTGACATATTCAATTATTTAGGCAGAGGGCATTCTATATCGCTGGATCGAAGATACACTTAATTACAATTCAGTGATAAACTGGTAAACAATTAACTCCGTGTTCCCCCTTCCTTTCCGGTCGATGCCCATCCTGAAACCTACCTGTCTTTTCACGAGTGAATTATTTATTCGAGATCAGGGAATTTATTTTTTCGGTCCTGTTCTGTTGCTTCTATTTAGGATATTCAAAACAGTAAAGAAAACTTTTTGGGGTTAAATGCGATTAATTAATGTATTTTATGGTACATTTTATTACATTAGAGTCGATGAACCAGCCTGTATACTATTTAGATTACATATAAGACTAAACACCATTAATTCTAGAAAGAAAACAGTATTATGATAGTCAGTGTAATTATATGAATAAAATTGAGTTTAATTAAATTATGGGAAATTTGTTAGAATTACTATCAAGGGCGACGGGCACCCCCTGACTTTTTTTCTTTAAAACAATTAAAGAGATACAGAAAAACAATTTTGTTATAAAAAATTTTATTAAAAGTATTTTTATTCAAAAACAAATAATTAAGTAATTATTGATACATAACAATTGCAAAATTATTCAATCAAACAAGAATTGTAATTGTTTTGTTTGCTGTCCAAGTCAATTTATAACTTTTTCAATGAATTCTGAGTCACTTTGATTTTTTTCTTATGCACACTTAGCATGCATGCACAAACTTGGCAGACATCTAAGCTATATTTTTCAATTTCATTTAATTAAATATAAATAATATTATATTTTCTATTAGTTATTTAGTTTAACAAAGGTGTATAACATAAACTGACTTCAAACAACTGTAAAACTTCATCAACACAATAAATATCAATAGTAAACGTGCACAAACACGTTAGTATACGAAACTACTGTTTGTAGTTATTTGTGTTTCAAAGTCAGTAGCTATGCCAGGGCAATCAATACAGTTTCTAGTGGCAAAATTTGCAAGTACAAGAAATTCGTACTTTTTTTTAAATATCTTGTTAACAATGAAGAAATGCATCTTGAAAAAAATTAACAGGTGAAAGTATATGTAATAACAAAACAGAATGTAATAACAGAATATTTTTAAAAAAAATTGGGGGGGGGGAGGTAGTTTGTTATAGGGTTGCACCCCCTTTTATATTATTCTGCTGGCTCCCTTGATTGCTATATTATAATCACTATAATTACTTGAATATAATTGTAATCGCCATCAGCATAATTAAAGGAATACAATTATAGTCGCTATAATTGTATCAATAATTTTAAAAGGCTACTGATATACGGATTAAAAGGTTATTATTTTACCCTGAAAATAAAGTATGGACCAAACTACCAGAATATGGTTAAATTTACCGTGTTTCTGGCTCGGAGGGAAGACAAAAAAGTTCTTTAATTTTTACTGTAGCACTTTAGTAATGATATTGGTTAAATTGACCAAAAATATTTTATTATAATATGTGATGAAATTTAGCAAATGTGAAATATCTTTTTATCATGATTTCTTAAAGCATGACATAAAAACCATTTATTCGGTTAAATTTGCTCTTCAGCTTTGTATTATTTACAAATTTTTGACTATCAGAACTATAATTTGGTTTATAAATACCATATATTTTAGTTTATTGAAAGATTTTTTTTTTAGAAATGTCATTACCATACAGTAAGGTAACTTCACCAGAATTGTTTTTTCCGTGTAGGTAACTATTATAGGTTTTAATAATTAGGTTATTGTTAAGGGATTTTTTTAAAAAAAGAAAGATATATTGTTGCTTCAACACAGAATTTTTTACATTATTGTAAGTTAGAGTTTTCGTAATTTTTTACTAAAGAGTTTTATTTCTTTTTATTTTAAAATAAATAATATTTATAAAATTCTTCCAATTTTTCTGTGATCATTGAGAAATATTATATCTGTTTTAAATAATTTTGTTATAAATATGGTTTTTGAATTCAAACAAGATTCTTTTTCTAGGTCAGTGTTTCCCAAACTTATGATTTTGGTGTACCCTTTCTAAATTTTTCGTAACGCTGTGTACCACTAATACAAAAACGAATGTATTTTTTACTATAAAAAAATTGCACAAAAGTTAAAAATCACAACTGGCTGATGACACCGCTAATTATTAACTGTTATCTCTGCAAAAAATAGCTAATAGAAAAATCCGCAGTAGTAAATTTTCATGGCTAGCTTTGTTTTTAAATAAAAATTTTGAAATTTTCGTTTGTTGCCAGACATTTCACATAAGAACGCATATAACCCCGCTAAACTGTTCTCGTACCCCTGGGGGTACGCGTACCACACTTTGGGAAACACTGTCCTAGGTGAATAGCTAAATTATGAAACTATAACAACAATAGTTTAAGTGTTATCCTAAATGTTAAGGGAGTGCACCAAATTTCATGAATTTTTTTTTTAAAAGAAAATAATTTTTAAAACTACAGTATCACAAAAAAAATTTCGACCCAATAAACATTTTCATGATTTTCTAATGTGTCCAGGTAATACTCAAAAATATTTCACTTATTTAAGAACATTTTTTAGTTTACGTTGCTTTTCACTTTTCTTGAGGAAAGACAATAAAAACGCTGGTAACTTTGGTGCACATTTAAGTAGTCAAACCCCTTGGGTGTCGTGTTGTACCAAAATAGAATCTTGGGTGTCGTCGAGACGCACGCGGGACACACGCCAGATGTTGCTTTAGACTGTTGACGCGACCTCAGATAAACCCTAATTGCACGCAAGTTGACGCTCTTCATGTCTCAGATGGGAGGGATGTTGTCCCTTTTTTTTTTTAAACTTTCCTTCCTTCCTTACCTTTAGAAAAAATACTTTTTTACGGTAGCTAAGTTTGTGAAGGCGTACACACTTTCGGCTTAATGTGACTGCTTTTTTATTAACGGAAATAAATAAACGTTAAAATTGATTTATTATTGCCGCTTCTCTGAAGAGCTCTTTTAAAGCTAAGAGCCTGAATTTTTTTTTCTCCCTATATTTACGTAATTTGTGCGGAAGGTGTTAATTTATTTATGATGTTAAAAACAGCCCCAGTGTTACACAGTGAAAAAAAGTATGGTCAAAACTACCGGAATATGATAAAATTTCCTCTATGGGGACACCAAAAGCACTTTGGTAATGACTTTTTGTGAAATTAACAGTAAAATACAGTTAATTTTAACCAAACAAGTTCCTTTTTTAACTAAATGTAATTTCAATATTATTATTTTTTTAGTAAAATTGCAAATTGAAACTATATGCAGGACTAACTTAAACGATTCATCGAGTTTCTAAAGATTATTTTTTTACAAATACCACGAATTACAAATACAGGTGATAAATACATACATTCATCAAGTTCTTGTTACATACTTCATATGTCCAATGTAAGCACTCATGATCACCCATCGCAATTCCCAGCGGTAATCCAGTTCCGTCCATGCGTTCCATGTGATAGAAATAAGTATGTGTCGTATGGACGCACTCATAGTATATACCAGTATGATATGTACAGTACGCAAAATAAAAAACGGACTATCCTGAATAACTTTTGATTTAAAGATCGGATCTTCACGTTCGAGGACTCACAGTTGATGATTCGAGAGGGTGACCTTAAATATACTAATTAATCAGTACATGTGATATTTTAAGTTACGAAATCAGACACAAAAACGTACTTTTTCTGAATAAACATGCTTTTTTTCCAACGGATTCGGATTTCTAATTTCCAAAATGTTGGGGGTAGCCGCAATCTGGAAAATATGGTTCCCATACCTTTTTCAGGAGAGATTAACTTAAGGCAGAGTTTCCCAAAGTGTGGTACGCGTACCCCCAGGGGTACGGGAACAGTTTAGCGAGGGTACGCGTCCTTATGCGAAATATCTTGCAATAAACGAAAATTTCAAACAAACTTATTTAAAAACAAAGCTAGCCATGAAAATTTACGATTGCGTATTTTTCTATTTGCTATTTTTTGCGGAGTTTGAAGTTAATAATTAGTGGTGTCAACAGCCAGTTGTGATTTTTAACTTTTGTGCAATTTTTTTTATAGTAAAAAATACACTCATTTTTTTATTAGTGGTACACAGCATTACGAAAAATTTAGAAAGGGTACACAAAAGTCATAAGTTTGGGAAACACTGACTTAAGGGATTAAAATGGCTGTTAACAAAGTAAAAGTGCTTAAGTAAGGAATATGTAAAACGATTCGGGAACGCAACGACCTACAGGGGAGTTGTTATTTGAGACAAATGACTGCTAGCAGAACAACACGATCATCAGTTGCACTGGAGATTTCTTCAGTGTAGCATGGTAACGTTCCTTCTTTATTGTGGCTTATTAAATTTAAAAAAGAAAAATAATTGATATTCTTTCTTATGCAAGCGAAAACAAAACTGAATCTCTTTTTTTTTTTTAGAGAAGGAACATCCAAAACACATTGGAAAAATACATATTTTTTTGTGTATTTACATATATCTCATCTTCGTATTAGAGTCAAAACCTAATGTTTGCGAAATCGCTTCACAAAATTTAGTGATCTAATATAAAAGATCTATTTAAACTTTACATTCCATACTTTTCTCAATCAAATTACTTAAAACATTAAAATATGCAAAAAGTATACAGAGACGCATAATGTTATACCATTTAATCTTGCAAAAAAAAATTTTTGACAACAATTTTTATTAAAAAATTAGAATCTAAAGAACGTAAAATAAAGAATGTTTACGATAAAAAAAAAAAAACGATTCTAAAAATTCCTCATATTGAAATAAAAAACTTTCAAATTGTTTCTTTTTCTTTACTTTTAGTTTTAAAGCCCTTAATTAGACGTAGAAAACCATGCTTTATTTTATAAATCCAGACAATTACAAAATGAAATGTTCATTTGAAAATCTTATTCTCAAATAATGTTTACATAGATTATCCTTTCATACCACACAACAAAATTTTATAATTCTAAGATCTCGATGTGAATTTCAATATGTAACTTGAAAACAGAATAGCTGAATTCTAGTTGAAATTATTCATTCTAAATTTTAAAAAAAATACTTGCTAAGAAAACGATAAAAATTTATTAATAATCAAGAAAAATGATACTATTTCAAGTAATTCGGATGATTCTTTATTGTTGTTCCGAATTATATAGATACAGGAATATTCTATAAAGAACAAGAATATTCTATAACTATTACAGTTCTTCACGTTCTGATATCATATTTATTCATTGAAATGAAGTAAGCAATGTTTACTTCACTTTAATTTATAATGAATTGTAGACAAAAAAAGAATGTATTATTTTACGTTAATACAAATATTTGTAACAGTATTATGCGATCACGAAATCAGAATTTATCAGTTGCAAGTTTGTTGATTATAGAAAGGTAAAAATTATTGTGAAATTGCTCTTCAAATGTTGGTCGCGTTCTGTTTCATAAAGATTTACCAATGTTCTGGGTCGGCTTTTCGAATTCTTCTGCCTTTTCCTTAGGAAAATTTTGCTGCTGAAAAAAATGGTGCCCTACTCTGCCAATGATTCTAATAGAACTAAACGAAAACTTAATAAATAAGAGCCTGAAAATATCATCCCCTCTAGAGGGCGCATTCAAGCATTGCGATCGCGAATAAAGGTTGAAGGAGAGAATGTTGGAACATCACAAAAGTATTGTGCTATTCTGCACAAATATTTTAACTATATCCATTGTTGAGAATTATCGTGTGCTTAATTTTTAACTTCGATCTAGTTCATTAAATTAAGTTGCTATAGTAACGGTTTTGTTTTGCTTTTTTTTGTGATTGTTTCATCTTTTTTGTGGAGAAGAAACAAAAATGGCTTTGAGTTTATATTTATTTATTTTTGAGCATTAATATACTCCATTTTATATCTTTTAGTGTTTCAAGTTTCATTGATGAAGTTAGTATTTTATATTTTTTTGTAAATAGAACTGTAAAATAAATCATTTCGTGTGTTGTGAGTTGTTTTATGGAATAATCAAGAACACTGACATTTTTAACTAATTCTGATTCGAAGTGCAAAACGGAATATCCGTGATGCGTTACAAGTACAATTTGAAAAACAAGTATTTCGAATATTTTATTTTAAGACTGGGTCGAGTTGTTAGCACATTTATCAGGTTAATGGAAGAGATCATCCATTTATTCGCTATCATATATTTGTTATATTAGATTCATCTATTTATTATATTAGAGTTCAGATCTTCTACTTATTTGCATGAATACGGGTAATTTTAGATACAAAAACTAAGATTAAAATGACTATTTCCGTCTGCTCCATTATTATTGCTTACTATTGTTTTCAAGTGTAAACCTGGAAGTCGGAAGTGCGGTCTTAGCTATTATTTCCAGTATTGAAACTAAAACTGAATGTATGTTTATTCGAATATAATATTTTTACTTATTTGCCTTCAAGTCCTTCTGTCGTTTGTTCCAAACCAAATGTTTGTAAAAAATGTCCTTCTGGTCATAAAAAAATTGCTTCTCTGCTTCAAACATCAAAATCTCAATCCTTTACCATAAATTCAAATGTAAAATATAAATTTAAAAGAAAGAAAGAAAATACAGCAACACACCTCGCTTCCTATATCTATAAATATACGAACTCTCAACGGTAATTTAACCGTAAAGGAAAAAAAATAATCTATGTAAACGAAATCCCAGAGAAAAGGGTTTGAAATGAACGAGAGGGTCATCATCAAAACGACTCTCTAAAAAGAGAAGGAAAAAAAAATTCTTCGAAAGCCATTTCATCTTTATGTCTTCTGCAAAAGATGCTGTATGTGGTATTGAGTAAAGATATGGGCAACATTGGCGCCATAAAAAAAAGGTCCATCGTTGAATTCAAAGACGACTTCGAACTTCGGTGCATTTTATGAACTAATTTCCCGGGCATTAAATATTTGGCGCAATCGAAAGTGGAAGTTGAGTCGAAAGCATATCTGGCTTTTCGCAGGCGCACATGTTTTATAATTTAACTGTTCAACTCAGATAAGAATTTATTGTAACAGAAATCAGTGTTAAAGTAGTCTTTATGAAATAGTGGGAGTTTTTTATCCCGTTGAATAGTGAATGTGTGCTTACGCCAAACAATGTTTCGATTTATTTTGAGAGCTAGCGTAAACAGTATTTAAATAAAATATGGAGTCTATTTCTATTGGTAGGAGAAATTTCTGAGAATATTGCTAAGATATAAACACTTAGGTAATAAATATTTATTGATTTCATTAAAGAAAATTTAGTATTTGGTTTTTTCCTCGTACTTCAAATAAAACTTTAACTACTTTTATAAAGTTTCGACATAATGTTGTATCAACATAAATTGATTAAAATATTTCTTTTTTATGCTTTTACTAGTTTGTTAATAAAATTAAGATAAAAACGTACGTTTTGTTTTCCTATAAAAATTTTATTTTATTTTAATGTTTGCTTTTTTTAGTTTAACAAAGCGGATTTATAAAATAATTTAAACTTTTTTCCAATACCCACCCGATTGGCACTCATCATTCATATATATATCAGTAGGGCAGATTTGTTGGCCAATCTTTCAGGGGCATCATATTTGGTGGGCCAACGTTGTTAGTACAGTAAGGACAGATAGTGCAGAAAGTGAAAGAATATTCATGCCTTATTTTTAGACAATTTAAAAACGAAAACTTTTCTGTGGGTTTGCACGAAAAAGCGATAAATTAAATATTGCGTATACCTAGAAAATTAGATTTATTATTGTTATTCGAAAACGAAGAATTTCTAATAACATTTTTAGTAGATATAAATAAAATAATAGAAAGTATCGTTCCATCATCAATTAAACATGTTATTTTTGTATCATACAGTTTCAATATACTTTATTAAAAAAATCTCAGTTCTAATTTTTCGCATCTGAGGTAAAACCAAAACATTTGATTTGTAACTTTTAAAAATACAGTTTTAACAAATGAATTAAATACTAATAATTTCGAAACTATCACTAGCTTTACATAAGTAAAGCATTCCAGCAACAGTCCGTTGTGAGCTAAGGGTCTTTGAGGTTAAGATTCCACAATTTTACGACCAACGGCCTATGATTGGGGCAATGTTGTCAGCATAGCGCACAGGCCGCCTTTACTTCCCAGAAAACTGTTATCCATCGATTTGAAGCTGTGTGGACTACAAGCCGCAACTGGGGATCGATCCCTAGTCCAATGGCACTCAGATGGAGCTGCGGTAGTTCGAAAAGTGCGTACGCCTCCCAATGAGATGACCCAGGTTCGAATCCCAGCCGTGGCTGATTAGTACTAAATCTGCTCCTGGCTCGCACCGACCACGGTGTAGACGTAAAATATCCTCAATGTTAGACAAATATCCCCAATGGTAGATCATGGGTTCGAATTCTCTTCCAGTCGGGCTAATCGTGGGAGGTTTTCTTGTTTTTCTCTTTCATTGTAATAAACAGTTTTTAACAGTTAACCGAATTACTACCGGTTCCTAACACTGAAGAAAATTAATTCCTTTGATTCTTGCGATGTGTTCAGGTTAGGTTGTTCATCAACAAATCCTTGGGAGCTTGGGTGACAAGTTATTTTTCCTTAATAACATGGCCACTAAGATCCCCAGATCTAACACCGTATTATTTCTCTTATTTCAGAGATACGGTCTTTGAAACCTTGATGGCTAAAACATTGCAAGAACTTAAAGAACATGTTAATACAGCATTAGAAATCACTGGTTGTGTGAAACTACAAACCGTGTGAATTAAATTGATAACAGACTATATGTTCGTTTTGTACTTGCAATCCGTATAATAATTCCAAAAATATAAGTATTTAAAATCCAGTCATCGATTAACTTATGTCGTTAAATATGAATCCTTTTCTTCAAAGAAGTATTCATATTTTGTATCTATCTGCAGGTTGAAAATGAAGTTTTAATTAAAGTTAAATGGTATTTCAGATAATTCTGACTTGGTAAACAAACAGATTGTCTTGTACTTGCAATCTGTGTAATACTTCCAAAAATATAAGTATTTAAAATCCAGTCCATTCATCGATAAACTTATGTCATTAAATATGAATCATTTTCTTCAAAGAAGTATTCATATTTTGTATCTATCTTCAGATTGAAAATGAAGTTTTAATTTAAATTAAATGGTATTTCAGATAATTCTAACTTTTGGTAAACAGACAGATTGAAATGTGTTTATTGAAAGTATTTTGTCTGAAAGAAAAATCGATTACGAAGAGTTAGTTCTATCTTATTTATTTACTTCTAAGACGTCTTTTCGTTTATTCTTGTTTTGTTTTTTTAATGTTTTATATAGATTCTATTTTGTCCAAAAACACAGGTACTGTCTTTGAATGCTTGGTGGCTAAAACATTGCAAGAACTTAAAGAAAATATTAAAACAGCATTAGAAATCACTGGTAGTGTGAAACTACAAGCCGTGTGAATGAAATTGATAACAGACGATATGTTCGTCTTGTACTTGCAATCTGTGTAATAATTCCAAAAATATAAGTATTTAAAATCCAGTCCATTCATCGATATACGTATGTCATTAAATATGAATCTTTTTCTTCAAAGAAGTATTCATATTTTGTATCTATCTGCAGGTTTAATGGTATTTCAGAAAAATTCTACTTTTTGGTAAACAGACAGATTGAAATGTGTTTATTGAAAGTACTTTGTCTGAAAGAAAAATCGATTACGAAGAGTTAGTTCTATCTTATTTATTTACTTCTAAGACGTCTTTTCGTTTATTCTTGTTTTTTTTTTTTTAAAAAATGTTTTATATAGATTCTATTTTATCCAAAAACACAGGGCGGCCAACGTTCACTGGGAAGAAGGACAATTTCCAGCGTAATCCAAAATATTGTCTGAGAGAATAAAACGTCCCTTTTGAGAGCCGTTAAGAAAATAAAACTGGGACGAAAAAGTCTCAAAACGGATTGGAAACACGTAGAAGAGTGTTTGATCCACTTTAGATCATGGGATATTTAGAAAAAACTGAATGGTTTGACCCCCTCCCCCCGCTGCTCCCTTACGAGGTAGATAAGAAATAATCAATGTTCTTTCACTTCCAGTTTGAAAAGATGACAAGGATGTAGAAGAAAATTTTTTTTATAACCTTTTTTGGGGAGATTTGTTTTCAAAAAAACATCTAAGAAATAAACAGTTAACTTCTTGATGCTCTCTATCTTTAGGGTAGGCTTGCCTAACAAAATTACAAAAAAATTCTAATATATGAGTTTAAATTAATGTAAATGTAGTAACATTTGTTGAATTGTTTTAAGTATTATTTTTAATTCCATAACATCTTAAAATTGAAATGTGTAAAATTTTTTAGAGTAAGTATACATCTGATTTGTGATTGGAAACTTATGTGAAACAAACGCTTTTTAAACAAAGAAAATTGATCAATTTTATATAATCAGTGTAATGAAAAGAAATGTTTGAAAAAAATATAAATGTTTTTTTTTTAATAAATTTCTCAGTAGTTTTTTTTTTCACTTTCTTTAATAATTTTGCTTCTAAAGTTTTTTAATATCAGATATTATTTTTAGTATAACAGATATTATCTTTAGTGAAATTAAACTTGCAGGTTAAATTTCACTGCAATTTATTTTTATTTATTTATTTCAATTCGGTTTGCAATGCAATAGAAAAATACCTAATTTAGGTCATTTACAGAAACAAGCTGAAATATCAGCAACAACAAAAAGTAGGAACGATCTAGTTTCATTTCACTATTTCCAATTTCGATAAAGAAAAATTAAGGATTGATTATCGACCCTCTAAACCAGGGTTTCTTAACCTGTGGTTCATGAACCCCTAAGGGGTCCATGAGTTATATTTTGGGGGTCCGCTGACTACTCCTAATTTTTAAAACGTCTGGAAGCCTACCCATTGCTTGTAAATAGAACTATGACAGCTGTATTCCGGTTTGCTACAGTGTATATTTGTGAAGATGAATTTTCCACACTTGTGACAATAAAAATATAACATCGATTGAATGTTGAAAATGATATACACGTTGCTTTGTCGAAAACCATCCCCCAATTAAATTTAGTAATTAAGGAAAAGCAGCAGCAACCTTCACATTAAAAATTTTAATTTTCAAAATTTTGTATACTATTAAAATAATAAAATTAAATGTTTTCTAATAATTGATGTTTTTTGCAATTAAATTTTTTTTAACGGGGTGGTGGTCTGTGACTTCTTAAAAATTTTTAAAAGGGGTCCATTATATCAAAAAGGTTAAGAAACACTGCTCTAAACTAAAACTTTAAACTTTCACAGTTTGAAACTAAGGAACAAAAAATGCTTGTTGCTCCATCTTTTGTTTCTCAGCCTGGAACTCGGCCGAATTATGTTTAGTTGGTTTGAGCCCCTGTGAACTAAATTTCGTTAAATTTGGAAATAATAAAGCTTACTGAGTACGTAAGAAAATTGTCCTGATTTTTCTACTTAATTATTTGCATCCTTTTATGCAATGAATTATAAGGTTCGGCCTTTTTTTTATGAATACGTTTTGTTCCGTAATCACAGTCATTGATATATTTTTTTGAATCCTTGTAAAAATGAAGTCATTAGAACCAACTCATTGAGGGACCTAATATGATATTTAAGTGGAAAGGGAAGAAAAGCATTATCGAAATCTGACGAAGCATTATCGAAATGATCACAATAATTTTGGCATTAAAATAATAAAAACCAGTTTATTTCTCAAATACAATTACTAATAAAAGGGAAAAGTACTCTTAATAACTTTTACTGGGCAAAATAAATAGTATGAACGAGTTTTATAGAATAAAATTTGATGCATGTGACCCGAAATTACTCGTCATTTAGCTTGATTAATTTCCTACAAAATACACCAATTTAGCTTCATCTAAAATAATAAAATGAAGAGTTAGTCTGCCTGTACGTCTGTCTTCTAACTCCAAAAACGTTCGTTCTATCAGTCTGAAATTTGGACAGCTGATGCAAGGATCAAATTTAGCCCCCGATCTTGAAACTTGTTTGAAATTTCCATATAGGTAGTGTAGTAATTTTCATATAGTAGTCCTCTGTAGAGCGGCAGGAAAATCGAATTTTTTTTCTTTGACTTAAAACTCTCTTTTGATAAAAATGAGAATGCACACGATTTTCTTTATTTTAAGTATTTTAAAGATTGCATACACATTATTGTAATATTTACCAGCTTATAGCTGTCATTAAAAAAAAAAAAAGAATTTTTTGCTAGTTCTTTAATATTTAATTATTTATTCGTTATGTCACAGAAACTCAATGGTTAGCATAAATAAGATTTTGAGGCCACATGTTTATTGTGTTTAAAGTTATGCTTTTCAAACGGGAAACTATAAAACCAAATAATTTAAGATCAACAGTAATGGAATACCTGCAAGTGACGTAGAGTAGGTATCTCGACCCTGTTGAAACGTGGCATTTGTTTACGTTATCAACTGTTCTTTCCATTCTATTTCGAGTAAGCCAAACCCGTCAAGTATCAGCTCTCTTAAGTGACACATTCTAATTTCTTTCATAAAGATTTCAATTCTTTAACGGAATATTTCTTACTTAACACAAAGACAGGCACTATGCCATGTAGACTGTAAACAAACTAATTATACATCGAAGTTACCAGGTACACAAAACAGAAATATATCACTGTTACAATAAAATACATTAAAAAAATAATAAATCTAAGTTAAGTAAGTAAAACAAGTAGACGAGAAATAATTATATTTTAATAAATTCACTGTGCGACACGGGGGTTGCATATAATTAACTTCACGTTAATTAACGTTCTAACTTATGTGGAGAGACCAATTGAAATAAAAAAAAAAGTTTTGTTATAATTTATGTATTGAAAAGCAAAGTGAATGGCGAAATAGTATTAATTCGTGCATGAAAAACGTAAAGATTGTAATGCTATTATTGACTCCAATGAGGCTTAATTAGTTTTTGTAATATAAATGCAAAATAAGCTGTGAAAACAAAAAATAAAATTTATATAAAAAAACGTTGAAATAAAGAAAATAAGCTGTCAAAAATTAATAGAGAAATGGTACTAATTCATTTTAGAGAAATGTAAAAAAATCAAACTATTATGGACGCCATTGATGCTTAATTAATTTTACTAATTGAAATGAGAAAAAATACACTATGTACTATGAAGCAAAATGAATAGAGAAATGGTACTATATCGTTCAGAAAAAACATAAAAAAACGTCATATTATTATTAACGCTAATAGTGCTTACATAATGTTGGCAATAATTACTAGTTGAAATTAAAAATAAGCTATGTTAAAAGCAAAATTAATGAAGAAATGTTACAAATCCGTTTAAGAAAAGCGTATAAAGTCGTCAATCTATTATTGACTGCTTTGATGCTTAATTTTGGTAAAAGGCACAACTGGTATTATGGTAAATGGTGTAGTTTAAATGGTGTACCAGTAATGTGCATTTTTGTAATAGATGCTGCAAAAATAGGTTTTTCATAGCCCCTTGAGGATATAAGTACAGTATAAAGTTGCTAAATTTTGTGAGGAACAACATTATTCCAGATGTTTTTGAATACATTTAAACTTTATTTTGGGATGAACTTCTAAAATTATGTTTTGCTTACTCTAATAGCGTAAAGCCACCGGGAAGGACAAAATATAATAATA
Organism: Parasteatoda tepidariorum; assembly: GCF_043381705.1. Lineage (NCBI taxonomy): Eukaryota > Metazoa > Arthropoda > Arachnida > Araneae > Theridiidae > Parasteatoda > Parasteatoda tepidariorum. The sequence goes on along the minus strand of NC_092210.1, from coordinate 87,555,496 downwards.
AATTTAAAAAATGGAATTATTTTCACTGTATTAACTTGATACAAGACTCTCAGTTTTGATGTCATAGTATTATTCAGTACTGACATATTGATTGCTCACCTTTTTTCCTCCCCGAACGAAAAACGGGTACTCAGCTAGTATACTGATAGAATAAAGAAAAGTTGTAAAAAGAAGCCATGGAGCTAGATATTCGTAGATTAAAAGGTTTTAAACTAAATACTGTATTACTTCTGAACTAAAATTCTCCAAAGAAAGGCAAATCAAGAAAAAGAAGAAAAAAATCGAACGAATTTTTAAAAAAGTGAAAAAAATTCTTCTTTCTCAAACGTATTACTTTACAGTATTTCCATCATTAGAATGCATTTTTCACCAAGTCATGCGTATTTCTATTGAGCTAAATCTTATCTTATTTATATATTTATGGCATCAAGAAGAAGAAATATTTTTTTGCCCTCCAGCATTGACCAGCGGAATATTTCACAACGGCAAATGGAAGCTGAAAAACTATCTTTTTTCAAAATAGGCTTAGCACTAAGCTATTTTCCTAAAAACTTCTCAAGTGTCGTTGGATCGTAGTGCAGGAATTATAGTACTCACGTGCTTGTTGTTGAAGCAGAGACTTTACTCCCCTCCCCTTATTTCTTGCTGGGTTTTTTTTTCTCCTACCTTTTCTTTATCACAACAGCCCCTTAGGAATTCTTCCGTGCATCTACCCTAAATTCTATCTTTGGATGCTTTATTGTTGGGACCCTTCTCACTTTCATATGCGTGTGTTGCAACTTATTATACTACAAAGCTAGACTCACAAGAAACAAAATTGCGTCATACCTGGGTAATTTAATTCTTTTTTAGTGCAATTATTAAAAAGAAAACTTTTAGCTGTGTGATTTAATTACAAAATGAGGGCTGACGTTTATGTTCATGGTTCAAACATTTAATTAAGGTTTTTCATTTGACTCTATAATTTCCTTCTTCATAGCACTTATGAATCCACTGAATATTTGAAGCTATTAAACAACTGAATGAAACTATAAAAAAGGAAAAAGAAGAAAAAAAACACTAATAAAACTACACGTTTTTTATTACTCTGTTAAGCTTTATTTATTTGTACCACAGATTAAACTAACCTTTTATCTTCTTGGATATAAAGCTAACTGACAAAATCTTTGCTCTCCCTTCCTTAGTATAGGAAAAGAGAAAAAAAAATTATGATTAATGCAACACCATACCAATCCCTACTATGAATGATTCTTAATATAGAGAGTTAATAATTGGAAAGAGAGAAATAAGAAACGTACCGATGAATTGGGAAATCAGTCACTAGGTGGGATAGTCAGTATTGAGAATCAGTGACTCAGCTTGTAAATAAAGCTGACCGGATTTAGTTTTAAACGAATAATTGTCAATTGTAATGTAGATGAATTTGTAATAAATTGTTTTTAACAACCGTTGAGTGATGTTACAGTTCTTTCTTTATTGATACATTCATCATTGACGAATCCATTTATTATTTTGATGCATTTATTATATTATAATGAATTCTATTAACTTAGTGAAATGAATGAATTTTATTATTATATCTTACGATATATTTGTGTATTTTCTCATTGAGGAATTTTCTTGTTGTTGTTTGTTTGTTGACGTATGCCATTAAGGCAGAGGGGGTGCAATCGTTCTTGTTTTCCAGTGGCGCCATCTATGGCCAAGAATTCGATTTCTGCCACACCCGTTTATAGGGTGGACCCATTCATACATCCATTCATTCATCCACAGATCGTAATTTTGACCTGAATCAGAGAACGATCAATCTCCAATTCAGTACCCCCAGAGGTTTTGATTTGTTATGGGAACATGGAGGACTTCGAGACTCGACTGATTTAACGTGCATTAGTCACCATTTACTACACGGGGAGTCTTCGACCGGCAGGGATCGAACCCACGACCACTTGGACATGGGCCCAGTGCAAGACCGTAGCCAGGATATTTTTTCGGGGGGGGGGGATATGATAAGAAGCGAGGACAGTTTCAGACATGCAAAGTAGGGGGAAAACATTGTAACAAATATTGTTTATTCTGTTGTTTGCAAAAGTTAAACTAGTAATTAAAAAATATTGCATAATACTTATTTATCAATTAATATTACGTAATAATTATAATCAATTTGTAAACAAAGTTTACAAAGACATGCAACGGGGATTTGAAGAAAATTTTTTGATTACTTTTTTAGGACAAACCAGAATATCCCGAAATATGCTTAATAAAGTTAGTTAATAAAAGGTTTGATTCGACAGTTTTTATTTTTCTTTTNGCGAGCGGAGCAGGAAAAAGAGTCGTTGAATAGAACTAGTGATCCTTCTACGACTGCTGATTCTTCTACAATTAACGTCGCATGTTGCGAAGTTTAACTTCTTCCGCGTGGAGGGACTCCACGCACTATTTTTTTTTATAGCACAGATTAACTTTCATCTACTTGGATATAAAGCTAACTGACAAATTGTGTTCTCCATTCCTAAGTCTGGGAAAAGAGAAAATAAATTTTATCTAACGTCATTTCAGAGAGTTTGAAAATCAATAATAACAATCCCTGCTATGAATGATTCTTAATATAGAGAGTAAATGAGAAACGTACGGATGAATTGGGAAATCAGTCACTAGGCGGGATAGTCAGTATAGGGAATCAGTGACTCAGCTTGTAAATAAAGCTGACCGGATTTAGTTTTAAATTAATAATTGTCAATTGTAGTGTAGATGAATTTGTAACAGATTGCTTTCAACAACTGTTGAGTGATATTACAGACTTGACGATTTCCACTTCTTTCTTGATTGATACATTCATCAATAACGAATCCATTTATTATATTGATGCATTTATTATGAATTCTATTAACTTAGTGAAATGAAGGAATTTCGTTATTATATCTTACGATATATTTGTGTATTTTCTCATTGAGGAATTTTCTTGTTGTTTGTTTGTTGACGTATGGGAACGATCAGAAGGGGTGCGATTGCTTTTGTTTTCCAATGACGCCATCTATAGCCAAGAATTCGACTTCTGTCACACTCATACGCCACACCCGTTTATAGGATGGACCCATTCATACATCCATTCATTCATCCACAGATCGTAATTTTGACCTGAATCAGAGAACGATCAATCTCCAATTCAGTACCGCCAGAGGTTTTGATTTGTTATGGGAACATGGAGGACTTTGAGACTCGACATATTTAACGTGCATTAGTCACCATTTACTACACGGGGAGTCTTCGGCCGTCAGGGATCGAACCCACGACCACTTGGACATGGGCCCAGTGCCCCTACCAACCAGGCTATCCCGGCTAGAAATTTTCTCATTTATGACTTTAAAACAATTCATGCATTTTTTGATGCATTTATGAAATTGAATTACTATTATAGTTTTTTGAACAATTTTCCTTTCTTTTTTTTCTTCATAGTTTTGCTGCAGCTATGTTATTTTAATGAGCAAGAATTTAAACCTTTTTTTGGTCCAGACAATAAAATTTAAAAATATGTAAATAAAGTTTAATTTTTATCATCTTTTTATCACATTTTACTTTAAATTATAAAAAAGTTAATTAATTAATTAAAATAATATAATATATTTATGATTCTTTTTTCTTTATTTTAGCTTCATTTTACGGAGCAAGCTACTTGAAAGTTCCCTTGCAAGACGCCCAAAGCACAACTAACATTTATTTTAAATTTCGCACTTACAGAGCAAGCGCATTTCTTTTCTTGGCAGCTGGTTCTAGTGATTATTGTTTAATAGTCTTGGAAAATGGAAAAATACAGGTGAGTGTTCCTTATTTTTTTTCTTCTTCATATTATATTAAAGATGCAGAAGCCTCGTCTGCGAGCCAAACTTCCAATTAAAACTCGCTATATTTCTTCCCCAACTCGACATTTTTATGCATCTTCATTTCCGCTACTACCTTAGCCATTTTTTTTTCTCCATACAGTTCTCGATCCGTGTTCCAAAGTATTACAAAAGTCCATCGTTGTTTAGTTTTGTTTTATCTTTCTGCTGTTGCGCACATTTATTATGAATAGTCTGATGTCAGGCTCTGCTTCACGCTCGCAAGAGCAATTGTTTAGAGAGATAGGAGTTAAAGAGCGACAGGATTTGTTGACGCAACTGTTGTTGTTCTTTTGCTTTTTGTCATGGGCGGGAAAATGTTCATTTTATTTTGAATTATGAAGAGTTGTTTACAAGGCGGTACTCAAGAAGGATGAGGCAAGAGAGAGAGAATTGTCCTGGTGGTTAATTGACAATCCAACTGTCTTTAACGACTCTATTTCTGTTTAAGAAATTTTTCTCTTGGTAGTAGCTGATCGCAATTATTAAGCAAGGCTTTTATTATATTTTTTTTAACTTTGTTACCTGAACTAAAACATAAGTCAAATAATCAAGTTTTTTTTTTCCTCTTAAGAAAACGCCAAACAGGAGAGCTGGTCGTTGAACACCGCTGGATTGTCTACTGAGATTGTCTACTGATTAATTTTCTACTGAGGACCCGACCAAAATTCCTTTTTAAAAAAAATCAGTGCTTATTAATAATTTTTTTTATATAAAAATAGCAAATAATTTATTTCTATCCATATAAAAACTACAGGGATAAAGGATATTCGAAAATTGTACGAAATATGAAAATAAAGCTTTTTGTGCTTTGTAGTGTTGCTACAACTCTCTTTCCTTCTTATGAGTATCAGGCAGTCTATTTCTGCACAAATTGCCTTACTGTTTGAGATAACCTCTCTGTGAATAAAATAAGCAGCTCTGTCCTGCCCCTCTTTTCATGTTTTCTCTCCTTACCCGAAAAATTGGCAGACCAAAACTGCTTATTTTATTCACAGAGAGGCTATTTCAAACAGTCAGACAGTTTGGGCAAAAATAGGCTGACTGATACTCATAAAAAGGAAAGAGAGTTACTAATATCAGGACGGCCGGGTCACTGTTATAGCAGAGACTTATATCAATCTTAACCATCAGCTAGTATTATTTAATCATGTTATTATTTTATGCGTATAGATAAAATGTAGATTGAATCTGACCACCGCCACCGAAATTCACCANTGAACTAAAACCTAGTCAAATAATCAAGTTTTTTTTTCCTCTTAAGAAAACGCCAAACAGGAGAGCTGGTCGTTGAACATCGCTGGATTGTCTACTGATTAATTTTCTACTGAGGACCCAACCAAAATTCCTTTTAAAAAAAAATTCAGTGCTTATTAACAAATTTTTTTTATAAAAATAGCAAATAATTTATTTATATCCATATAAAAACTACAGGGATAAAGGATATTCGAAAATTGTACGAAATATGAAAATAAGGCTTTTTGTGCTTTGTAGTGTTGCTACAACTCTCTTTCCTTTTTATGAGTGTCAGGCAGCCTATTTCTGCACAAACTGCCTGACTGTTTGAGATAGCCTCTCTGTGAATAAAATAAGCAGCTCTGTCCTGCCCCTCTTTTCAGGTTTTCTCTCCTTGCCCCAAAAATTGGCAGACCAAAACTGCTTATTTTATTCACAGAGAGGCTATCTCAAACAGTCAGACAGTTTGGACAGAAATAGGCTGATTGATACTCATAAAAGGGAAAGAGAGTTGTAGCAACACTACAGTTTTCAGGAAAGGGCCCGCGATAACTTTTTTCCTGGATACCGTAAAACCTTTGTTCAGCCTTTGTGGTTTGCATTTTTATTCTACTCTTTTTATCCTGCGATTTTTTTTTCTTTCCACAATTCGATTGCTTAATACGCTGCCTAAATACTACTAACAAATATTGTCACTTGGCCCTAAATCCACTGTTTTTCTATCAATTAATCTATGCTTGTTCTATCAATTAACTGCAATTATTTTTGTTTAAAAAAATGTTCAAAACGTGTTAGAAATGAAATCTACCGATTCAAGTGAGCATATTTATCTTAAATGTTAACTTCAAGAGAATTTAAACAGCAAATAATTATATTTGGAGTAAAGTACTACCTGACTAAAAAACATTAAATATACGAATTCTCTAAAATTCGATTTCTCAGGAAGTATTCAACCGATTTCGCTCAAATTTTGTATTTTGCCACGTAAAATTACATACTTTAAAATGATGCAAAAAATTATATACCTTACATTTTTCGACCATTATTAAATAAAATAATAAAAAATACTAAAAATGTATTGAAAGTTAGATTTTGCATGGGATTATCTTTGGATAAACGAATTTTATAGTTGTGTGCAAAAAGTTTTCATTTCACTTAAAAGTTTTTGCGATATGACTGAATACGCAAAAGTAAAATTAACATTAAGAGGTTCAAACTTTGGACAGCTCTCCTGACCAAACTATCGACACCATACTTCCCAGGTTGCGGCTACCCCCCATATTTTGGGAGTCAGAAATCCGAATCCGTCTAAAAAAATTAATGCTTGTTCAGAGAAAGTACGTTTTTGTGTCTGATTTCATAACTTAAAGTATCGTCTATATATGTTAATTAGCATATTTGAGATCAACCCCTCAAACCATTAAGATTGAGTCCCAGAACGTGAAGACCCCCGATCATTAGATCAAAAGTTTTTCAGGGTGGTCCGTTTTTTTTTTTCTTTGGAGCACTGTACATTTTTACTAATATGCTGTACGATTTCCGTGCGGAAAAAAAAATTAAAATTTCAAGAATTTTTTGCAAATTAAAAAAAAAAGAATGGAGAATGTCTTGGAAAATGGCAAAACACAAGTGAATATTCCTCTTTTTTTACATCATATTTGGTTTGCACATCATCTTCTGCAAGTCAAACTTACAATTAAAACTTCCTTTATTTCTTCATCTACTCGACATTTTTATACATATTCATTTCCCCTACTAGCTTAGCCATTTTTTTTCCATCCTATTCTTGATTCGTGTCCCAAAGTATTAAAATGGGCCATCTTTATTAACTTTAGTTTTATCTTTCTGTTATTGCACAGATTTATAGTGTGAAGTCAAACACCCCTTTATGATACTTCATGCAATGATGCTTTTGTCTAGAGATTCGATTTTAAACAGAATTATTGTTCCAACTGTTGTTTTTCTTTTGTTGTCGTTTGCTTTTGAGATAAGAGAGAAAAAAATATATATTTGAGTTAGACTTTTTATTTTTGAGTTAGAAGAGTAGTTTTTATTTTTCTCTTTTTATTCCGAGAACTTCCCCCCCCTCCCCATTATTCTATTGCTTAATGTACTGTTTAAATCCCACCAACAAATACTTGTTCTTGTAATTCACTCAAATGTTTTCTATCAAATAATTATAATAATTTTTAAGAAACAAATGTGTAAAACGTTTACGAGATAAAAGCCGTCAATTTATTTTAAATATTGACTACATATTATCTTCTAAATATTGACTATTTATCCAGCAAATAGTTAAGTTTTGAATTAAATTCTACCTGATTAAACATTTACTTAAAAATAAAGAATTTCTCAGAACCTTCAATTTAGGAGAACTTAACTATGTAAAATATTTTCCCATTAAATGTTGTTGACGTATGCCTGTTTAGGCAGAGGGGGTGCGATTGTTCTTGTTTTCCAGTGGCGCCATCTATGGCCAATAATTCGACTTCGCCACACCATACGTCATTCATTCATCCACAGATCGTAATTTTGACCTGAATCAGAGAACGATCGATCTCCAATCAGAGGTATTGATTTGTTATGGGAACATGGAGGACTTTTGCGACTCGACAGATTTAACGTGCTCCAGTCACTTTACTACACAGGGAGTCTTCGGCCGGTGGGGTTCAAACCCACGAACTCTCGGACATGGGCCCAGCACCCTACCGACCAGGCTGTCCCGGCCCTTCCCATTAAATGAATTTTTAATAATATTTTGAAGGTAACTCAAGAAAGAAAACTTAAACTTGAAGAAAACTCAAATTTTAAGAAGCTTTCGTAAATTTAAAAAAAAATTCATTGCCTTTGAGAAAGACAAAACAAAGGTGAATGTTTCCCATTTTTTTACATCATATAAATATACACATCATCTTCGGCGAACCAAATTTTAAATTAAAACTTGCTATGCTTCTCACTTTAACCGTTACCATTCTATTTTATCTTATCCATTTTCCCCATCCATTTCTTGATCCCTGTACCAGAGTATTAAAAAAAGTCCATCGTTATTTAGTTTCATCTTTCTGCTGTTGCGCGCGTTTATTATGAATAGTGTGCAGTAGCTTAGTGCCCCCCCCCCCCTTTACCAGGGCTCTCGAGAGCAATTGTGCTTTTGCTTTTGTCTAAGTGAGATTGAAGTTCAAGAGCGACAGATTTGTTGTCGCATCGGCTGCTGTTCTTTTGTTCTCGTTTGTTTTTGCGATGAGAAAAATGTTCTTTTTATTTGTGAGTATGAAAAGTAATTTTGCATTTTTGTTCTTCTCTATTTATGCTGCAGAAATATTTTTTTTGTTGCTACATTCTATTGTTTTTACGATGTCTAAATCTCACCAATAAATATTTACTCTTGTCATTAACGCAACTTTTTTTTTCTATCGATTAATTATTGTTATTTTTTTTTTAAAAAAATTGCAAAATGACAAAAAAAATCATCGATTCAAGTGAGCATATTTAGTTTAAATATTGACTTCTGAATGATTTTATCTGTAAATATAGGAAGAAAAAAGCTTTGCGCTGAGTTTCAAACATTTGTACATAGTTGTATTTAATATTATATCAGCCGAAATCTTCAATATCTTTTGATCATTTTATCATTTCGTCCTCTCGAACATAAGTGTTGTGAGCATTAGTTCCAATTAAAAATAAACAAATAAATAAAATAAAATAAAAGTTTGTGAAAACGAGTTAATTCCAAAACTTTATTCGAGATTTGATTACATTCCGAATTATGTTTTAATTTGAAGGTGAACTAGTAATTGATATCGACAGTAAAAATATATTAAATTATATTTTTTTCGTGCAGATCAGGTGGCCTGATGTGAGGCAGGTCAGGTGGTTCGAGCCAGGGCTAAAGAGAATAGAAGGGCTGGTTCACTCCTTTGAAGTAGCTCTCGCCGCGCCAATCCTCCGATTTTCTCTAGTGACGTGACTTTGGCGCAAAGCTCGCACTTTTACCTCAAGAACGGAACGTTCGGCCTTACTAGCTCTAACTAATATTGGAGCATTTCTTTTTGCGAGATATTCTAAGACATTTGTTATTTTCTATAAAGACTTTCCTCAGTTTTGCAGTGAATTTACAAGAACTTAAAACTATTATCGAAATGCCAGTTTGCGCGATTGCAACTTCAAAGAATTTTGATAGAAAAACAAAAGGAAAAAAATATAATTTTCCGCATGTTATATAAAGTAAATGAACAACTATGTAAAGAATGGATTCCGAAATGACACAGTTAATACAAAACAGCAGTACGTTTATCCTGCCGTTAAGAACTGTTATAAAAATTCATTATCTAAATAGTAACCGCCTCGTTACTTCAAAAAGAAAGACAGGTGAAAAAAAATTAAAAAATGGATAAAGTCAAAGAAAAATAAAATGTAAATAAAAAGTATAAATAAAATATATAGTATATGGTTGGAATTCTCCTAATTTCATAACATATTTTTTAATGTAGTTATTCTAAATATTTATGATTTTTTTTAAAAATTATATTCTCTTCAATTTAAATATCTATAAATTATATCATCGTAAATTTAAATGTCTATAAACAATTGTAAAATTTCTAATGTCATTATGAACCTAAATTATTATTTTGTTTCAGTAATTAGCGTTTAAGGTTGATGTTTCCTAATGATTAAGTATGAACAAATTGCTATTAACGACATATTTTAAAATCAGGGATTCTAAATTTAACTTAACTTATCTTTATAAAAGAATATGTAGATAAAAAAAGTGTCGATATATGCCTTCATTTTTCTTAATAGTTAAAGTTAAAACTGAACTTTTTAAAATAAAGTATTTATCGTGTCATTTTCACCAACTAGCAAAACATTTTTATAAGTTTAAAATGGTATTTTTTTAATATAATAACCAAGAAAGTTTTTTTTGAACTATGTTTATGAACGGAAATAATGTGTTAATTACGTAAAGTTTGAAGGCTAATAACCAGAAAAAGTATAACTTATTTTTACAAAGAGAAAGATGCAAAGTTATCATATCTTTGCTTGCGATCTCCGAGATCAGTGGACACAGTGACGTCATGAGGAGGGAAATCGTAGCTTCAGCTCTAAGAACGGAGTGAACTAGCCCTTCTATTTATTCTCTTTAGCCCTGGGTTCGAGCAGGTAAGCGTGCCTGACTGCGAAGCCAGTGGCTGCAGGTACGAATCCCGCTCTGGGCATGGATGTTTCTCTCTCTGTGTTGTCCTCTGTTGAAATGTGTTGACCTCTGTGTGAATGTGGCCCATTCTATCAGGGGTCTGTCCAGACATTTTGTGAAAGGTCCGTTTTTCGTGAAATTGTGAAAAAATTACTCACATTTTTTCAATCAGGGTCCGCTTTCATGAATTTGTGCAAATAGGGTCCGTTATTACAAAAAAAAAACTTTTTCAGGGAGTTTTTAAATTGTAAAGACATACATGATAATGCTCAACACTGTAAAATTATAATTAAAAAAATTAAATTTTAAAAAATAAACAACAATTGCTGCTTCTAAATTAGAGATGCAACATACAAATATTTGGTATTTAGCCTATACTGCTGAACGCAGAATATTCATTTCGGACGAACAATGGAAGAAGCATCTGACAAAGACAAAACTTAATTCGTTTACATCCATCTTTCTTGTTTTCTGCCTTGGGAAGGGTTTATTCGATTAACAAAATAATAATGAAGGTAAACAAATTTGTGAAGGGTCCGATAAAAAGAAAAAATCATTTTGTGAAGGGGTTGGGGTTTTTAAGTTAAAATATTTTGTGAAGGGTCTGTTTTTATGAAAAGATATTTTGTGAAGGGTCCGTTAACGGACCCAAATTTCTTCTAAACAGACCCCTGCCTATGAACGGGTATCTGTGGCAGTGTTTGACGTGGGTAATGTTGCTGGCCTCCGAGCAACATTAGTTTAAACAAATATTGTAACATGAACTTCTTATACTAAAAACCTATTTTATGTAGACATGAACTTCTGAATATCTCCTCATATTTAACCAAGCCAATTTTTTATTCAAAATTATTTTGAATATTAGTGAAAATTAAGTTCTCTAGTTAAGTTTGTCTTCTTAAAGTAGCGAAGTAGTGACTACATTTCGAAAGTAATTTGTAGTCGCTACATTAAAAGTAAAAGTAATTGTATATGTAGTTAACTTTCATTGTAATAAAGTAGTTGTAGTTAAGTACAAAGATAATGTAGTTTTTTCGACCACTGGACTTGGCCATCCAGTTCCTTAGGCCTAAATCTGATGGACAATATTTGAGATTACCTTGGAAAACTATATGCTTTTTTGAGTAAGTTGCTGAAACAGGGGTTACTCTATGCCTTAATCTTCGTTCCTCCTTCCAACATAAATGCATAGCTGTTAGAGGAACACATTCTTGATTGAAAGTCATTTTTTGTATTATTTCATTGAAAATTTTAAACATAAAACAGTCATCTACTGTTTTCTTTGTGAATAAACATTTCGGTCGAGGTTTTCTTTTAAGCTAGTTTCAATGTGGCAGTCAAGAAAGTATTGTTTAGTGCACATTTCCCCCGGATTTCTCGTTTCTACGGTCATACGTTTTCTAATTGGACTCTAAAAACCTGTTGTAACTTAACTTCAGGAGACTAGTGGTTTTAACTTCGAAATATAACAATTTTACACAAAAAGTAGTCCGGAAAGCAAGTTTGTTTCTTTGTCAATAGTTGTTTTTTAAGTGAATTCAAAATTAGTAAAAATAAAGAGGTGAATAGATTATGAGTAACAATAATATACAATTTATAAAATGGTATGAATTTTGTTTTCCGCTGAAATTACTGTTTCACAATGAAATAAAAATCGATTGCCAAGCAAGTCACCAAAATTAGGGAATGAATCGAAAACGAGACATACCCTTTGAGCATCATACAAAAAAACAACTTACTGTTCTAATTTTAATCTTTCGAAAACAAAATATTTAAAATCTAGCCTCAACAAGTCTGGAATGCAAGTTCTGCTGTGCAAAAGCTTTATGAAACTAAATGCTTCCGAAAGTATTAATTAAATTTAGTAGAATTAATCTAAATTAGTTCTAAATTAAGTAGATTTTATCATAAATAACTTAGTTAGCTCGGAACATCAATCGAATTAGACGCGAATTTTTACTCCAATCCATTATAAATATTTAAACCCTTTTAACTCTCACTCGATTTATTTAGCATTTAAATCAGAAATGTTTTAAAAGTCTGTCATTCAGTTAGACTTTCCTACTGAAACTTTGAAAACTCAAATAAATTTTCGTTTAGATTATTGTATTAAAAATTATTGCATTGTACTTAAGTTAAAATGTCTTTATTTGTAAAATTATTATTTTAATTCTTCCTCTGCTCGAATTTGATCACAAAAACTAGTTCGTTATTTCCCCTCAATTAAATTATTTACTTGCGATCCTTAATACTTTATATATATATATATATATATAATGGAGAACACTTCGAAACTTACACTTTTTTATCTTTCTCAAAATCATTTTAGAAATTTAGAGGAGTTTAGATGCAATTTGTCATACTTACCAATAATGTTTAAAGTTTTTAGAGGCGTGAGGGACAAACAATAAATTTCAAACAGAAAATAATGTTTTTGCACAATCTATGCCAAAATATTCACCAATAAATTTGTAACTTGTATCAGTTATTTTGGTTATTATATGCAATAATTACCCAAAAATTCATAAACCTAGCTTAAATATTTATGAAAATATGATCATTTTTATAAAAAAATTAATTTTTTTTTTTGTTGTGTGTGTGTGTTTTTTTTTGTTTTTTTTTGCTATAACTTTAAAAAATATTGCATAAAATTAAACGAAATTTTTGGAGTAATTTAAAATTAATTACAAAATTGCTGATTTAAAATTTGAGAAAAAATTGTTTGAAATTGTTTAAGAAATGAGTAATTAAATTAATTCCTTCATACTGCGCATGCGCAGAAAATTACTTTTTCTTAATTTTTTAGTGAATCGTATTTGGCAACAAATTAGAAAAGTTCGATTTAAATATCTCAAATTTTTCAAAAAATTAAAACAACTAGTGGGCTGCGCCCCCTGCTCGCTAACGCTCTCCAACCCCCAAAAATTGCTACGCAATCTTATATGGTTTGCTTCGCAAACCAAGATCGCTTCTCTCGCTACTAACTTAGGTACATTGCAAGTGCACGAAACTCTAAGAATTCACAACAATCATTCAAATCCATATAACAACTTTTTTTATTAAAAAAATTACATCTTTTTAGTTAATGCTAAGTCATTAAAATAAATTTGAATTCAAATAAATGACCTGTAATTCGTTAAACCTATTAGAAATTTGCTATGGTATAAAATCTTAAAGCGTAACAGCACGACTGAGACTCATTTTTCAATGAATAACTAATAACAATAATAAAACAAATAAATTCGTGATATAAATCAAAAATTGTCAAATAAATTCGTAATATATAAATTCGTGAAAAAAAGCGCTTTCGACAAAATACTAAAATAGAGATCTATCGACAAAGACTACTCACTTCTGCCTAGCTTAATAGTATGAGATTGCCGCAGCTGATAGGTTGAATTTCGGAAGAGATCACATTTGGTGAGAATGCTCTCTCTGGTTATTTCAGTTTCCGTTTTTAAAAGCGCTATATGCTGAGCCATCTCAGCTAGATTTGGCATGTGACATTTTTAGAGGCAATCATTGGTCGATTTTCTAGCTTTGCCATTCGGGGAGTTGTAATGAGGCTTTTTTTTGTCGCCGTGTAAAAGAAATATATATAAAGATTTTCTAAGTAGTTTTCGTGCTTTTTAAGTAGATCATCAAGAATTTCATTAATTGGAAAAGAGTAGTAGTATACGTAGGTTTTCGAAGTCGAAACAGCTTAGAGAATCCATTTTATTTATAGATTTTGAGGTTTATATAACTTCTATGTCTTAAATCTTACACTGTAGCTTGTTTAATTTAATGATAAAATGGTTCTAATGGACAACATATGGAATTCATGGGTTAGTGATTTTTCTCTCTCTGAAGTAATGTAAACAACTCGCCAAAGAAAGGACACCATTTGGTGATGCTCTGTTTTAGTTTAATGTATGACAAAAAAATAAATATGTACTAAAAACTTTGTTTTATTCTTTAATTTATCAGTATTGAATTATATTCTTTTAATAAACATGATGACATCCTTGAATTTTTCTTTAAACCTTTAAAAAGTGTTTTAATAAAAAGATTTCGTGCTAAATATTTTTCTTGAGATTAACAACACTAAGGTTAAAGGTATACATTCCATAAAAGTGTTCTAATTTAGAACATAAATAACATCAAATGTGTTATATTTGTAACCAATTCATATTTTTCTATAGTATATAGTGTTATTTGAAACCACGTAGTATTGCCGGCAATCTACGATGTCTCACAGAGAAAATTTGACCAATAATTCATTCCTGTTCTTTTGAGAAAATTCTTGTGTTATTGAAAAATATATAATAATTTTAAATTTTACATTAAGTGTTCCAACTTCAGGGCGATTAAGGGCCACTTTGTAAATGAATGAAGTGAAATTTGGGTACAACTTATTTTCCTGTTAGAGCTGGAACAGGATTAAAGGGCGAGAGAACAGCAAATTTTTTAACTTTGGAAAATAGCATATGGCTGCTGACAACCCTAATATATATAAACCAAAGAACCATTACATTATGACCACCCTGCGAATAACATGTAGGATCACCTTTAGCCCTCAAAACTGCTAGCACCTGCCGTGGCATTGATTCCACAAGGTGCTGATAGGTAGTCTGAGGTATCTAATACCAAGCGCTCACCAACTGGTCCTGCAATTCTCTCACATTGTGAGGGGGTAGCGTGGCAGCACGAATTTGGTTTTCGAAGTGGGACCACAAATGCTCTATTGGATTTAGGTCAGGTGAATTTGGGGGCCGAGACATGACTTGAAAGTCACTAGAATGTTCCATGACGATTCGACCCTTATGACATGGTGCATTATCCTGTTGGTAAACACCATCCCCCGCAGGAAAAACTGTTGCCATGAATGGGTGAACCTGGTCTGCAACTATGTTCAAGTAGCTTACAGACGTCAGGGATTGTTCTATGAGGATTATGGATCTTAATGTGCCCCATGAAAACATTGTTCCTAGACGAGAAACCATGAAAACCTGGGAGAGCCCATTGTTATAGATGGAGGGTGGTCATAATGTAATGGCTCTTCGGTGTATATATACTATACCTTCAAATTGATTAATTGCATCTTATCTGAAGCTCGTTATTTTAAAATCTATATGAAAAACGGAAGCTATTTATTTGATTTTGCGTTTTATCAATTAAAATAATTTTTAATTTTTTCCTTTCGTAAAATGATACCTTATAATTAAGCTATTTGTTTTGCCCACTTTTGAGAGTGATGTAACAAAATATTCAATATTGCCTTTTACATTTTGCAGAAAATTCAAAATAATTACAGCGTTAAACGCCAAATCGTGAAAATTTACTCTTTAACTACCATCTTCTCCTGGCGAAAAGACATTTATTCTTGATGCTCCATTTAATGCAAATCTGCGACTAATTAAAAAGGCGGAGCAACAAAATGCAGCCAAAAGAAAAGATGACAAAGCGACCACCATTTTCCTTAATGGTCAAATAGGGTGGAGACAGTGCTTTTATTTTAAATAACTTTTCACTTTCCTGTCAACAAGTTAATGTGAACATTTTTTTCTGAAATAGCACTCACCGAGAATTTAATGCCAAGATAGAAGCCAAGTGTCATAGCCAAGTGTGAATGAAATTAATAAGCTTTTGAAACATGGCGACTTCTCGGTTTAAACGCCAACGAATAATTTTCACGTATTTAATTACACGCTTTGGTTTTCCTTAGGGATGTGGAATGCCATTAATTTAAAATTTTACTTGTAATGTCTTTTCTCCAGTAGCTTAATTACATGCATATCTAATGTTGAATTGAAGTTGTTTTGTTTTTGTTTTGGTTAACCATTATGGAAGTATTTTCTGTTACACTTTATGGGTGTTAAGGTACCTAACCTTGATCGTGGAACATAGAAAAATAAATGAAATTATTCCCGTTTTCTCACTAGGAGGATGAATTTAGCGAAGGAATGCTTTTCTTTATTTGTTTTGGAGTAAAGAATATGTGCTTTTAAAGATCATCTTTTATATTGAGGGTAATTTATTTAAATGATACATTTGCAAATCCTCGAGAAATCATTTTAATTATGGATGCTTGTCATCAAGTTTGAAATGTGATAATTATGAGTTATGCTCTTGTTTTGACCTCTTAGTTTAAATGGAACTATCACGTTTAAGGTTTATTCAAAATTAAATTTTAAATATAAAAAAATAAAGCAATTAGATGCAAATGCTGTTACAAAAAACATTCAAATCCATGAGAAATGCCTTAGGAAGCTGCTTAGCTCCTTGAGCTGGGTTTATGCTTTAGCAGAGCGGACAGTAATCAGAAAAACTACATCTTTGTAGTTAACTAAAACTACTTTATTACAATTGTAGTTAACTACAATTATGTTTTTAATGCAACGACTACGAACTACTTTCGAAATATAGTCACTACTTTGCTACTTTTAGAAGACTAACTTAACAGGGGGACTTAATTTTCACCAATATTCAAAATGATTTTGAATTAAAAATTGGCTTGGTTAAATATGAGGAGATATTAAGAAGTCTTAATTCATTTTTACATGAAATAGATTTTAGTCTAAAGCACTTTTTACGAATTTATTCTCTTAATTTTCAAACTCTAAGCTTTCCTCGACAGTGATTTAAGAATTGCTAGGAAATTTTCAAATAGTTGTGATTTAAGTGACGAATGCTTTTTTATATCCTCCAAGAAATAAATTACAGTGCGAAAAACAAAAAACGGACTAAACTGAATGACTTTTGATCTAATGATCGGATCCTTACGTTCTAGATCTTAATGTTTTGAGGGGATGACCGTAAATATGCTAATTGATTAATGCAGACAATATTTTAAGTTACGAAATCAGACACAAAAATGTACTTTATAGTTCCTGTGAAATCGAAAGAAAAAAAGTAATTTTTTCAAAAATTTTATTTCTCAGGAACAACTCGACCGATTTCGCACAGATTTGTCTAAGCATCAGACGTAGATCTTATTAGTGCTCGGCCACAGAGGCATTCTCATTTTTTTTCGTTGACGCTCCCACCAAGGATTTGCACCAATCAGATTCGAAAAGTTTTTTTTTATTTTTGAACTTTGTTTTATTATTTAGCTAACATTAAAAGTAGTTGCCAGCAATCGTTACAAACTACTGTTTTTCTTTGTATCGCACTACTCACTACGCTACTTCTTTTAAAAAGTAGTGCACTACACTACGAACTACGGAAAAAAGTAGCGACTACGGTAGTTTCACTACTTGTAGCGCTCTACTTCAGGCTGTTGCTCATGACCGTCTGAACAGGGATTCAACTTTCAGCGTAGGCAGGTTCGCATTTATTCTCTTACTTTCTCTCTCCTGTTCTCCGCCACTGGTGATCCACTCCATCGTGATAATACGTCTTAGTAATATTGAGACTTCAAAATTTCATACTTTTTCAAATAAACGACTCATTCCATTTAACCGTAACGTGTTGTGGGTGAAAAGGACAGCTCCTTTTAACTTCCCTTTCCTTAAACATGTTTTCAGGAAACATATCATAGAAATAATACTAAAACTAGATAACTCAATATTTTTTTTATTTATATTATGATTTTTATGATTGAACTATTAAAGTTTTGAAATGCTTTAACTAGATAACTCTAGAACTAACCATATGTGTTTCCTAACGGTAGATGTTAGAACTTGATAACTGTTAAGAAAGGACAGCGCCTTAATTTTGTCGTATTTTATAAACATACTTTTTTTAAAAAATGTTTATAAAACCAAGTAATATAAAAGCATGGTTTTGATACTATATCTAACACAAAACTTTTCACCTCTCAGTGCATAATATTAAAACCGCGCTGGAGCTTTAAAAAGTTGCAAAACTTTTAACTTACAACCATTTTCTTAATTAGGGTCAGTGGGGATAATTACGACCACTTTTAATTTTTTTTTAATTCGAAGTATAATTTGTCTAGTATAAGTTCATATTTTAATGATACAGGGTGACTTTTTTTGATTCTTTAAGAATGCGGGAAAAGATTATCAGCCATTCTAAGTAACATATGTATTTAAGCTCTTAAAGGGATGGTCATAATAAACCCACTAAATTTCTCAAAAAGCAATTGGGTAGTTATGATTTCATGGGGGGGGGAATCTGGCCAATCAGCTGATACATATTCTAGAACTGTTGCTGACTCACGGTCAGTCCATACAAATACTCTAATCATTACTTTCCCCTTTTCACCTATTCCATGCACATAAGAGGAGCTTTTATTTGACCATGTCTGTTTTTTTCTATCTTTTTAACTGATTTTAAATTTTCGTAAAAACCCTAATAAAATTTTTAAATTTTGTTAGATAGGCGCAATAACCGACTGTGGGGGCTTTCTTCAAAGATAACAAAGGTGTCTTTTTTATAAAACCCATAAACCAGTCTTTCTTTGATGGTTTGCCATCCTTAAAAATATCAAAAACAGAGTTTTCTTTAACGTAAATTACAACAAGAGGCAAAAGTTCTTGCCATTCACAAGAATAAACAAATTAAATAAAAATTCTGCAAGTTTGCATTCTTCTTTCAAGTTCCTGTTAAAGGTGGTCATCTTTGTATTTTTTCTGAAATAACTTTTCTTCTAATTTGCTGCGGACTCAGTTTTTAGCTGATTCAGTTTCCTTTCTTTTACTATCGTAACAGAGTAACATCGTTCTTTAGAAAATAAGAAGGATGATGCTTCTTTTTTGTGTACATTCTTGGCATTTTAACACAAACGAAGACAAAATCTCAGCAATTTTGAATTTACATGTAAAATAGAGTAATTATGATCGTATACTTCCAGGTAATGAACTTTAATCCGAACATAAAATAATAATCGAATGTGGAAGAAGGCATAATTGGGTTAACTTATCGATTTACACTTACCAAAAAATATTCTTCGATGGCACAATTTACTTTGAATCAACATGTGCCGGAATTTTTTTTCACAGAATAAGATAGTGTTTTAGAATCAGTTGAATATTGACCCAAAATTTTTATCTAACAACTATTTAAAGGTTCCTAAAACAAAATATACACTTAAAACTAGATATTTTTCGAAATTCTTATACTGGTTGAGTTTTTAAAAAATTCCGCTGGTCACAACTATCCTGATGTCATTATTACCCCCACTTAACCCTTTATCATTTCATATTTCTGTCCATTTGCCAGAAATCAAACTAATATTATTCTTACCTAAGAATAACTAAGGTTTTTCAAGTGTTACACTTTTCAAATGCTTTATACCACGCCTTTGGGACTCCCTAACATGTGATGGTAACGAAATGGTTTTAAGGCTACAATGTTTGATCACACCTGGACACTTCATAGCTGGAAACCTGCCGAAAATATATTTTAAAAAACGATTCTGATGAGTGAAGAGGACAGCACTTTTTAATTTTCTGATCTTTAAACATTTTTTTCAGAAAACGTATGATAGGTAAAGTGTTATAACTTGATAATTTAATACTTTTAGATTGCGAGTCATGCATACACTTAAAAAAAAAGAAGAAAAAAAAGAGTTATATTGTTAAAATTCTGGTATGCTATTAAAATTCAGGTATGGTGAAATTCTGAAACTAACCAGATGTGACGCCAACGGAAAATGTTAGAACTAATCAACTCTTAAAATAAAACAAATATTAATTTTAAGAAAAAAAATTTTCTTTCAAAAAACATTTTTTAAAGTTTTCTAGTTTTGATAATGTTTCACCTTTCTGTGAGTAATATTAAGATTACGCAAAGAATCTGAAAGTTGCCAGAGATCTAAGCAATATTAGAAAAAATAAAATGAAAAATAGCAATATTTACAAACTGTCAACTGTGGTTTTTATTGCACATCTCTGATGTCCATTCACCAGCAACCTGACTTGCACTGATGTTACTTTGTACTTCGGTAACTTTGTAATCTCGTGACTTCAAATTTAACTCCTAGTGAACGAATTTAAATTTCCAGTATCTATGCGTATGTTTCAGATATACGTATTGCTAGTAAAGCTATAAACTAATTGTACTTTCTAATGGTGTTCTACGAAAAAAAATAACGAGACAACATTAAATATCAAAATACGCTTCATAGACGACTTTGTCGAATTAATTTATTAATCATCAACACATACATCTCTCTTATTATTTTACAATGCTACAAAAATTAGATTTTAAACTCAAAATTCAACAAAAAATAAATAAGTTGTAGCATCATTTTAAATTTATATCCATAGAAAATATGCGAACTCTTGTGTTTTCTTTAATAAACTGCAGTTTCAACATTGTGGCAAGCAACACATCTAAAACATTTAGAATGTAATTTTGATATGCAAATGACCTTAACGAAAAGGAAAATACACGCCTAGGATCATTTACCTAATGATCTTCTTAGATTCCGGTTTCCGCTGTAGAAAATTTAATTTAAACTTAGCTGCCTACTAGAGGTTTGGATATGCAGCTCAGCTGTAGTTGATTTAAACTTGAAATGCTTTACATTTTTCAACCGTCAGCCTTCTAGATTTTAATATATTTAAGCATGAGTAATTTTTAAGGAAATGTTCCGATTTTTTTGGTGGAAGTTTTTTTTTAACCCTAATCTTCCTGTCAGCTGCTGAAAATGGCCAATGAAATGGAACTCCAATTTTCGCTTCATTTGTCCCAAGGCGTTAAGATACATACGTTTAATTTTTAAAAAATATTAAATAATTGCTCTAAAAATACTTTCCTCAATTGTTTTAGCAGTTTTGCTTTACGATCTGAGAGAAATTCATCGGTTTTAATTGGATAGCTTTTTAAATTAATTTGGCGCAGAAAAGAAAATATCTGAATAAATTAATGACTTATATTGCTCTAATTATTAAAATATTTAGTTTTCCGTTGTAAATTGCGTTTAGATTTGATTTTAAATAGATTCGAAAAGTTTTATTCCCATGACTCTTAAAAGGATACAATATTTTTTTTAACATGCTTATCAATTTAGATGTTAGAAATCAATATTTAAACATTTAATCGTTCTGTAAGTATTTCTGCAGTTCTATTTTAGTAACTCTTAAAATTACTTCACAATTAAATATAAAATGTACATTTAAAACAAATTAATGAAGTCAAAATATATTTTAAGTACAAGATGGAGAAAAAAAAACTGAAAGATTGAAAAGTGCATCATTATGATGACATTTTACATATTAACATAATGTAAACGATCATTAGATTACTCTATACGGTTCTTATAACTGAAATCGATTTATCAGATGGAAAACAAGTTTCTGGTTATTTCAAGAAAATTGTCCATAATTTTGGGGATTTAAACTAAAAATAGGTTTATGTATGCACACATAACTAAAAAATTATGCTTATTAATATGGAAGTATGGCATGATTATAATTATTCTACTGCAGAGGTTGCTGCCACTCTATACTTAATTTCATTCATCGGATCCATATTACTGGAACCTTTCTCTTCATAATAAAAACTATTCATTTCAATTATTTGTGGGGGTGGAGTTATCGATAATGTCAAACTTCATCTATGAAAAGGTACCCCAACATAGAATCGAGTTAGCATGTCTTATATACTAGTGAATTGGAGTTGTATTTTTGTAGTGGTAGCCACACTACAGTACTCCCCCACCAGAATTATAGCTGTGATAGAATTCGATGAACAGATACCACTAGTTGAGTCATTGTTGTTTTGTGAGAAACCGGGAGAGCTGTATTAAGATCACCGTACTTTTTGAGTGTTGATCGTGAGAGCTGTATTAAGTTCACGGTTGCTCCTGTGTTGCCATTAGTAGTCGAGTGAATACGTTTTACGTTATGTGTGATCGAAACTGAGTAGCAACAGCACGAGGAGGTGGATAATTTCACAGTCACAAGTAGCAAGTCAACCGTTCAATGTGGATCATCCATCGAAGTAGGCGTGTTCAAATCGTAGTGGGCGTTTCTACTAAGGTAGGCGTGAAGGTAGGTAAGGTCCGAAGGTCACCAATGTGAGGGTGGAGTTATCGACAATGTCAACCTTCATCTATGAAAAGGTACCCCAACATAGAATCGAGTTAACATGTCTTATATACTAGTGAATTGGAATTGTATTTTTATAGTGGTAGACACACTACAATTTCTTTAGGTTATATTTTAGAATTTTTTTTTACAAAAAGTTTTCTGACAATCTCATTTTTTAATTTTTTATTTCCTTTTATAAAAATTATTTATGTTTATTTTTCTTTGCAAGGTGCGGATCAATCTCGGAGCTGGAGAAGCTGTTCTTACTTCCAAATCTGGTCTTATCTTGAACGATCTAGTTTGGCACGAGTTGGAGTTGCACCGCAAGGATGCGGAACTCATCCTTGTCATCGACGGACTCCACAATACTGACCTTGACATCCCAGGACGCTTTTTCGAGTTGAATGTCAAGTACGGAGTTTTTGTTGGTGGGGTTGGCGGCTTCAACGAACTGTTTCTCGGCAACATCCCCAATTTCCGAGGCTGCGTTGACGATGTCATATTCAACAGCCACGATATACTAAAGATTGCAGCAGCCATGTCCGATGAACACAATGTCTTTGCCGTTACCTGGAACTGCAGTGATGAGTTTGATGCTCTCTCCAACCAGCCTATCAGTTTTTTAGAAAAAGGTAATTGCATTACAATGACTGATGCAGAAAAGTTACAAAAATGCATTGAATCACAAAATACATACTTATGTCGTTGTTACGAACGATTCGTTTGTATCAAATGATTCTGTTTAAAATCTGAATGTCATGATTTAAAAAAAAAAAAAACTTCAAATTTTAATGAAATTATACTTA
>NC_092210.1:87508715-87531662 GCF_043381705.1 Parasteatoda tepidariorum | reverse complement strand
AGTTTTAGAAATTTTATCTTAAGATTTTATACTATAGCACATTTCTAATAGGTTTAACGAATTACATGTCATTTATTTGAATTCAAATTTATTTTAATGACTTAGTATTTACTAAAAAGATGTAATTTTTTTTTAAAAAGAAAGTTGTTATATAGATTTGATTGTTTTGAATTCTTAGAATTTTGTGCATTTGCAATGTAACTAAGTTAGTAGCGAGCGAAGCGAGCTTGGTTTGCGAAGCAAACCTTATAAGATTGCGTAGCAATTTTCGGGGGTTGGCGAGCGTTAGCGAGCAGGGTGTGCAGCCCACTATTATTATTAAACTTATATTATTATCTTACTTATTATTATATCTTTCTTATTATTATTATATCTTACTTATTATTATTATATCTTACTTATTATTATTAAACTTATACTTATTATTATTATTAAATGCATTAAATCACAAAATACATACTTATGTCTTTGTTACGAATGATTCGTTTGTATTAAATGATTCTGTTTAAAATCTGAATGTCATAATTTAAAAAAAAAATAATAATTTAAAAATTTTAATTCAATTATACTTATTATTTATTTACTTATTTATTTTGAAACTGTATATGTTCCCATTTAATAAATAAAATGCAAACAAAGCTAAAAGATGGAGCTACTCTAAAATGTGAAAACCGAAGGAAAAGAAAACTTTCAATTAGTTTAAATGATTAATTTAAAGCTGTTTTACCGGTTTCGATTCTGAGAAACACCCACTGTGAAAATGTCTTTAAAGTGTGTATCTCAGGTTCGGAAAAAAATTGAGAGTTCGAAGTGAAATACGATTTATCGATACGAGTTTCAATATGATTTTATCATTATATTTAGAAAAAACACTTTCTCTTTGCCAAAAAAAAAATAACACACTTTTCATCGCTGCGAGAAAGAAGAGAATGTTAACTTTATACAAAAAGCTTCAATTTGTGTTGGATTTTTCAACGAATAATAAAAATCCACCTTTCAAAAACAGTGTTCTTAATATTGCTTAATTTAACCGAAAAAAAACTTAAAACTTTAACTCGCCATAACTTACTTAGAAAATGTTTTAATTATTTGTCTCAACGCATGTTCAAAAAAATAATCGCAAAAATCTTGAAAGTTTAAAATCCAATCATAAAATATAATTATTTAACTTAGATAATGGTCATATACATCGAGAAATAACAATAAATCATCTGCACTTAAATCATGGTTTAATCACTTTATTAAAACAGGCATGCAGTGAGTAATTTACACAATTATTTGGCTGGCAAAATTTTTCCAGTTCCTATTTTGATGGATTTTTCTATATCGTTTCAAAGCAAAAAGTTTGTTTTACAAAAGCTTTATTCATAAAAACCCTTTGAAAATTTCAACTATCCAGTCCATTTTCTGATCATATATTTAAATACAACAAGGGAAAATATACAAGGGCAAACTAAATCGCAACACAAAGAATATTTTCCTAGTAAAAAATAAATTAATGAAAATTTTCACAATGATATGAAATAAAATCATATTCTGCTAAATATCTTTTGTACGTTTCTCTAAAACAATTTGCAATATGAAAGTTTACTGCAAAGTTATGTTCTTTACAAGTCGAAGAAAAAATATTTTGCTCTTCTTGAAAACTTCTTTTTTGAGGGCTTAGTATATTTTAATACATAACACTGCAAATAGTATCAATAAATAAAACTTTTGATGACTAAAAGTTTAAACTTGGTGTATTTTTTTTTTCAGATTCATTTCTGGCTCTACCACCTTGGAATGCAAGAAACGGTGGTTCTGTTTCCCTTGATGTCAAAACACAAACCCATACTGCCGTTTTGTTTTACAATGCTGGAGTGCCTTTAAAATCTGATTTCATTTCATTGGAGATACTAGAAGGCAAAGCTGCCATATCTGTAAATGAAGGGAATGGCGCCGTGGTCCTGAGTTCGGACATCACAATAAGTGATGGATTATGGCATCACATCGAAGTTCAATTCAGTCCATCTTACATTGAAATCGTTGTGGACGGACATGCAAAGAATCTAAGACCAGGTCTTGGTGACAATAGATTTTTTGATCTCGCTGGTTTGTTTTACATTGGAGGCATTGAACTGAACAAACAAGCACATGCTTTTCAGTTCGGACTCCAATCGATTTTGCTGGAAGGTTCTGAACTGTCTCTGAAGGGTTGCATGAAAAATATCAAAATAAATAATCAGTTGGTAGGATTTAGGGAAGCCGAGGTGACGCATGGACTTCAGCCGGACTGCTCTTGGGAATACATGTGTCTCCAAGAACCATGTGTGCCAGAAGCCGAGTGTTATCAAGATGGAGTTGATAGTTTCAGGTGTATATGTGAGCTTGATAACTGCGTTAGGACAAATTTTTCTTCTGCTTATAAACTTTATGCCAAGTCTTCCAAACCTATAGATTTAGAAATTCTCAATCTACAGCCTCTTGTGATATCCGAAGGTGGTAGCGATTTAATTACATCTAATCACATACGAGTGATATTGGACTATAGAAAATATGGGATTAGAGAATCCGGTGTTCTGTTTCACATAATCGAACCCCCTAAATATGGAAATCTAGAAATCGAAATCTATAGAGGTATTGCAGATAGCATTTTTACTCTCTCTGATTTGAATACAGATAAAGTGAGATACTCTCATGATGGTTCCGAAACAAAGACTGATTCCGTCGTATTTGATTTGGAGTTCCGAGCCGGAACGTTCAGACTTCTTTCTCACTTAGAAGAGAAACATCGTTTCGTCTTCCATTTTCAAATATTGCCGGTAAATGACCCTCCGAAACTAAATTTGTTACCGGGTAAGTCATTCAGATTAGCCAAGCATACTAAAAAAACCATCACTTCTAATTTTTTAAAGGCTGATGATCCTGATAATCAGCCAAGTGATATAGTCTATTCTGTTTTGAGCTTAGATTCTTTTGAAAATGAAGGTTATTTTGAAAATGCTAAGAATCCAGGGAAAGCTGTTAATAGTTTTACACAAGCAGATATCAATGATAATCTCATAAGTTTTGTTAATCGTGGTGCTGGTAATGTCCATGTAACTATACAAATTTCTGATGGAATCAAGTCTGACCAGACTACTTCTACATTTCAGATATCACCATTTGATCTGGAAATAACAATCAAAAATAATACCGGGATCGCTCTGCCTTATGATTCATCAGTCGTCATCACCGCAGATAATTTGACTTTTTCCGACAATGCTCCTGACCAAAACTTAGAAATACGTTGTGATATTGTCAAAGGACCTGAGCATGGAAGCCTTCAGCGATTACGCAATAATGGCCGGTGGTACCCTATAAACCATTTCACGCGAAGGCAGCTTAAAAAAGAAAAACTCAGGTACCAACACACATCTGGCAGACCCAGTAATGATGATTTTAAATTTACAATATCATCTGGTGATGTCAAATTTCCTACTGTACACAACTTCCGCATCACATTTATTACAATAAACCTAAAACAGGTACATATTTCAGAATTATTTTTAAATAAGAAGCAAGAAGGCTTCATCACTCAATCTGAAATAAAATTTGAAACATATCCTGTTTCAACATCGACTGATTATATAATATACGTAGTACAAACACTTCCGAAATATGGAAATTTAATTTTATTTCATTCTGGACTATCAGAACTGAGACACAAGAAGTTAGAATTATCTTCAACGTTTACCCAAACTGATATTGATCACAAGAAACTTAAGTATAAATTGCACAGGAAAACATTTTCCATTGTTGAAGATAAGTTTAGCTTTAAAGTATCGTGTTCTGGTGGACTTATGTCCAACGCGATGGACTTCAAGATAAAACATGACCCAGGTGAGATTGATGCCATTATCATAAACGAAAAAGTGACTGTTTTGGAAGGGGGGACGTCAGATATAGGGCCGAGTGAATTGCACATCGAAATACCATCGAAATCAGAAATAATTTATAATATTACAACTTCGCCAAAATATGGTGTTCTTAAAAAGTTAAGGGTAGACCATGCTGAAGTCGAAGAAGATTACGTAAGTTTAGTTACATCAACTGAAATATCTCAAAATAGATTAATTTATAACCATGGTGACTCTGAAAACGAAAGAGATTTGTTCCATTTCATTGCAACAGCAGCAAACGCGAGTGATAACAATTTCATATATTACGGCACTGTTCACATCCATGTCATCATGAAAAATGACAATCCACCAATAAGAGTAGTAGATAAAGTGTTTAATGTAGTCATGGATGGCGAACGAAAACTTACGGGCATGGATCTGAAATACATAGACCCTGATATTGATTCATCTCCTTCTGATATCATCTATACTCGACGCGGCATTCCCAATGGAGCACTATTTCACGTCGATGACATGTCTACACAAGTTTATCAATTCACTCAAGTAGATTTAGATGGTGGAAAAATAATCTTTCGCCACAGTGGTTCTCACTATGGTAAATCTGTTCTACGCATTACTGACGGAAAATTTTATGCGACTGGCGTTCTCGAAATTCAAGCTTCAAGACCTTACTTAAAAATTACGCGAAACACTGGCTTAATCGTAAAAAGAGGCGAAAGTAGTTTGATTTCTGCTTCGAATTTAACTGTTGAAACAAATCTGGATGCCAACTCGGATGATATTACTTACAAAATTATTTCGCCTCCAAAACACGGTGAAATAGTTTTGAATGGTAAGGTTATTCAAGAATTCACGCAAAGAGATTTACAGCTGGAAAATGTTGAGTACGAAAATGACAACAGCGTGAGTTTTCAAGACTCGTTCAGCTTTTCTGCCTTTCTGGGAGACATTACAATTGACGGTAAATTCGAATTTCGTATCTATCCTGAAGTCTACTGGGAACCCTTAACAGTTGTCAGCAATAAAACCTTATACGTAGACGAGGGCCATCTTGTCACCATAGACTCGTCAGCTTTGAATATCACACAGCCCAACATCAATACGCACAATATTACCTACGTTGTTCGCACGCCACCGAAATTTGGTTTCTTGGTGTTAGGAGATGAGAGGGAATTCGAGGACCGCAAATCGGTTTTCAAAACAACACCAGCCAAACTGTTCACACAAACTTCGATCAATGAACGTCAGCTGCACTATTTTCACACAGAACACAACGCCTCTAAGGATCATTTTATATTTGACGTCACCAATGGTATCACTGCACTCAGAGACATGAAATTCAGCTTTAAAATTATTTCTAAGATCATTTTTTTGAGAACAAGGAATATCACGGTAGTAGAAGGCAGTGAAGTCCCTCTAAAAAGTAACGACATTCAAGTCACCAACCCTTACTACGAAGACTGGATCACGGAGTATCTGGTGATTGAAAGACCACAGCATGGATACATATCCTCTTCTAAGAACGCCAGGTCAAAAGTGTCCAGGTTTTCTGTCCAAGATCTTAAGAGCGGGTTCATCCATTACACTCATGACGGCTCGGAAACTTCACGAGATTGGTTTACTCTCGTTGCAAATGCCACAGTCTTGAACAAAGAGAGTTCGCCAAGCACGGTTCATGTTTTTGTGGAACCTGTCAACGATGAAACGCCGCACATGGTGAACAACACCGGATTAGATGTGTGGGAAGGGGATATCACTGTTATAACGAACCGCCACCTCGCTGCTACTGATGAGGACTCTGATCCGACGGAAATCACGTTTGTGATATCATCTCCGAGCAATGGATACGTGGCCTTAAAAAATGACACCAGGACGTCTATTTTAAGCTTTACTCAAGATCTGATTGATCGTGGAATGATTACTTTTGTCCATACAGGTAAATGTTTTTCGTCTCTTTTACAATGTAAAAAGAAGAGTTTTTCATTATTGTTTTGTTTATCATGTTTTTTATGATACATTATAAAATTTAAGTATTAATAAAATGATATTTTAAAGTCTATTTTATAATACTTTTTCCAAGTATTCGATAGCAGTACTGTGTGAATTTCAATGATAACCGCAACTCAAAATTTTAACTAAGTAAATTATGGGATAGAGCTAGAGGAATATTAATACTGTTATTCTGGAAAACCAAGGCCCAAAAAGCCATCTATGTTTAGCAGAAACTTGTTGCGTAGCTATGGATTTTTTTTTAGCAATTCTAAGATATTTTTTATTTGCGTTTTAAAATTTCAAAACTGGAATTACTAAAAAATGAGATTAACAAATTTTCGTTCAAATTAAATTTTTCAGCATTTTTTTAAAAAAAAAAGAAAAAAATTGAAAGGTAGTAACGAAAATATTTCTTTCGTTGTAGTTGACAAAATCTACTAGAGATAGTGACAAGTTCGGTTATAGTTAAGTTAAACAGAATTAAGAAGATGATTAACTCCAAAATATGTTTAATAAGTTAGTATCTGAAATGAATCCATCAGTACTATTCAAACGTACATTATTACATTATAAAGTTATTCATTATTACATTATAAAGTTATATTAAAGTTATGAGAATATTTATCTTGTAATATCTTGACCGGGTAAACGATTCAAGTATAATAATCCTCTTGTTCCTTCCTTCCTCATGTTTAATGTTTTCGTTAAGCATGCACTTAAACTACACAATTAATCTTGAACTGCAAATTAAAGCAACAAAAAAAACGTGAATTTCAATTGACTAATTAAAACACTTCTAATAGAAAAGTATTTTTTTACTTCTATTTATAATATATTCTTACTTTTTTTCTGTCGTATTTAATATAGCCAACAATTTGTTATGTTTTTGTAAATTTTAATTTGTGAGGAAGCGCAGTTCTTTCTTAAAAATTAATAAATGCTGTTAAAGATTGATACACACGTACTGAATGTTACAAAATTAATATTCACAACAAGTGGTCGGAAGGAGCAGCCAACTTTAAGTAGTGAAACTACTGTAGTCGTTGCATTATTTTGTAGTGAAGTGTGCTGTTTTTTTTTTTTAAATGTAGCGTAGTGAGTTGTGCGATGTAAAAAAAACAATAGTTTGTAGAAATTCCTAGCAATTACTTTTTACGTTACATTCTAACATTTGTAATTGCAATCAGAATTAAACCTATCAACACAGATAATTTTACCAATGTGTAATTATTATTTAGACAGGAAATAATTTTTTTTAAAATGGAATATGAGAATCAAGGCAGTGTTTTTAAAAGATGACGGCTTATTTTAACAAAAATTGCAAAGAGGGTGCATTTAAAGGGATCAAAGGACAGGAGGAGAGCCGCCTTTCTGAAAACGCTTAGGGAGAACACTGTTCTACATTATAGATATTTATAAATTATACTTATTTATAAATCATGTATACATATGCATTTTTCGTAAAAATATTGGAAAGATGTTTGCGATAGAGTGTAGGGGAGAGTGGGGTCAATTGTAACAGGGTACGATTGTAACAGAGCAAAAATTTCAAGTGTCGGGTTCTAGATTTGGTTCCTAGGTGGCGCACAAGGTGTATTTAATAAATCTACATGTACACCCCTGATTACAATCATTTTTATGTACTTTTGAAAGAGTTAGATCACAAAGGATATTTTCACGCCACGNCGGCTCGGAAACTTCACGAGATTGGTTTACTCTCGTTGCAAATGCCACAGTCTTGAACAAAGAGAGTTCGCCAAGCACGGTTCATGTTTTTGTGGAACCTGTCAACGATGAAACGCCGCACATGGTGAACAACACCGGATTAGATGTGTGGGAAGGGGATATCACTGTTATAACGAACCGCCATCTTGCTGCTACTGATGAGGACTCTGATCCGACGGAAATCACGTTTGTGATATCATCTCCGAGCAATGGATACGTGGCCTTAAAAAATGACACCAGGACTTCTATTTTAAGCTTTACTCAAGATCTGATTGATCGTGGAATGATCACTTTTGTCCATACAGGTAAATGTTTTTCGTCTCTTTTACAATGTGAAAAGAAGAGTTTTTCATTATTGTTTTGTTTATCATGTTTTTTTTATGATGCATTATAATTTTATAAAACTTAGTTTAAATATTAATTAAATGATATTTTGAAGTCTATTTTAGAATACTTTTTCCAAATATTCGATAACAGTACTGTATGAATTTCAATGATTACCGCAACTCAAAATTTTAACTCATTAAATTATGGGATGGAGCTAGAGGAATATTTATTTATACAGAAAAACTGGTGTAAGTTGACCACTTGTGGTGCATTGTTTTAGTGGTCAACATGGTTTACAGTGGGGTTGGAACATAGTTTACTTTTTCGTTTCCTTTACGAAAACATGTAATTTGAAAACTTTAACAAAACAAAATTATTAGAAAATTATTGAAAAATTATTCAAAATTATAAAAGATCAAAGCATATTTCAGAGCATTCATTTATTCAAATGCTCATTATTGCAACTGGAAGAGCTACTTTTCAACTAACACACCTGTTTTCAATGAATGAATGAAAGAAATGGTCAAAAGTTGACCCCCTACAGTTTCCCCAGATTTTCAACTCACAAAAGGGTTTAGATTAGCTTTTTACACTATTTCACCAAACAAGTGAAATTTTAACATACATTGCAAAATGACAGAAAATTTTCTGAATTTCTTTTTTCTGGTCAACTTATGATTGTTTTAGAATTGAATTTCATAATACTCCTTGACAAAATTGACTTATTTCAGTGGTCAACATACAAGATAGACAGGTGGTCAAGTTACAAAGGCTTTGCTTCTTTATATTATTTACGAAAAATTCCGTTCTTGATAATTGAGGTCAACTTATGCAGGTGTCCAACTTACAAGGGTGGTCAACTTGACAGGCTTAACTGTACTGTTATTCTGGAAAACCATGGCCCAAAAAGCCATCTATGTTTAGCAGAAACCTGTTGAGTAACTATGAATTTTTTTAGCAATTCTAAGATATCCTTTACTTGCGTTTTAAAATTTCAAAACTGGAATTACTAAAAAATGAGATTAACAAATTTTCGTTCGAATTAAATTTTTCCAGCATTTAAAAAAAAACATTGAATGGTAGTAGAGAAAATATTTTGTCGTTGTAGTTGGCAAAGTCTACTAGAGTTATTCACAAGTTCGTGTAAAAATAAGTTAAACAGAATTAAGAAGATGATTAACTCCAAAATATGTCTAATAAGTTAGTATCTGAAATCAATCCATCAGTACTATTCGAACGTACATTATTACCTGAATATTAAAATTATGAGAATATTTATCTTGTAATACCTTGACCGGGTAAACGATTCAAGTATAATAATCCTCTTGTTCCTTCCATCCTCATGTTTAATGTTTTCGTTAAGCATGCACTTAAACTACACAATTAATCTTTAACTGCAAATTAAAGCAACAAAGAAAAATGTGAATTAAAATTGACTAATTAAAACACTTCTAAAAGAAAAGTATTTTTTTACTACTATTTATAATATATTCTTACTTTTTTTCTGTCGTATTTAATATAACCAACAATTTGTTATGTTTTTGTAAATTTTAATTTGTAAGGAAGCGTAATTCTTTCTTAAAAAATAATAAATGCTGTTAAAGATTTATACACGCGTACTGAATGTTACAAAATTAATATTCACTACCAGTGATCGGAAGGAGCAGCCCACTTTAAGCAGTGAAACTACTGAAGTCGCTACATTACTTTGTAGTGAAGTGTGCTACTTTTCTAAAAATGTAGTGTAGTGAGTTGTGCGATGTAAAAAAGAAAACAGTAGTTTGTAGAAATTTCTGGTAACTACCTTTTACGTTACATTATAACATTTGTAATTGTAATCAGAATTAAGCCTATAAACGCAGATAATTTTACCAATGTGTAGTTATTATTTGAACAGGAAATAATTTTTTTTTAAATGAAATATGAGAATCAAGGCAGTGTTTTTTAAAGATGATGGCTTATTTTAACAAAAATTGCAAAGAGGGTGCATTTAAAGGGATCAAAGGACAGGTCTGAAAACGCTTAGGGAGAACACTGTTCTACATTATAGATATTTATAAATTATACATATTTATTATTATACATATGCATTTTTCGTAAAAATACTGGAAAGATGTTTGCGATAGAGTGTACCTTTTGTAAATTATGATAATAATTCCATCTACCTTTATTACTAAAGTAATAACTATTAGTATAGAAAGAAATTTTTAGAACTTTAAGATTCAAATTCAATGTTACTTTTTTAAAGTTTTAGGACGATAATTTACCTATTAAAAAAATAATTAAACAGAAACAATTATTGATTAAATAATTAAATAAAAACAATGTTCACACTTTTTTCCAATGAAAAAACTTTTTTTAATTGAAACGATTTGTAATAGTGACACTTTATTTTTTTTTCATTAAAATCATTTTACTTGTCATATTTTTATATGTTTATTACGATTAGTAGGATAGTATGCTTATTATTACCCAAAGTGTAGTTTAAATTTTTGTTATGGTTAATGTATTATTTTTGCAAACATTCTTTTGAGCTTAAAATTTTTCAACTGTGATACGATTTCGGACAGCTTACCTATTTTCTAAAATTGTTTTTTCTTTGTATTTAGGCGATAAGGCCGGAGGATTCAAACTACAAGTGAATGACGGCGTTAACTTTGACTCTCCTCATGTATTTACAATAACAGCTCGCGTGCTTCAAATCATAATGGCAACAAACGAAAAACTAGGCATACTGCCGCGAATGCAACAGTCAATCACGAAAGATCATCTGTTTGTCACCACAAATGATCACGATTTAACGAGAGTTATTGCCTTCAAAGTAACAGGAGGACCAGACCTGGGAAGGCTATTGGTTGAAAATCCAGATGGTTCCCTAAGTCAAATTACTGAATTCACCCAAGAACAGATTAACAAGAACCTCGTATTGTACGAACACAATAAGCAAATGATTGGTTTGAAAGCCACAGATAAATTCATTTTTAACATCGAAACGCAAAATGCTCAAACAATGAAAGACGTTGAATTTAACGTTGAGATATCTGTTGGAAATTTTGGATCTGGAAGCCTCGATCAGTTGGTAGTACTTCATACTCTAGAAGTGAAAGAAGGTGGCATGGCTGTCATTGGACAAGAACACGTTGATATGTCGAGACTTTTTAGTTTGTGGCAAGGAAAAGGGAAAAGCGAATTCGCTAAGAAATTGAAGATTATAGTTCATACCCCTCCAATCAATGGCTGGTTAGAAACTGAAGAAGGTAACTCCAGTTTTGTGAGTAAACTCTCTTTTAATAGAGAAGATATTAGAAAAAAGAGAGTTCGCTATCATCACGATGATTCTGATACATTTAATGACGGTTTCAACATTGGATTTTACCTTTTAGATGACAAGGGACAACCAGACATTCTTCTTTTCAATGGTACTTTAAATATTACAGTATATCCCATTAACGACAACGCTTTTGTTTTATTAACTCCAACAGCCAGAGTTGAAATAGTACAAGGACAGTCAGTTGCATTGACATCTAGCATTTTTAATGTTTCGGACGCTGATGGTGTCCCCAAAGACATCACCTATGAAGTTCTCAAATCTCCTGCATCTGGCAAACTTATAATGGGCAATATTTCAGTCAATAACTTCACTCAAGAAGAAATAAACAATAATATGATATTGTACGTGCATGACGGTACCAAAGAAAACAGAAGCGAATTTCATTTTAAAGTTAGTGACGGAAAACTCAAGCAAGAATATGCGGTATTGGATATCACCATAGTTCCTATAAAATTGCATTTAGTAAATACAAGTGCCATTGAAATTCAACAAGGTTCTATAGCTGTTTTTCTCGGCAATGAGAACGTAGGTGCTGTTACCAACGCAAACAACGAAGAAATATGGTACAACATAACTACCTTGCCTTCGCATGGTCACATTTTCGTTAACGATGACAGTTTAAGGTTCTTCCGACAGACAGACATCGACAACAATTTGGTATTTTATATGCAGTCTGATATCACAGCATCCGAAGATTATTTTATAGTGACCATTCAAAGTGGAACGAATGTTATTCGAGATAAAATTGTCAACATAACCGTTATTCCCCAAATCGAGCAGAAAAGCTTTTCTGTTAGTGCTTCAGGCGTTACGTGGATTACTTTGGATTTCTTAAATGCTACTAAACTGGCTCAGCAATCAAAAAGCAATCCTAAATATGTTATTTTTAAACTGCCAAAATACGGGGTGTTGAAAAAATCGAATAGTAAGAAAACGAAACGTGCTATAGCGAAGAGCTTTGATTTCACTCACGAGGATTTGGTTAAGAAAAAAATATCTTACATTGGAAAGGACATGGAATTAAAAAATGCAGTAACTGATAGTTTCGAATATGTTTTAACCGCTGCTCGTGTTCAACCTGCGAAGGGTAAGTTTGTTTTTACTGTTCAACCATCCCAAGCCCAAATATCTACCCATGCATACTCTATCAATTTCTTTTCTTCATCCTTGGCACCTTTGTCACGTTACGTTACGACTATCTCCCCTAATTTAACAACTGGAATATCAGAAACATCAAGCGGCGGTGTTTATCAACCAAGTATCAGCAATGACCATCTATTGGTAGCGGGTATTGTATTGGGCTTAGTCATTGTCATCCTTGTAATAATCATCATCGTCAAGTGTCGAACTGTCAGACGAGAGAAGGCAAAAGAAAGAGCAGGAGGACAACCTTGCTTTGGTCATAGACATGGTAAAAACAAAACAGTGGTAGGATCCCAGACCGCTCAGTCAAACCTTGACTTGTCGGATCATAATGCTTCCAATAACAGTTTGTCTCTATCAGACGATATTCCCCCTCCACCACCTCCACCAACTTCCCCTTCAAGCAGAAGCAGCCCTATAGGTTGCATAGGGGGTAGCTCTGGTGTAAAAAATAGATCCTTGCGAAAGAGAGGTAAGTGTTTGGACATAGAACCCTCGTTACCACCACCGCCATATATTCTGGAGAACGGGGAATGGACAGAAATATCTGTTCCCGTTCCGACCTGTAAAGTAACCCCTCTTTCGCACAGTGATCGAGATGATCTAAATGAAACAACCCTAAAAGGACCTTATCTTTTAAGTGATCCCAGTGAGGAAGAAGACTGGAGCAACTATGAAGGTTCTGAGCTGAGATTCGGCCCTCCCTGTAATCCTGTTCTAAGGAAGAACCAGTATTGGGTATGACGCACAATCAAATTAGAAACTCAATTATAAATTGTTTTCTAATTGAAATATTATATTTCTTACTCAAGAAAGAAACTATATTGAAATTTTCACTAAGTGGCCAAACTGAATTCACAAGGTACAAGAAATTACAAAATTGTTTACTATCCACACTGATTTCTGGTAAAATTACCACACTATAGGGCACTGATATTTCTAGTAATATATGCTTTAATGGTATATGATAATATGGTGTTTTAATCATTCATTTGGTAATTTTTCCGTTCATATGGTAACGGTTTACAAGAAATTCTGGTTTTCAAAATTATAGTTCCTATTACCAGATATTTAGTGAAAAATACAAAACTGAAAAGTAAAGTTAACCGAATAAATGGTTTGTAAGCCATACTCTAAGGCAGCAGTTCCTAAATAGTGCTCCGTGGATTCCTAGGATTTCGTGCAAAAGTTCAGTAAGACTATTTTTAAACAGTTTTGAAACCTGAAATTTTATTTAGATCCGATAAATAATTATTTACTTATATTTCGGTTGCTTTTAGAAAATTATTGAAGTAATATACCAATAACAAAAAAATGACAAATTTTTGAAATACGTATATATTTTAATTATAGTTTATTGAATAAATTATGAAGAGCACATGCATTTATGAAAAAATGCATCGAATTTTCTTTCATTCTTTCCAAATCAATACAAAGTAACTAAAATCGTTAAAAAAAAATATGGTTTCCTAATGACCATTT
Source organism: Parasteatoda tepidariorum (assembly GCF_043381705.1). NCBI lineage: Eukaryota > Metazoa > Arthropoda > Arachnida > Araneae > Theridiidae > Parasteatoda > Parasteatoda tepidariorum. The sequence continues at coordinate 87,517,781 of NC_092210.1, read as the reverse complement.
CTAACGAATATTTCTGCCACNTTACCGTACTATAAGGTACTGACATTTCTGGGTCATAAAAAGCAAAATATATGGTGTTTTAATTATTCATTTGGTAATTTTTCCGTTCATATGGTAATGGTTTACAAGAAATTCTGGTTTTCAAAATTATAGTTCCTATTACCACATATTTAATAAAAAATGCAAAACTGAAAAGTAAATTTAACCGAATAAATGGTTTGTAGGCCGTACTCTTAAGGCAGCGGTTCCTAAATTGCGCTCCGTGGATTCCTCCGTGGATTACCACATATTTAATAAAAAATGCAAAACTGAAAAGTAAATTTAACCGAATAAATGGTTTGTAGGCCGTACTCTTAAGGCAACGGTTCCTAAATTGCGCTCCGTGGATTCCTAAGATTTCATGAAAAAGTTTAGAAATTCCGAGAGTTAAAACTATTTTTAAATCGTTTTTTTTTAAAATTTTTTTAGCAGTTTTGAAACCTGAAATTGTATTTAGATCCGATAAATAATTATTTACTTTTTGATTGCTTTTACAAAATTATTAAAGTAATATACCAATAACAAAGAAATTACAAGTTTTTTTAAATATATACATATATATTTTAATAACGGTTTATTGAACAAATTATGAAGAGCACATGCATTTATGAAAAAATACAATGGAATTTTCAGACATTCTTTTGAAATCAATACAAAGTAACTAAATTAGTTAAAAAAATATTATTTCCTAATGACCATTTCTGACGTATAAATGTATATTACTGCTAAAGTGTATAATACAATTATTTCATAGAATAACTAGGTATTTCATAAAATAACTAGACAAGTCAGTTGAACTACATAATAGATGGAAAATTTCATACTTAACCTAGTTATTCCATGAAATAACTAATGATAGGTCGTTAAAGTGAAAAATAAACAATTTCAAGGTTATTTTATAAATTAATTGTTCATAAATTGCTAAAATCTCTCAAAAAATATACTTTATCACTTTCGCGGATGATTAATTGAGAAAAAAGTAAGGAAAAAATATTATATAATTTAACATAAATACATAATTTATGTACTTTAACTGACTTGTCTAGTTATTTCATGGAAATACCTAGTTATTCTACGAATTAACGGATTTTACACTTCAACAAATAATACATACACCAAAAACAAATTAATTACCAGGCTAGATTCAGTTTCAGGTATGCGAATTTGACTGTCGGACTTAGAACAAAATTTAAGATTTTTAATGATAAAACGATGAAAAATATTAATCCCTTAAATATTTTCGAAATAAAGTAGTCTTTGATTGGTCAATACATTCACAATTGTCTTTATTTATTTTGTTTATAAAGTCACGGTTACGTTGAAAGAGAGTCGATCATTTAGAGTTACATAGCAGAAACAAACTGGGAACCGCTACTTTAAGGTATCGTGGTAAAATTATCAATGATTACCGAATTTTATCACAGATAACAAAACCATGTTTTACTGTTAATATTACAAAAATTATTACCAAAGCTCTTCGGTAAAAAAAATTACCGAGCTTTTTGATGTTCCTATAGTACCAGAAACACGGTAAATTTTACTACATTCTGGTAGTTTTGGCCATACTTTTCTTTCTCAGTGCTGGTACGAAATGAAAACGTGTTTTTATTTTCTTGTAAGGCAATTGTTATGATCAATTCTTGTCTCATGGTATTCAATTTTTTGTACTTGAAGAAACAATAGTAATCATAAGATACGAATTAAAATCATTTTTATAAACTTGATTTGCAATAACATCTAAAAAATTTAGATTTCAAAATTCTGATGGTAGTGTGTGACTTAGCTGCAAACATACACCGAAGAGCCATGACATTATGACCACCTTGCTAATAACATGTAGCACCACCTTTAGCCCTCAAAACTGCTAGCACCCGCCGGGGCCATTGATTCCAGAAGGTGCTGATAGGTAGTCTGATGTATCTGGTACCAAGCGCGCACCAACTGGTCCTGCAATTCCCTCGCATTGCGAGGGGGTAGCGTGGCAGCACGAATTTGGTTTTTCAAGTAGGACCACAAATGCTCTATTGGATTAAGGTCAGATGAATTTGGGGACCAAGATATGACATGAAAGTCACTGGAATGTTCCTCGAACCAATTCATGACGATTCGACTCTTATGACATGGTGCATTATCCTGTTGTTAAACACCATCCCCCGCAGGAAAAACTGTTGCCATGAATGGGTGAACTTAGTCTGAGACTTTGTTCAAGCAGCTTACAGACGTCAGGGATTTTTCTAAGAGGATTATGGGTCCTTATGTGCCCCATGAAAACATTGTTCCTGGGCGAGAAACCAGTTATAGATGGAGAATGGTCATAATGTAATGGCTCTTCGGTGTATATGAAACAGAACAAACAAGATGTATTCAAACTACGAAACTTAGTGATCTAATTTATTGTAAGTGTGTTATTGCACGTCTTAATGAGAAACATTTTTATTTACCTTTAAACTTATAAAAGCATTTAAACGAATGTATGAAGTCTAGAATTTGATTTGATAATTTTACCAAAATCATTATCAAAGCGCTTCAGTGAAATATTTAAAGAGCTTTTTAGTGTTCCCATATAGCCAGAAACACTGTACCATATTCTAGCAGTTTTGACCATACTCTTTCACAGTGTATAGTAACTCATGTTTAACGCTTTTCACCTTCACCAGTGTTAATTCCATCGCATATGGGAGTAACAAATTTCTCAGTAACGAATTAATCATTAGTATGATAATTATTTTATTCTTCATTATCTTGTAATAGGCTCACTCGATTAATAAGTATTATTCAATTATAGGTACTCCTGTATTATGCATACTTCATTATCTTAAATACTACATTTAATTTTGCATAATTGAAAGACATTATTTAACTGAAGCCAAAATCATGATTTTTGTCAGTTAATTAAAAACAAAAGTATCAAAATCGATTCACAAGTTTTCTTGACATTTGTATTCAAAATTACCATCTTCATATAAATAAAGTTATCATGAGCAAAAACAAACAAAATGATTAGTAGCAAGTCCCATTAACAAATTTAATTTTTGTGCAATTATTTTTTGGATTGCAGTGTAATTTCTGTGTGTATTGTTCATAAAGCCAGTTTTATCTTAAATGTTTATAAGTCTTCCAATTGTACCTTGTGAATAATTCATTGCATTGTCTATAGAACCATTATCATCTAAATCTATGTCTTTTTATACATTCAAAAGTTGAGATGGTGTGATAAAACATGTATATAAAATATGCTGGTCATATAAATATGTTGTTGACTTTAATGATTTATAGTATATTAGTAATATTTTATCATCTTCCATCATCATAAGCGTATATTTGTTTTAGAAATATTTTCTCTTTGTCTCTTATACGATGCTTACAAGTATACTTGAAATTATTTGAAAAAACTTACTATGACATTGTTTTTGTCTTTCTTGTATTTCCTTATGTTTCTTCACAAATTACGTGAAAATTACAATAGTATATACATTACACGCACTAACTTATGAGGACTAACCTACTTAGCCTTATATGATGTATGTTTCTTTTTCTGAGATGAAAAATTTAGAAAACTTAAAATTAAAAAAAATGGATAGCTCCAAAAAATTAAAAATAAAAGCCCTATTTCGTAAACTAGAGATTTTTTTTTTCAAGTGAGGAAACCATGCTGATCTATGCTAACAATTTGATTATTTGTTACAGCATTTTTTGGTAGATTATAGTCTTAAAAATATTATTTTAAAATGTTTTTTGAGCAATTTGTACTTGTGTGTGGTTTAAAGCAAAAAAAAATGTAGACTTGTACTTGGCACAAAAATAAAAACAACTCTCTAATAACTTTTAATTGGATTTTCACGTATTAATATGCAGTCTTAAAGGTTTGAAGGGCTTATCTTAATTATGCTTAACAATGCTTAGATTCAAAAAATGAACTTTCTCTTTTTCTTACTTCACCCTATCTCGGAAAGTTTTTAAACGAATGTAAAAATTTTTACATACAATTGTAAAATTCGTCTTTCCAAAAGAAACTAAGTAAAAAAAAAATTTTTTTTATTATTGTTAAAAAAATTAAAATTTTATTTATAAGAGATAATATATGTGATTTTAAACTACAAACTGTGCGATTTTAAATTACAAACTAGAAAATTTGAGCGAAATCGGTTAAGTAGTTCTCGAGAAATTAAAGTTTAAAGATTGGTTTAAATTTCGGATTTTGTCATTTAAAATACATAGCTTAAAATGGTGTAAAAACGTGTTTACCTTACAGTTCAAAGAAATATTCGACCGTTATAAAATAAAAGTAAATATTTATAAAAAAAATTATTTTTTTACGTGGAATTTTATTTTTCAGAAAATTGTTTTCGCTGAAATGAATAGGATCATACCAAACCCAATTTTCATGGATTTTAAATTAATTTATATGACGAACAAAAAGCTACATCCAAATTCATTTAAAGTTGTACTATAAACATGCAGTTTACTTAAAAATATCCAGAACATCAATTATATATTTTTTATTATATATAGTTTTCGAATTTTACTGAAGATAGTTCTTTATTTCTTTAATAAAGAAGAGCTTCTTTAAAAGAGAAATAAAGAACAATTTTCGCTTAATGAATTCTAAAATTCTTTTACACTACTTTTTTCAATGTTAACATTTTTCGGTGATTATTTTTAACAAAAAAATGGAGTTTTTAAAATTCATAGGGGAAAAAATTGCGGTTTTGCTTTATGTAAAAAAGCGACTAATTGAAGCTTTTTTTTTAATATTAGAGCGTAATTTTTTGTACTGCAAGTTTTATTTTTCCTCTCATTTAAAAAAATATTTTTTGTCATAATATTTTATTTTTTTCTCTGAAGTTTTTTTACTTTGTAAAAATGTTAACCAATTAATGGTATGTGTCTGCTTCACATTTAAAGTAAGAATTCAAGGCATTTTACTTAATTGGTCATTTCTCTTTTTTATTATTTTTGTGTGCTACTTATGGATGTAAGCAAAACACCGAAAGATTGTAATTTCGAATTCAACTTTTCTTTGAAATTCTTATAATTAGTAAGTTCAAATAATTTTTCTTTTATTTTCTGCTCATTGTATGCGGGCAATGAAACAAACTGTATATTAAAATGAAGTCGAAGAAGCTTATACATTAAGAGAAGCAAATTAATATTTAAGCGAGAAAATTAAAAACATGTTTTAACAACCTGGTGAATCATTAACGGGAAAAGAAAAGTTTGAAAAAAATCAAAACCTGTTTAATTGCTGCTTTTCTCAACTCTAATTCTTTGGATTTTAATAACGTTCTTGTTTTTAACTTAATTAAATATTAATATGCAACCTCTTAATTTTTAGTAGGATTTTAAAATATTCATATTAAGGGTAGTAATTATAGAACATTTCTATTTACAATTAAAATAGATTTTATGAGACAAATTTAATTCCGATTATAATTATCCTTTTAGGGTTAACTCTAATTCTTTGGATTTTCTTCTTGTAATATTCTTAATTAAATATTAATTTGCAACCTCTTAATTTTTAATAAGATTTTAAAATATTCATATTAAGGGCTGTAATAATAGAACATTTCTATTTACGATGCTGTTAAAATAGATTTTATGAGACAAATTTAATTCCGATTATAATTATCATCCATCGATTAAAGCAATCCTCGTGCAATATTTATTTATTTTTTGAAAAAGCTTATGAGTATTATTATACATAAAACTAATTTCATTCTGATTCTCTCATTTGACTGTTTTAAAGTATAATATGATATAAAACTAATATCATTCTGATTCTCTCATTTGACTGTTTTAGAGTATAATATGACTACGTGTTCATAATAGTTTTGTATTTCATCCTGGACTATCACATTAATAGATATTTCACATATGTTATTTACTCCCTAACTTCATGTGTATTGCTTACAGTTTCTTGATAGAAGCTTCATTTAGTAATATTATATGCCTTACACTAATGTATATTTTCATATTGTTCAGAAAACATGCAACAAGAAATATGAATTTTGGAATAAGCATAGTATAATGTGTTTTGTGTGTCATAATGCATAAATATGTATGTATTTTGCCTTAATTTGTCTTCTTTAATCGAAAATGGCAAAGATTTTAAGCTTTGCTATGCTTCCATATGCATTTCATGTTACAACACCTTTATAACAACTACATTTTCTTCAAGTAACCAAACAACTAGTTTAACCCACTCCGGTTAAGGAAATGGGCAAAATTGGGAGAATGTTTCTCCCCTACACACAGTTCCCCTATCAGTTAACATGGGAAAACCGGTTTTGCTATACAATACTAAGGATAACATTTCTGTAAAAGATATTTCGCATCTATTCCAAAAGTAACATGTTACTACCTAAAAGAATGTTACAAAATAATCTATGATGCTGTTATTTTTAGTTTCTGTTTCGTTCAACTTGTCTTTTGTTGTTGTTTGAGTAGTTATAAATAAAAAAAGAGAAGAAAAAAAGGGAGAAATGAAAACTCTTAAGTGATTTTGCCAACGGATTATGTGATTGTGAAAAAAAACTGTATTTCGTTTATTGCTAACTAAAAAATGCCTCAGAATGTTGCTAATAAAAAGAGAACAACAATAGTACAGCTGACAGTTCAAAGTTAGTTAAGATGGACCGAGACAAAGAACCCATTTTCTTTCTAGATCATTTTTTTAAGCATTGTAGAGTGGTGGAACAAAGGGCCAACAGAACCACGTAAGCCTGGTTACCCAATGTGCTTTTCCATATATAACCCTATAATATACCTTTTATAAATCTATAAAAAAATCACTTTTTTTTTAAATTCGAAATATGATGTCTTCTGTAAAATTATTTCCTGTTTGAGTTTTGGGACACCCTGTTCCAACTAACAACATCCAATCAATAAAGAATCAAGAGGAGATGAATACGTTTCGTCAAATGAGAAATGCTGATTTGTTTTTCTTGTTACATTGCAAATTCGAAATGTAACAGTTTCAGAATACTCCAAGATCGTGATCTGTTATTTTGTAATAGATATGGTTTTCTATCGTTATAGCTGTAACATGTTACGTAAAAACAGTTTTTATGACAAATCTCCCAAAATAAATGCTTATTCATTATATTTTTTAAAGAAATAATTCCACATTTGACTGAGAAATCATTAGACAATTTCGAAAATGTATCGTTGTTATAAAGGAAAAATGGTACGTAATTTCATATAGGTGTGATTTATTGTTACTCACATAGTATATTTTAAATTACTGCATAGTTATAGATAATAGCATTTAAATAATTATTTTTAATATTAAAATGAATAATCTCTTTGTTGAAAACGTCCTTTTAGTGATTATACATTTTTAAATATAATAGATGTATGGAAGGAAAAAAATTGGTTTTTGTGTTTTTAATTTGTCATTAAATTCTTTATACCTAATCAAATCTATGTATTCAAATTGATGCATTTTTGTATAAAATGTTTGTTACAAAGGTGTTTTTTTTATTATCAAATCATAAATCACAAAATTTGTTGTAAAAATATATACCTTGCAGTTTAGTTATATCCCGATTAAATAAAATTAAAATTTTAAGGACACGTATGATTTAACTTTTCCACCTTGCAAGACATTTATTAATTGCAACTAAAGTACAAATCGCACTTCGACTACGAAACCATTCGGAGCACAAATAAAGCATTTTTATAACGCTGTATTTTTCACATTTATTACATTAATTGTACAGAATATATTACATAATTTTGGTACTCCAAATCTGATTCGTTCGTTTTGATTAATTCACGACGTCTGTGTCGATAAATTCGTTTTACTTTCTCAACTCTCTTCTGTTTTTAAACAAGCCTTATTTATTGGACATTACATGCTACAAAGGCCGGGATAGCCTGGTCGATAGGGCGCTGAGCCCATGTCCGAGAATTCGCGGGTTCGAACCCCGCCAGCCGAAGATCACGTAGTAAGGTGACTGATGCAAGTTAAATCTGTCGAGTCACTAAAGTCCTCCATGTTCCCATAACAAATCAATACCTCTGGGAGTACTGGATTAGAGATCGATCGTTGTCTGATTCAGGCCAAAATTACGATCTGTGGATGTATGAATGGGTCCGCCCTATAAACGTGTGCGACGTATGGTGTGACAGAAGTCGAATTCCTGGCCATACATTGCGCCACTGGAAAACAAGAACAATCGCACCCCCCCCCTGCCTACGTCAACAACAACATTACAGCTACAAAAATTATTTTTAATTCAGCCTATTCATACCTTACCTACGATTCATACCTAAACAAACAACAAAGATTTTATTCGATAACCTCTGCTCTCAGGGTAAGACCGAGTACAAACATGGTCTCCTTGTTGTGTGTCTATGCTGGGCCCACGAAAGCTGTAGTGCAGCAGAGGAAAAAGATAACTACATTCAAGGCACAGAAAATGATTCACAGGTTTCCTCAGGACAAAATTTTTTGCGCTTTATTTCTTTAAGGCACAAAAAGCTTTATTTTCGTATTTTTTAGAATTTTTGAAGATCCCTTATACAAAATAGTAGTTTTTATATAAATGTAAAGAAATTCACTGAAATTTTCTTTTTTTAAAAAAAAAAACTAATTAATAACATTCTATTTTTTTAAGCAATTTTGGATAAGTACGCATCAGTTAAATCTTGGGACAATTGCCGCCCATCCTCTACCCCCTGAGTGCAGGTACAGTGAATATACACTCTATAACAAAAAAAATCGACGCACTAAGACGCGCAAAATAGACGCTCGATCAGGCTGGAATGATGCCGACTGGGGACGCATAGTCTTTAGCGACGAATCCCGCTTCCAACTGTGTCCTGACGATCATCGAAGACGTGTTTGAAGACGCACAGGGAGGATCCTGCCTTCACTATTGCAAGCCAGACCGGCTCTCAACAAGGCATTATGGTCTGGGGTGCCATTTCCTTTGACAGCTGGACCCCTTTGATCATCATTAGAGGTACACTTACTGCACAGCGGTACGTCGACGACATCCTAAGACCTGTTTTGCTACCGTT
>NC_092210.1:87488378-87507629 GCF_043381705.1 Parasteatoda tepidariorum | reverse complement strand
ATTCAAATGTTCATAGAACTGCGAAAAATCATTCAAATTGCATGAAAATTTGATATGTTCTAAAGTGAACCCTCTACTGTTAGTTACATATGATCGAAATACAATACTTTGTTTTTTGCGAACTGAATCCAGCTTTTCATCAAGGATTGTTTTTATGGTGAAAAAATTCGTTAAGTTTGAACACTTGCCAAAGTTGCAAAAAATTTTTTTTGTACTTTCTGTTAATAGAAAATAGTTATTTGAACAGTTCTATGTAAGTCCTCAAAATTTCAAATCGATTTGATTTTTTTTGACGAAGTTATAGAATTTTGAAAAACATGTGTACTTTTCTCGATTTTTAAGCATTCCACATTTGCGGTCCTTTGGTCTATACATCTTCGACCAAAGAACTTTTTAATTTTAATGTTTTCTATATTTTTAAATAATTAATATTGATTATGAAACAAATATTCTTATTCATTATTGTTATTACAAAGAATTTATTATGAATATAATTAAAACAATATCTCATAGATGTCACATTTCATCGAAAATTTGTTTGTTCTTGCAAACGATGATCTGATATTTCGAATCGAAATCAGTTATGGGACATTTTACAACAGGAATGGAACTCTATTTCACTTGAAGTGATTAATGGTTTGTTAGAACGAATGCCACGCATATGTAAGGCTATAATAAAAGTAAAAGGTGGATGGTTCGAGGAATCTAAGATTTAAATGTTAATTTATTTAATTACAAAATATGAATATGTTAAATATTTGACCTGTTGTAAATAAAATAGTTTAGTAAAAATGCAAATTTTTTATACTATTGTTATTATTTTTTTAGAATTATTTATGTAATTATTGTTATAACTTTTTATTTTTATTTAATATAAAGTAAAAATATCACAACAAAACTAATACATATAAGAACATTTGAATTTAGACCTTTTCCTTGTAGATTTAAAAATTTTCGCAAACTTTTGAGTGGTAGTGTAGATCACCGCATCACTGGCTGCAGTCAGTGAGCAGCTGGTTGACCACTTTGATCAGCCTGCAAAGGCGCCGAGTGTGCGTGGTATCGACCGTAAAGTGCTCGACTTCACCCGCAGGTCGTAGGGCTATCAGTAAGAGGGAGTCATCCCCGAAGCAGAGGATCAAAATTGTGAAGAATGGCATGTTTTCTGATCATCTTCCGGAATGTTTCCCAGACCATTGCCAATAGCCTATAAAGCAGCTCTAGTGCGACTTATATAAAGTACTCCTACTACTACCAAACCATTGTGACACAATAAGAGTGAATGCTATCCGAAAGGGCCAAATACTAAGCTTCTGGCACAGAACATGAAACACTGGTCGTGAAAGACGAAGACTCATAGCATTGCTGGGCAGTTATAGTTCTTGGTTTTCCATTTCCGTATTCATTCATCAAATAGAAAAGCCTTAAAACCTTCTTGTAATGAACATATAGGTCTTCAGACTAACAAATCTAATGAATAAAAATTAAATGGTTGCAGTTAGAATCTAACCCAGTGAGATTCGGGATATTCTACCGGATCTCACTGGATTGGATACTCACTTTTAGGAAGAACCTGAAGTATCTAAGAACAGGGTGCGTAGCGTTTTTAAAAAGTGCTTAAAGGTGCTTATTTTCGTTTTTTAAAATTTTTTACATGGTTCAAAATTTCATGATTTTTGACAATTGTCAAGAACAATGCCAAAAGATTTTTTTTTGATATGACGGTTATATCAAGTTAGAACCGTCAATTGTCAAAAACTTTCCAACCCTGCATAATTATGATATTTTTTTAAAGTGCTTAAAAATATTTTTTGAGTGCTTGAAAAGTGCTTAAAGGGTGCTTATTTTTTGTTGCATAATTTGACTACGCACCCTGAATAACATTTAGCTCGTATATAAAGACAGTTTGCCTAACTTCAGATAAGTTCACACGATAAAAGCAAGTAGCATAGATCCACCACCATCAAACTTTTAAAAACGCTAAGGTGACTTCTAGACCTGCAATTTTCCCTGAAGACAACGGCTCTGCTCATTTGTTGATGTTAGAAGTTATATTTTTGTGGTACATTTTTATAACCTTAAAACTATTTCTTCTACTCACCAACTCTTTTCGAATTATTAATATCAAAATTTTAAAAATTAATGGTGTTACCGCAAGTATTGCATTACAATTAATAGTACTTCTACAAGTCAACTTTTTAGTAGCAGTACTCCATTCACGTTACGTTCTCTAATGCGTAGCAGTACTCCATTTACGTCGCACTGAAACAACACAATGGGCTATTGGCGACTGTTTGGGAAACATTCCTGAAGATTCTAATTTAATGAATCTGAAAAAATTTGTTTAAAAGTGTATACGATGTTAATAAGAAATAAAGATAATGCCTTATCCGCCAACTTCCAATTGGCAAAATTTGTAACATTCTTCTACAACAACACTCAACTAAACTGCTCCCGTGATTGCGTTCCCAGTCTTGGTGTTTTGGCTAACGTTCACAGTCTTGGCTTCCTACTTTCATTATGTGTTCTTTATGTTTAATGAACTTTTAAAAGTTTTTTTTTAATTTTTTTTTTCATTTAATTTTTCCACTTATTTCTATGTCTGCGTAAGTTAGAAAGAGGTTAAAATTTCAATTTAAGGATAAATTTCACTTGGAACAATTAGAAAACAGTTTTAACTTGCATTGCCATCAGACACAAAACTCCAAATGAAATTTGATCACTCTAGCTAGTCGGAAAGCGATTAAAATTTCAACTCTTTGTAATTTCTATTTGGCGATAATGGTCATAAATTCTTCACGTAGTGATCAGGAAACGATTGAACATTGTATAATCATTCAGCATAGAACTCCCATTAACTTTTAAGTCCTCTAGCTGGTCTAAATTGTACAGCGATGAGTTCTGCTTGAAGCGGTTTAATTAAAATTTTCTATTGTCATCCAGTAAAAAGTTCTTGTTTAACAAGTAAGTTCTCTGACTAGCCTTGAAGTGGTCAGAATAACTTATCTACGAGAAATTCACTTTGATGATAATATTGCAATACATTCGACTTGGAGCCATCAGAAAATCATTGAAACCTGTATTGTCATCGAGCACGGCGCTTCTGTAGAGATTTCAATGCTCTAGTTAGTCGAAATTTTGATTACAAAATTTCTTATTAATGTAAGTTAGTATATTAAATCGCTTCGCTCTCCTGTGCCACAGGTCCTGGGTTCGATCCTCGGACCGGACAAGGTTGACTCAGCCTTTCACTCCTTCAGTGGATCAATAAATGAGTACCAAGCATGCTTGAGAACTGAACACTGGGGGTTTCGCGTTCGGCTGACCACCTAACCGGAACATCTGCCCCTGCACCCCAGAGTCCACGGTCAAGAAAACTGAGATGGGCACAGTAGGCCTTGGCTCTCTATAGGCTGTCGAGCCACTGAGTTTAGTTTTGTAGTACATTAAATTATGAACTATTATTGTCGTATCTTTAGAAATGTACTGAAAACAAAATAAATCACGAAACAAAAACAAACATTTTAAGTTTCTTTATATGACGATAAATTAAAAATACATAATTGAAAACAAACTATCTTCCTATGAAACAATTTTAAGAATTTCATAAAATCATAGAAATGAAATTTCTTCTCACAGCACCAAACAAGATTTACAATTAACGAGAATGAAAAATTTCAGTCGCAGTGGAATAAAAGTGTAATATATATTCTTTAAGAACAGAAAGAATTCTATTTCCAAGATTAATTATATATTTATCAAAGTGTGAAATCAATTTGATAAGAACAAAATTAGATTATGTGCTTTTCTAAACAAATATTTACTTAAGATTCAGTCAAGCAATAATTTACTGAAACTGAGAAAGTAAATGGAATTTAATAAAATTTATTTACTTAATATTTTTAAACACATTTACGTTTGATTTGATTAAAGTACGTTCTCGTTTACGGTATATTTTATTTTAAAACAGACGTTAAACAGCTGGCCCATTTTTATCTTCGTGATTATGAATATTCAACTTCATAGCCTCTTAATTTTTAACTCCACCCAGAAGACAAGGGAACTCTTGATCAAACTAGCCTTCGTGGAAGACTTTTTGATGGAAGTAATCTGCGAGTGCGTTTCATGAGAAGGAAAACCCGGAAGATTTCCAATGGTAGATAGATCCCCGTGATAGGCTCCTCCCTTGAGAATATTCATTCCCTGCCTGAGATATTTTCCCTGACATACGTCAACACGGTAGTCGGTGCGAATCGGGAGCAGAATGCCATGGCTGAGATTCGAGCCTGGGTTAATTCATTGGAAGGAGAAAACTCTAGAACTTCATAGCGGCTGATGATATAGATCAGCGATTCCTAAAAGGTGTTCTAAGGAACCTAGAGTTCCGTTGAAGAAATGCAGATCTAGGTTTTGATGACAGTAGGGACACATTTTTTGTTGTATGAGTACAAATACTTGATCTTTCCTAATTCGGACAGGGAGGTTTCATTTTAGGAAAGCGCCCTTAATGGCGCATGACATCATTTCCGAACACGAGTTCCTCAACAATTTTAATCATGATGATGTGCCCTAATTTTTCTAGAAGTTTGTCGCAACATTTACACGACTCATTGTTACATATAAAGTTTTTAAACTTTACAATTCGACAAAAAAAAAACAGACTAAAAATTTCATTTTAAAGAAAAACACTGCAGCTTAAAGAGGGAGAAACCAATTTCAGATTTGAAATCAGCTGTGCGAAAGTATCTAAGATCTGTTTAAGAAAAAATCTCATCCAAAATATGGTGCCCCTGAAAGTGTGGTCAACAAATCTGCCTGTAAATGCCTGAATTAACGAAATGTTAACACAGGTGGGCATTGGAAATAAAATTAAAAAAAACTTTTTACAATGGGTTTATCAAAATACAGGAGGTATCTACGATCTAGAAAATATAGCTCCAATTTATTCAAAAGGGCAGATTATTTGGGTCCTTGGGGCGGGATAGCCTGGTCGGTAGGGCGCTGGCCCCATGTCTGAGAGTTCGTGGGTTCAAACCCCGCCAGCCGAAGACTCCCCGTGCAGTAAAGTGACTGACGCACATTAAACCTGTCGAGTCTCAAACGTCCTCCATGTTCCCATAACAAATCAAAACCGTTCTCTGATTCAGGTCAAAATTACGATTTGTGAGTGAATGGGTCCGCCCTATAAACAGGTGTGACGCATCATGTGACAGAAGTCGAATTCTTGGCTATAGATGGCGCCACTGGAAAACAAGAACAACATTCATTAAAATTTATTCATCCGAAGATATATCCATGTTAAGAAAATATTTGTAATTATTATTATATAATTTATACTATCCAATCTAAAAATAATCAAAAAATTTTGAATTGCAAATAATTTTAAACGACTTACTTTTTTAAATTGCAAGCAATATGTTGTAAGTAATGTATATGCAGTTAAAAAATAAAAATTTGGAAACAGGGTTTTTTTTTTTTTTTTTTTTTTTTTTTTTTTTTTTTTNCTTTTTTTTTTTTTTTTTTTTAGAAATTCATTACTCGTAAAACTGTTAGGTGGATTTCGCTTAAGTATTGTGTTTTATCAATTGAAATAACATAAAGTTTTAAATAACGGAATAAAATTAAATAAAAAAATTATACTTAGCAACAGAACATTTTTCAATCGTCTTAAATTAAATTATAAAAAGTATTGAATTACGTTTAAAAACAATTAGGCATTGCACAAAATTATCTTTATATAGGTGAGTTTTGCAATTGGATACTTGTAAACGACGTCACGCGTGGGGCATTTAATCAGGTTCGTTACACACGCATGACGTCGCTTCAAATAACCAATTAAATCTGATCCGTATATCGATTCAGCTTAATTATAAACCCAAGTCTAAAAACTGTAACGTTATCCCGTTTTGCACAACCACGTGACTAGACACAACTAAGTGATTAGTTGCAAGTATCCAATAGCGTGTTCGCTTAAATAGTTCCAGAAATATAGCACAATTCACACAAAAATTAAATAACATTCAAGTCAAATTTTCTTTCAACCGTTCTCTTAATCAGACAATGAGAACCATATTTTCCATATCGTTAAAATGTTATCAGACACAACGAACCATATTACTGGAGAAAAAAAATTTTTTGTCAGAATTTGTAAGTTGAATGGAATATATAGATCCTGATTGGCTGTTAAAGCGCGGCATTTTCTTACGTTCACAACAGTTCTTTCCATTACATTTCGAGTATGCCAGTCAAATATCAATTCTCTTAAGTGACACATTCTATATTCTTTCACAAAGATTTCAAATCTTTCATTACATATTTCTTACCTAACACAAAGACAGGTACGAAGTCATGTAGAACATAAACAAACTTATCAATCGAAGTTTCCGGGTACACCAAACAAAAATATATCATGATTACAATAAAATACTTAAACAAATAATAAATCTAAGTTAAGACGAGAATTAAATATATTACAACAAATTCGTCGTGTTTAGTTAATTTCACAATAATTAACATTCTTACCTATGTGAAGAAACTTAGATCTACTTTAACACGTCATTTTGCTTATAAACGATCAGCTGACATCATAGGTCACATGTGTGGGTATTCATAATCTTCTTCTTGAAGTGCAAGTACCTAATTATATTAAACAAAGCTTTTACTTGTAAATATTTGATAACTATTCCCGTAAGTACCCAATTGGGTATAATATGAAAAAAGCACAACTACTTCCACTTACTAGGAATAACATTTACCTTTTAGTTTAATTAATAAACTGAGTTTTAAATATGCTTACTAAATTCATAAACTTCGGTAAAACAACAATATAAATTATTTCCAAAGGAACTAGACTAATACAATTTCAACCTGGCGAGTAGCGACTTATAAACAAGACACTTCGTTTGATGCTTTTACTTGTTGCTAGAAATCAGGTTCGCAGAAAATGCTGTTTACTAGTTAAATTTAGTAGGAATAACACGATCTGTGACGTAGGCTATAGTATACCCAATTGTTATTTTTACATCCTAAAGTGTCTTTTCAGCTTAAAGAAGTAGTTCTTAATTTATTATGGTTTGTATAAGCCATAATTCAAATATTTAATTATTAAAAGAATTTACGTTCTCATAGCAACAGGTTAAAATTAAAAGTGCTGATATATAACAGCAGTAATATATAGTTGGTTAATTATTGAAGCATCGTTGCGCTGGTAAGCGTCGTTACGCTACGTTTGCTTTAAAATAAATTATGCTTTTAATCAAATTTTGATAATAGTTTGCGTTTAAATAGTTTATTTGTATATTGAAGATGGATTTTTGGACGGCAAATAGAAACATTGAGATTGTGATTCATACGCGTTGCTATTTAATCTATGTCACCGTTCAATTGAGTTCAATCAATGTTCATTCAGTTCAATCAACACCGTCTTCACTTGCGTAAAGACAGTGTTAGCCGATTTCACCTTCATATTAAAACTTTCGTTTTAAAATGTTAAATTCCGAACACTTTTAATCTCAAAAAAATCCTCAGAAAAATAAAAAGATATCCGTTATTTTCTATTAATAATATCCTCGCATTGAAAGTCAACTATTAAACGAAAGTTGTTTTTGTTAATAAGCTAAGTTACCTTTTTTTTCAAATGGAAGACGACCTAACTTAATGGTAAATATTTTCCGAAAGGCTACAGCAGAGAAAAATGGTTTCTTTCATATTTATAAATAGATGACAGGAAAACTGTCGAGGGAGGGGTGAGAGGAAGGAAAAAAAATAGCGGTTTAGGAAGCAAAAGGCGTCGCGGTTTACCACACTCCCCAACGTTTGCAGAAGGTACACAGAAAGATGCAGTGTTTCAAAAAATTGTCTGAAATAGATTTACCTTGCAGCACAGAGGTGATAATTTACTTTATTTTCAGGTGACTTTGGCCTTTTTGCGATAAGTGGAACTTCTGTTAAACAGCCTTCTGCATGCTATGAATCCTTTTGGAACGTTTTGAAAATATTTTCTTCATGGGTAGTTCTTTGAAGTTTGTAAGATACTCTTCCGTCGCTTTAATATATAGAGTATTCCGTGTTTATCACTCTAAATATATACTTTCAGATTTATTTCAAAAATGATCTATACTTTAGGGATCGTATTAAGAAAAAGAAACAAAAACACTGCCATAAACAGATAAATTTTTATTTTATTTTTTTATGACCGTCACTGAACAGTCAGACCCAATTTTAAGTTTACGACTACTAATGTTCAACTTGGTCGCCTTGTGAATTTGAACCTAATCCAGAAGACAAGGGAACTCCTGGACGAAGTATTGGGAGAGTTTTGTCTTCGAGGAGAACATCACTGACCAGCATTTGCGTTACATGGAGACGAAAACCTCTTGCGATCTAACGAAAAGGGGCCTCTAACCCCAGATCCATTTACCACTGAGGCTATTTTACGTCAGCACTGTGGTTGGCGCTAGTCGGGAGCGGAATTCGTATCAACCAGCCATCACTGGGAATCGAACCCGGATCACTTGGGTGAGTGCACTATCTCCTGTGCAGCCACGGGTTGGTACTCCTATTAATGTCAATCAATTGAAGAAAGAAAATTGTAGTGCGAAGCTGAGAGACGGTACCTAACAAGTGGCCAACTATTTATTCCATCTGACAAAGAAACAGATTATTTATTCCCACTTTATCTCTATTTGATCTTTCACAAATTTTAATGTTTTCCCTTAGAAGATGATTGAAGAGATTTCCTTAGAAGGATTTTTGAAAAAGACCTCGGTATCTCTCCTAAGGAACTCACTACTTTGGAACGCCCGATAAACTGATACCATACAATGGAATAAAAAAAAAAAAGAACTTGTATGACACATATATTTGTACAATAGGAATCAACCTGATTCATATCAAATCAGTTCATTTAGGTGAATTGAATCCATTACTGGTTGGAATTATTTGATTTGAGTCACTGCATCATTAGAAAAATAACTTTAAACAACTTCCTTATATTTCCTAAGCAGTATTTAAACATTTATGTCGATTTACGTCCTAAAAATAGTAATCCCTCAAAATATTCTGCTCATATAGTTAATTTTTTTTTTTTTTTTGAATAGATAAATTTTTTAAAGGAAATAACAATTTTTAGCAAAAAAAAGTTTTTTTAGATAACTTATATAAGTAATCTAGAAAGAAAAAACTTGTATAAGTTTACCATCAGAAATATTCAAACTTATCTTCTCCTTTATGAGAATGAGAAAGATCTTGGCTCGAGTTTAAAATCACTTAATTTCAGTTTTTAAACATAAATATTTATCATAAACTAAAATAACATAATAAAATAAACTAAAATAATTTATCATAACTAAAAGAAAAGCTGTAAAAAATTATTTCACTCCGCATAAACTTGTTTTAAGCCACGTGAAGAAAAAAATAAACTTATCCTATGAATTAATATTAAAAGCAAAAGATAATTTCTAATGACCCTGCAATTGAAGTTTCAAAATAATTAACACTATTTGGGAGTTGTGTCCATCGTGTATTCTTCTTCAACTGAACTCCAGCCTACTACAGGGCACGAACGTCTCAATAAGCTTCCTCCAAATGCTCCAATCGGGTGCTTTGGTGCGCCAACAATCTGCGCAATCCATCTATCTATCTTGAGCGAGGTTTTTCTCTTCTACTGGTGCCCTGTGCTCTTGCAAAAGAGGATCTTTTTAACAGGTTTCGAATTGCCATATCTCGCTGCTAAAAATATACCTAAGCATTCCGATACGATAAATCTTGATGACATTAGCAATGCTAGGTTATTTATATTTTTTATAGATTTCATAATTACGCAAAATTTTTCTATCCATCATTTAATCGTGTCGAACATTTTTTTAAGAATTTTTCTTTAAAAGAACGTTTCATTAAAATAATTTTTCTTTAAAGCATTTTTCTCTAAAAGAATTTTTCTTTAGAAGATTAAAAATCTGTCTTCGTCTGTTTTTATTAAAGTTATTCATACTGTGTACGACATGTCTAATAAGAGTTTTATAAATATTTATTTTTGTCTTGAAATTTAGTAGTTTAGATTTCTGTAAGTTGTAGTTGCCGACTAAAATATTATGTGGTGTAGACATCCGCACAAACGGTGGAGTCCATCCTTCAGTTGTTATTTTGCCGGCAGTTCTCATTTCGCGAATAATCTGTCAAGAACCCTCACCCATTTTTCTATTCATCATTAGAGATAAGGAGAGCTCGAAGCTCTTTCGCCAAATAAAAAAAGCACAAAAGTTCAAGGCAAAGTGTTGTTGAGAACGGACAAATACAAAATATTAAATATCTATAAAGCAAGTGGCGAATTCAAATGAACTTGAAATGAGCGGGAAATTTTCAAGAATGATTTAAAATAGTTTCGTAACAAGATTGACAGATTGCATAATATGAAACCAAAAGCGCAAACTGAGGTACGGTTTCTTATTTTTTTTATTATTATTTTTATTTTTCACCCCTTTTTTCATTGAGATATAGATATATATATATCATTTTTCCATGTTATATATATCTTATATATATATAATATTAAAAAAAAACTGTCAATTTAGTCGCATGACGATAATCATTAAAATTAAGAATTCGCAATGTTTCAAGTATTTATAAGCCGAGACTATGAAGTGTTGTAGAAGCTTTTCCAACATTAAAAAATTAGATCAAGAATCCTTTTCATTTTCGCCAAATTGTGCTTTTCTTCATTTCCGCATTTAACGTCATTTTCATAATTAGCATAAAGGGCACTGACTATAAACAGGTAAAAGTTAACCTAAAAGTCAATACTTAGCTCTACAGTAAGGAACTTGTGTTGTGAATTTGTTTTTAACAGTCATAAATAACTGTTATTGCATGTATCTGTTACAAATTCTTATGCAATAACCAAACTACTATATGAAGCTATATCTCTATACAACTTTAATAGATATTTGTCTTCTTACCGTGCGATGCATTTTTACTTAACCGAAAAATCACATACGATTATTAATAAATAAAGAAAATCCTTATATCTTTGACTATCATCAGTAAGGCCCGGATTTTGATGACATTTGCATTTTTTTGCATTTTTGGACATTTTTTGTCCTTTAGAGCATTTTTTGAGATTTATAGGGCATTTTCTTTAAATTTTGGGGCGCATTTTGCATTTTAAAGCATTTTTTAAATTTTTTGTTAATTTTTTCTAATTTTTATTATTTTTTATAATTTTTTATTATTACACTGGCTTCCAAACAATGAAGAAAATTTCTAGGATATTAACAGGTGAAGCAACATCTTTTCAAATTGAAGAAGAATTGTCAGTAAGTGTGACCGTCCTTTTCAAGTACGCACCAATAACATCAGTAGACGTTGAAAGAAGCTTCTCCTGGTATAAAAATTTGCTTTCAGACAAGAGACGCTCGTTTACATTTCAAAATATTAAAAAAAAAATTTAATAATCCACTGTAATTCTGATATTTAGTAATATTATGAGATGGAAGTTGTTATATTCATTTAAGTTTCTATACAAAATGAAAATGTTTTGGAGTCAATATATTTTCCTTTTTTTTTTTTTTTTTTGGATGTAAAACATATTTGTCAAACTTTAATGAACGTAGAACAAGTATTGCATTGCTTTATATTTTTTGAAACGACTCATAATAATTTTAAAGAGTAAAACATTGTTTTAGTTCAATATTTTTACTTCTATTTAAGTCATGTCATAAGGCATTTTTAGCGCAATTTTCGCATTTTAAGGGCATTTTTTGCAGTTTGTAAGGGCATTTTTTGCACTTTTTTAGGGCATTAATTGAGATTTTTTAGGTCATCAAAATCCGGGCTCTAATCATCAGCATATTAAAGAAGTTGTGACTGTATCTACCTGTAAATTGATTATACATAATTTAACGGTATTTATAAGTTTCATTTATTGATCCTCTCCCTCCTTAACGTTTTTATTTTTGATAATTATACAAATTAAAGGTTTAAAACTGAGTGCTATTCCTTACCGTAAAATGGAGTTACTTTGTGACAGGTGAGGTTACTTTAGAGCACTCATATTTTTGTTGTTAAATTGCTTCCAACAAAAATAAACACTTCCGAATTTTTATCGGTCTCAAAAGCATTATTAGTCTATGAAACAGCTAACAATATGTGATAACTTCTGTTGGTCTACAAAATTCTATGTGCGAAAAGCTATAATAATGTTTTCATTGATTTCAAGACGATTAAGGAGAGGAGGTTAAAAATAACTTCACCAATGGATGTACTTTGTTGCGCAGACGACATTTTTTACCTTTTCTTCACCATTTAGAATAAATTTTTACTTATCACATTAAAGATTTTATCCGTTGGGCTTTTAGATATTCCGGCAATTATGCTATTTCCTAATCATTTATATAATGCACCGAGATATATAACGCTATTCTCAGCTTGTTCAAAAATCAAAATATTCAACATCAAATGCAAATCAAAATCAAATGTAAATCAAAATAGTTTTTGCAAATTTGCTTACTGTAAAAATCTTGTTGACAATAGCATGGTAATAGCAATTGGTTATTTTTCATTACACTATTAAAATATGAAAACAATAATTCTAGTCTCTTTTTCGTAAACAGTTTTTTTAGATTAAAATTAGGAAATTAAAAAATTTTTGTAAAAATCTTGAATAACAGAAACAACTAACTAAAAAAATTTTTTTTTAATTGTGTTAGTATACAGCAGCACGATGAAAAGTTTTTAAACTTGAAAAGAAAAATAAATTTCAATGGCAAATGCTTTTTTATGAAAATCTGCATTTCTAGCCATTTTATTTTAATTTACAATCGGAAAAATAAATTTCAATGGCAAATGCTTTTTTATGAAAATCTGCATTTCTAGCCATTTTATTTTAATTTACAATCGGAAGAATAAATTTCAATGGCAAATGCTTTTTTATGAAAATCTGCATTTCTAGCCATTTTATTTTAATTTACAATCGTCGTTGAACATCCAACTCAATTTTGGATTTACGAATATCGATGTTTAACTTCGTAGCTGTAAAATTTTGAACCTAATCCAGAAGACAAGAGAACTACTGGATTACGCATTGGGACAAAGTAGTCTTCTCAGAGGACTATTTGATGTTACTAACCCGCACTTTCGTTACATGGACAAGAAAACCTCTCACGGTTAGCTCTACCGCAAAAAGACTCTAACCCACGATTCGACTACGACTAAGGATATTTTACGACAGCTCTCTAGTCTGGGCGAACCGGGAGCAAAATCCGTATCGACCAACCTACGCTGAGATTCGAACCTGGGTTGCCTCAGTATGATGCAATCGCTCTGTCGCCTAAGCCACCGAAGCTCGTTTTCAAGTCATTTAATTTTACTTCAACACAGGAGTAGAACAGTCGACCCAATTCTGAGTTTACGACTATCAATGTTCAACTCCGTAGCTTTGTAATTTGAACCTAACCCAGAATACAGGGGAACACCTGGATCAAGCTTTGGAACAAACTAGCCTTCGTGGAGAGCTGATTTGATGGGACTAACTCACATTTGCGCTACATGGAGAGGAAAACTACAAAAACATCTCTCGGTTAGCACGACGACATGGAGATTCTAACCCTACCATTGAGGACATTTTACGTCGGCACTGTGGTGCTGGGAATCGAACCCGGTTCACCTGATTGGGGGCGAGCGCTCTATCGCCTGAGCAGCCACCACTGCTCCTTTCCTTTTCATTTTATTTTATTTTATGACCGTTGTTGAACAGCGTAGGGATCGAGGGTGTGCGGTATTGGTCTTCGTTAAACTGTTCTACCGTAAAGTGCTCGACTTCGCGTGCTGGTCGTCGGGCTACCGAAGCGGGGGTACCATCCCCTCTGCAGAGTATCAAAATTGTGATGGCATGTCTTCGGATCATCCTCAGGGATGTTTCCCAGACCGTCGCTAATAGCCCATTGTGCAGCTCTAGTGCGACGTAAATGAACTACAACTACGTTGAACAGCTGACCCAATTTTTCGGTTTGCGACTAATGTTCCGGTTTCAAGACAGTACGTGTACGTTATTCAACACAACGAATTCTATTCCATCAAAAATATTTCTTTCTTGATAAACTATGGAATGATTCCAACATAGATGATTCACAACCATTTCACGCCATCATAGTTCCTTATCTATGAAATGTAGACAAAACATCCCAACACTTCTCCAAATAGTGACAGATGCGACTGCTTCGACATGATTGGATGAATTTATCAACGAGGTAAAATTTCAGTGCAGATACATCCGATCAGCTTGGTCTTGCTCTAGTCTCGCTTAACCTCGGCAAAACTACGTTTTAGGAATGAAGCCTAGTTTTTCGTTTAGACCGGGTTTATGTAAACAGCAGAACTGAGGTTTAAACTACCGAGTTAAGACAGCCGCCCTGACAATTCAGCCAATATTTTAATACGATATTACGACCAGCGAATTTCGAATTTTTGCGATGTGTGTTCCCACGTAGTTTTAAAAATTCGGATTTTCATTTCAACAGGCGAATTTTAAAATAAGCATTTAAGTAATTACTTACTGTCGCGCTTTATTCGTGCTGATTTCATCGTGAATTTAAGTTGTTTTTCTTCTAAATTTTTTTTCTCTATTGCTGCGATGTTTTTCCGCTTGATTGTGGCGATTCCGTTACTTTAACTTCAATGTTATTACGGTAAACGAGTTTCTAATCACGCATTTAGATAATCATCTATTGATACTATTTATTTGTGCCTATTTCATTGTAACTATAAATAATTTTCCGTCATTCCGTCATTTTTTCGGCAGTTAGCGCCATGCATTTGTACTTAGTATTAAGAATCTCGATATTTTGGAAAACTGCTCACTTTTTTTAATTAATTTTTATTAACATTTTTTCAGCTTAGGTGATTCTTTTTAGGTAAAAACGAAAAAGGAAACGTTTCGTATTTAAATTTATTATATATATTTTTTTAGATAAACCAATTATTAATAAAAAAAAGGATTTTTTTTTAAAGTATGATTTTTTTCCATTTTGGAATGAATTTTAATAATTAAAAG
The DNA here is from genome assembly GCF_043381705.1 of Parasteatoda tepidariorum. Lineage (NCBI taxonomy): Eukaryota > Metazoa > Arthropoda > Arachnida > Araneae > Theridiidae > Parasteatoda > Parasteatoda tepidariorum. The sequence continues at coordinate 87,492,583 of NC_092210.1, read as the reverse complement.
TTTTTAATTTTATGCAATTACACTACTATTTTTTTAATAAAAAATTTAGTGCTTAGAACACAACACTAACGCTTATATTAAGTATATCCTATTTGCCACCAACATGATTAATTATGCGAGTGGTCTATTAAATCAACCAGATGTGGAAGTGGCCTTTCACTCAAAAACATTGGGCTCGCTATTAGCGAATATTTTTAGAGAAAAAAGTCGTAATTCAGTTTCCCAGAAAAATAATTAAATAATTTTTTAAAATATATATCAAGGAACAAAATTTTTAAACTATTGTAAAAGTGTATATATGCTTCTTGTTGTTAACTTAAAATTTACTGAGATCTTGGTAGTTATCTAATTTCCTCGGAAATTAACTTTTGTTCTTGTTTCTATATAGTCCCAATTTCTCAAAAATTCCGCCGTGATTTTGATGAAAAACTTAAATTTAAATTGCATTTTGAGATAAAATAAAAGTAGGTTCTACATAAAATATTAAGATTTGTATCAGCAAATTGACATTATATTAATAGTGCGTTTGACACACAGGTTCAATTGAAACAAAATTTGACCATATGGCCCTTCTCCAATGTCACTCCTCCCCCTGTTTTTCTTTTCATTCATCTTTTGAGAATGTCGGCTTTTTTGTTGGATAATTTCCTGAATCATAAATCTCCCCAGAAAAGATACTTCTTGGAATGAACAAGTGGTTCAATGTCTAACAAGTAGTTTTTCTGTTGCACACTCTTCTCTCCATCTTTATTGCAAAACTTTCACTTGGTTAACTTTAATCGTTAAAAAGTTAGTCTAAGAATATATAATTAATAAAAAATAACTTNCATTCATTAGTATATAAAGCATGCTAACTTGATTCTATCACGAGGTACCTTTTGATAGATGACGGTTGGCACGATCGAAAACCTTCCCTTGAAGACGAAAAAGCATAGATTTTCTTACAAAATGACTGATAACTAAAAAACTAATCCAAATTTTTGAAAAAGAAAAAAAAATACTTCTTCATTATGTCAAAACACAATTATGTGCCGAGTTTCGTGCCTGGGCGAGGCTTCTGGGGCGATATATTGTGATTACAGACACACACACAGCCGCGTTTTTTTATTATGTATAGATGTATAGATTACACTGCTAAAATATGAAAACAATAATTCGAGTCTCTTTTTTGCAAACAGTTTCTTTTTAGATTAAAATTAGGAAATTTAAACTTTTTAGGAAAACTCTTGAAAAACGGAAACAACTAACTTAAATTTTTTTTTAAATAATTGTGTTAGTATACAGCAGTACGATGAAAAGTTTCTACACTTGAAAATAAAAAAAAAATTTCAATGGCAAATGCTTTTTATTAAAATCTGCATTGCTAGTCATTTTATTTTAATTTACAATTGGAGTTGAACATCCGACTCAATCTTGAATTTACGTCTATCGATGTTTAACTACGTGGCTGTAAAATTTTGAACCTAATCCAGAAGACAAGAGAACTCCTGGAGTAAGCATTGGGACAAAGTAGTCTTCTTAGAGGACTTTCTGATGTTACTAATCCGCATTTTCGTTACATGGACAAGAAAACCTCTCACAGTTAGCTCTACCCCAAAGAGACGCTAACCCACGATCCGACTACGACTAAGGATATTTCACTCCTTCTCCTTGGGATGAGCAAGTGGTTCAAAGTTCAACAAATAGTTTTTCTGCTGCGCACTCTTCTCTCCATCTTTATAGCAAAACTTTTACTTGGTTAACTCCAATCATTAAAAAGTTAGTCTAAGAATATCTAATTGATAAAAAAATAACTTATAAATATATTTTTAAAGCAAACAATACTTTAATGAAAGAGAAACTAAATAATTTATAGAACATTAAATCTGGGTCTTTTTCGATACCCCCCTCATCACCTGGGGCTCCTGGAAATCTCCCCCCTAGCACGCTCCTTTCGAAACGGCCCTGATGATAAATGCATTAATTTTATTACCCAATTGAACAACTAAGAATAAAAACTCGACAATTTTCATAACTCCCCTCCCTGCTCACTTCAACAAAAAAAAATTTGTTCGCGAGAATAAAGCGAGTTTTTTTCTATTCATGGAGCATTCCCACCGAATGCGATTGTTGCATCTGCGATCACCATCGAGAGAAAAAGGGAACTTGATTGGTGAGTATTTGTGGGAAAATATATTCCACCAATCAAGTACTCACATTCCCCCGACAGTGCTGAAGCATTGATCCAGCGCACATGCGTTCGTATCGCTTAATCGTGTGATAGTGATGATTAGGAGGTGAAAGTCTGAACTTGATAGACAATATGCACTTCTAACTTTTTAAACCACTAGAAAATGAAAGTTTTGTTTATTTGATATTTAATTAAGGTTTTATGATAGTTTTTTCTCATTATAAGCTGTGTAAATAATTATTGAAAATATTAGCAGAAAAAGTTTCGTTTTCATATTTGTATGCTTTCAGCTGATATTTACTAGTAAAAGTGGCATCAGAACCGGAATAAAAAATAAACACTTATTGATCATGGAAGCCGATGTTATTGTAAATCATTTAATAAATGTTTTCTAAAGTATTTAACTGTTCTTATTGTTGTTGTTGTTTATACTAAGTTGTTATTATAGATATTTAGGACATTACTTGTTGAAACGAAATAATTTGGACTTCAAAAAAATTTTAGTAGCTAGTTTTTGTTTTATATGCTGTTATCTAATAGAACTTTTCTAAACATTTCGATATCATCCTTTTAAATAAGTATTTGATAAACATTTAGTGTGATAAATAAACAAAATATGTCTTTTGCTGTGTGTGTAAAAAATTTTGATTCGAAATATTCCATTTATTATCGAAGTTTCTGCTGACATACTGTGTATTTATGTAAATATTACAATTATCTAACATTGTTAAACATGGCTAGTGATATTAATAGTGATTCAAGTGGAAGTGATTCTGGTTCAACTCCAGAAGAGGAAAGGATTCGTCGTCTCTTTCAAACATGTGATGGAAATGGAGATGGTTATATTGATAGGTGAGAACTGTTCAATTATGCATTGTTAAGTGTTATTTAAAGTATGTGCTTTCATAAAGTATATTTTATTAAGAAGTTAAAAATTTTCATATTTTATCTATAGTTTCCTTGTGCAAAAATTTTTTATTTTCCTTTAATACTCATAAGAATTCAAGAACTTCAATTCCTTACATTCTATACTATATTACAGCATTTAACTCAAGTTATTAAGCACTGCTTAGAATTTGCTATAAATACCCGTTTCAAATTAGCATAATGGATTGTGAAACTCTTTTCTTTTATATATAGCTTATTACAAAATTCAATAACTGTTAAACTCTTAATGACACAAAAGTTTAATGTTTCAGTTTTTTAGTACAGTGGATTACTATAAAAGTGCACCAGTTTATTAATATTCATTTTATTTTAGTAAAATATTTTATGCAAGCAATGTTATAAACAATATTAAAGCACACACGAACTAAAACTTTATTTAAAAATAAAATTCCATCATCTGCAATAAAATTAAGTTAAAAAATATAAATGAGGATATTTTATATTATCTAAGTATTCAAAGTAAGCTATTACACTGGGTTCATAGGAAAAGTATTTAAGGATGTCATTTTATGCACTTATCTGAAGTTTGTAAAGCTTTCCACCTTAAAATAGCTCTTTAGTTAAAAGTTTTCAGGTTAATTCTGGTAATAAAATTTTTTTCACAAAATTCTGCAATGATAAATACATTTGCATAGCAAATTATAACTAGATGATATCAAGGATGCAGAATATGTTAGATCATGCAAATGAGGTTCTGGGGCTAAAAATGGACAGCCCTGGGGGAATTTTTGGCTGTATTATAAAAGAATTTTTACTAAGTTTTTTTTTGTATAAAAATTACCAGGGTTGGCAAGATTTTGCCGCAGGTGGAAAAAACCATGGTAAATACCGGTAAAAACCGTCCTGGCAAAAACAGGTTTTTGCCAAGCAAAGTGGCAAAAAGTGGCAAAAACCTATATTTTCCAAGATGAGAGGACAAAAACACATTTTTGATACAAAATTATTCCTAAAATTGAAATATATACTATGAATATAAATAATTACAAAAAAATTAACAAAATTATTATTCCATAATTAAATGATAATGTAATAATATATCATTTTAGTAGTTTAAAACATTATTGATTGGAAAATTTGTGATTATTCT
>NC_092210.1:87441947-87488182 GCF_043381705.1 Parasteatoda tepidariorum | reverse complement strand
AAATTTTAGTAAATGGGGGCCCAAAAACGGCTATGCCTAGGGCCTACGAAAGGTATAATCCGGCTCTGTGCCTAGGGCCTACGAAAGGTATAATCCGGCTCTGGGTTCTGGGGCTAAATTCGGACAGCCCTGGGGGAATTTTTGGCTGTATTATAAAATAATTTTTACAAAGTTTTTTTTTTTTGTATAAAAATTACACTTTACAAAAGGTTCCCATTTTAAAAAATAACAAATAAAAGAAATTTGAATGGAAAATTATCATTGCAGAAAAAAAATCCTGCATCCTTCAAGAAAGAAAAATATGAAGTGTCTCGTAATAAAAATTTTTTTGTTATATCTGTCTATATATTTCAATTTCTTTAATTATTAAATTGAATTCCGTAAGTTTTAATAATATGCAAACTTTACTGTCTAATATTTTGAGAAAGATATTGTAATAATAAATTTAAGTCATTTCAAACCAAAAATACTGTGTTCTGGTGAAATATTAGGCTGAGAATTTTCTGCACTCCTTCAAATCTGATAGTAGCACCTAAGCAATACAAAAATAATTTTTTTCTTGAAAAATGCTAGTTAATTTTCTTTCAAGAAAGATTGGGCACTACTTATCTGTTTTTAGTTTTTTGGAAATACTGATTTATTTATAGACAATTATAGTGCATTTCTTATAGGTTTCAACCAGTTAAAAAAAATTGTCTATTTATTCAAAAAATTTCTCTGAAACCTTTCTTTCATTTCTTTAAAAAAAATTTTTTACTGGTGCTTTGTTCTGCTTCCTGTAACTAAAGCTTGGACTAAATTGGAGCTGAAAGTTGCACAAAAATGTTTCTAGTGCAATTACTAGAAATTTCTCAATTAGCTGTTGCTTATAATAACCAATTGTCGAATGTAGCGCGCCACAAGTAGTGAAACTACAGTAGTTTCCTACTTTTTTGTAGTGTATTGTGCTACTTTGTAAAAAAAGGAGTGTAATGAGTAGTGTGATACCAAAAAAATAAATAAATAAATAAAATGTAGCAGTATCTAGTGATTCCTTGGCAACTGATTTTAACATCAGTTTAGTAGAAAAGCAAGGTTCAAACAGAGCTAATTTTTTAAATCTAAACAGTACAAATTTTGTTGAATATATCAATGAATGGAATGAGAATGTCACTGTGGCTGAGATTAATTAGAATTGCATCTGATGGGCTCCAGAGCTGCAAGTATTTTTATTTCACTAAGTTTGGCAGCAGTGGTCTGTTTCTGGAAATCTTGTAATCGAAATCAAATGTGTAATTACATGTCTCCTTGATAATTGTTTAGATTTCTCCCCAATAAAAAAGAGGAACATATTTTTAATTAACTTTTTCTATTGTAGGAAATAAAAAAGCATAAAACACTGAACAACATCACAATTATCTAATAAGATCCTAACACTCATAAAAGCTGTCAAGAAAGACATAAAAGTTGAAAGTTAAAAGGAAAAATTTATAAAAACCTTTTAGAATAACAAACTGACTCATGTAAAGATGAATAAATATTTCTTAATAATTTCTAGTGTTTAAATTAGCCAATTTATTATTCAAAGCTATTTTGAACATTGGTGTAAATTAAGTTCTCTAGTCAATTCCTGGCCTAAAAGTAGTGAAGTAGTGTCTACTTTTTTTCAAGAATAGTTTTTAGTCACTATATGTCAAAATATATTTTTAGTTGTAGTTAACTTTCTTTGTATTAAAGTAGTCGTAGTTAAATATATTTAGGTAGTTTTGCTTAACTGTAAAAAACTGTAGTTTTTCCGAACACTGTTTATAATCAGAAAAGTTTTGGTAAATGCTATACATTAATGTATGCACAAGATCTTTTTGAAAAATTGTTGCCTGTTTTGAAGTAGTAATTTATTCATATAAGTTACTACTAGAAAAATAAATGTAAAAGAAATTTTAAATACTAAAATTATTGGGTTAATTATTTTACATCATTGTTTCTCTATTCGTGTTGTTTTTAATATTGTATGCTGCAATTTGTCAACAATTTTTTATTTTATATCTCTTTAAATTGTTTATAAGGTTATTAAAACAATTTTAATTTTATTTTCAGCCAAGATCTTTTAGCTGTCTGTCGACAGCTGAATCTTGAACATTGTGTTGGAGAAATTATGGAACAACTTGGAGCTGATGAACACGGCCGTATATCGTACAGTGAATTCCTAAGACGAAGAATGCAACTTATAAATGAAATAAATGCCCTTACTTTACAGGAGCAAGTGAGGGAACATGAATCAATTCATAGTAGCATTGGTAGACATTCCATAACAATGCAACAAGCCTCTCCTGCACCTGAGAGTAGTAGTACTGGTAATTGGCCCACTAGCAGTGACAGTCAAGGTAACTTAATACTAGATGTTTCATAATCACCACCCATCATAAATGCTTTTAGAATTATTGTCTGAAATAAACTCACAAGCATATTTACATTAGGGTCTGCAAATTAAATGTGAGAGAACGTAAAAAAAAGTTCTCAATACCTGGCAAACCCTTAATAATGAAGGCAGAATTAATTAAAACAACAAATCCTGTTTGATTTCCAGAAAAAACTGAAAAACGGTGAAAATCAATTAATAACATGAAGTTGTAAATGGCAATCTAACTAGTTTTGTGGTTTTAATGCACTGCCTTCCTCAATAGTGATTCATCAGATTTTGATTTTTTTTAAATATTTTTCAAATCTTCTTATTTTTTTCTCAATCTTTTTATTTACGCAAACCACTTTTCAAAATAAAAGAAAAACTGAGGAATGTTTTGTGTAATCAGTAGTAGTAAGAGATGAAAAAAAAAATTGATAGAGTATTTGATCTCTGTGATGCTCTGTAATTCATTATGAGAAGTGAAAACCATATTGTAAGACATTGTGTAACGTGTATTGTATTATTATAAGATTTAACGTGCATTGCATTATAAAAAGCCTTCTATTATGACAAGTTTTCTAGTCACTGTTTACGATAAAAAAATATATATATTTATATCGAGCTAAAAAATACTATCCGTCTCCTAGCTGCTGCAATCTTTTTTTAGGGAAACACATTTTTCTGCTCTTTGAAACAACTATGTTATGAGATTAGCAAAACTGGCAGTTATTTTTATTTGTTTCTGTTACGAATAAAGTAAAGAGAAAAAAGAACATATTTCACCTTTTTACAATTTGAGTCTATATAAAGCAAACATATTTAGACAACCACCAGCAAAGTTACGATAAATTCTGCTACTTTTTAGAATCCTGTCTTATACTTCGAAAGAATGTGCCTTAACCATGTTTGCCCTCTTATTTCCTTTCTTTGCAGTTTACGAATGATATTAAAATTCAGGTTCCTTGATGATGTCAAAAAATATTGCCCTTCAATTCATTGCTAATCGTGCATCCTATAAAAATCCCCAGTTCAGTCATATGTAGGCAAAAACTGGCGATGCCATAGATAATGTTTTAAGTCAAAATAGTTGTTCAAACAAAAGGAAGTAAACAGTGGTCAGATGTTGCATGCTGCATGTAGCAAAACTATGTTGCTTTTAGTGTAGTTAGCTACTTTTTAAAAGTAGTGAGTAGTGCGATAAAAAAAAAGCATTTTATAACAATTCCTGGCAACTACTATTAGTGTTACTTTAAAGAAACAAGGTTCAAGCATAACTAATTTTTCTAATCTCTTTGGAAAGAAAATCATAAATAGATTTCTTAACTTATCTCTACATAAACCAACTTTTTATTCAAAACTATTTCAAACACGGGTGTAAATTAAGTTATCCTGCAAAGTTTGTCTCCTAAGAGTAGTGACTTCATTTAGAACGAAGTTTGTAGTCTCTACATTTTAAAAAAAAGTAGTTGTAGCTAACTATAAAAAAAATTAATTTTTACGACCACCGGGCAAATGTATCTATTTCATCTTTTAGTCTTCTTTTTTTATTTTTTTGCTATTTATTGTGTATTTACATGGATTTAACTCACTGTAACAATTCCAAATGCTATTGCTAATTATGATTATAACCGATTTTTACTGTGTTCTTATGTATGTACTGCCTTTTCTATAAATTACAAATTTTGTTCGAGTAATTTATTTTTCAAAATATACCTTGTAGGTAGTCATGGTGCTAGTGGTAAACATGAAAGCTGGGAGTTTGATTCTGGAGCTCGTGATTTAAGTCCTGAGCCCAATACCCTACATAAATTAATAGAAGCAGCTGGAGGCACTATATCTGGATGCAGTAATGATTTGTTGGAATTAGCAAACAAAGTATGTTTCTGTATAATTTTCAGTTATAAATTTGTAGTCTTATACAATGGAGAAGGATTCAATTCAATTATAAACATTAAGTTTTGTTTTATATTAAACAAATTTCTTGTTTCTTAAAAAAAATATTGTGATTAGGGGATAAAAGATCATCTGTAAGCTAGATGGTTGGACTGTGTCAAGAAAGATCTCAACCGTGAAAGTAGAAAAAGATGACTAAATCTTGTATCAAATTGCTTTGATTTGAGAAACATTTTGAAAAAGTTTTGGCCTGCACTAATCTGTAGTGCCAATGAAGAGGAATAGGCTAAAAATTATTAAAATATGTAAATTGTTTATTACATAACTTAAAAATATTTTATATTTGCTTTGTCTCTCTATATTAAAAAATCGTGAGGGCATCTGCTATTTTGGGGGTTCAACTTAACGTTACATTTTGTTTTGCTGCGTAAAAACTATAACACTTAAAAACTTTAAATTACAAAGGTGTGTAGAAGAAATGTAGAGTATAATGAAATGAAAAAAATTAAGTGTCTGGTAATTTGAATATCATTAAATGTTAAACTTGTTCGAAAAAACACCATACAGGCTGCTCCACCATCCGAAAAAAAGTAACTACAGAGTTGATTTAGAAAAGATTATTTTCAATTATAAACTTAAAGTTGAGTTGTTTTTTTAAAAAAATTATTTACATTTTTTGCTTTAAATCGCAATTATTTATTCATGGTTGCCAAAAAATTTATCTCTTTTGAGATCATCATTTTATTAGCTCATGCTAGACCTGATGATAAAAGTAAAATATAAATATATATGTGTAAATAAATAAAAGAAACCAATTGTTGCAGGTATAAAGCGTAACATTTTTGTAAAGAAAAGAAATTTCAAATATATATGAGATAAAAACCGTTTCGTTTTTGAACTGTTATTTTATATCAGATTAATGTTATAGATTGCTAACAAGCGAAATTGCTTTTTATTTATTGCTTCGTATTTTGTCACACATTCTTTTTTTTATACGATTGATTATTTTTTATATCCAAGTAATTGTTCTTTATGTACTGATTACCATATTAACAAAATGCTCTTACATAAAATAATATTTATTATATATTTAAATAAAAGTGTCTTTATTTTAAAGTATCAAATTTTAAGGAAAAATATAGATATGAATGAGACCACATGGTTAGCGAAAGAGGAATCTTAGTAGTTTTAAAAAGCAATAAACTAATAATAATTTTAATTATTGAATTACAAGCTTTAATTCGGACGTCTAGCAAAGTCAGAAACATTTAGAGTCTTTAAAATCGAACACTTACTGAGAGACATTTTAAGTCAAAAATTATTTTAAGGAAATTTAATTTGTCAAATGATTGAAATGGAAAGTTAAGTAAACTTAACATTTAAGTGATGGTTTCTAAAATAAGTTATAAAAAATTTGTTAAATCTGTTCTAACCTTAAAGTTTTCTTTTGTAACTTAAATATTTTATACTACATTTTATGATGAAACATTATTCATTTCCTTACTAAGGTGTATTACTTTACTGCATAATTCTCAGTCAAGATATTATTCAATAAATTGATAAAACTTTTAATGATCCAAAAGGCTATAAAATAAAAGTTTTTATCTGAACTCATTTTACTATAATCAAATTTTGACTATCTTAAATATATTTTTAATTTTATATATATTATGAATTTTTTAATCATAAATTTATTTTGAATGGTAATAATGAATTTATATTTATTTCTCTCTATATAAATTGATCTCTTTCAAACTGTCAAAACTCCATCTACTATTTTTTTTTCTTTAGATAAATAATGAATTATTTTTGTTGTCACCTTACTTGCTTTGTTGTTGCTCATTTTAAATCTTTTACATTGTTTATTTGTAAAATACTATCAATCAACTATATCAAATAGGTCAGTCCACAGACATTAGTCACCAGATTATGTTTTGGGTTTTTTATTTATTTATCTTTAAGGGGAGAGTTGTTAACTGTGATGGCAAGGCTTTTCAATGATTCAGTAACTTATATATATACATATATATATTTTTTTTATGAATTATATGCAGTTTTTATTATTAAGTATAATTATTGTGGTCATTGGGCAAATTCTTTTTCCCCCTGCTTCCCTAGTGTCATTGTTGTTTTTCTTCTCTGTCTGCCCATTGGGGAGTTTCAGAACATGTTTCTGCAAGATTCTTAACCTTAAATATTTTGCTGGAGCGAAGGAGATGAGTGAAGCCAGTGAAATTTTTGCTTTAAGAAGGGCTGTTACTGGTCAAATGTGATCAGATATTCTATTAAAATAATCTCAGTTATCTACTTGAAACTAAGCTCCTGAAATTATAATTTGCAAGTGCTCTTTACCTGATATAAATATACTATCTTCAGAGTCTGATGGTCTTTTAAATCTTCCTAAGTGATACATCACATATTATTATGCATTAATAGTGAAATTCCTTATGTCTAAATATTAGTTTTATGGATTTAAAAATCTTATATTAATTAATTTATTTTAAAAATCTTATATTTTTTTAACCTTCTGATGATTCTGCAATAGACTAGAAAAAGGTTTTTAAAAATTAAGTTCCCAAGATAAATTGATTAGAAATCTATCTAAGAGGTCAAGACTTCTTAATACTTTTTTTAAAATAATTCTTCTTCTTGATTCCGACATTATTTTTATTTTTAGAAATTGTTTGGTTATTGAATTAAACCTTTGTTATGTTTATTTCTTTATTTTTACCTTTAAAGTAATGGAGTTACGTTTTTTTTTTGTTAAAATTGGAAAAATTTTAATATAAGTATTGATAAGCAATATTTTTCTTAAATATGAAAAATAAAATATATATATTTAAAGCTTAAAAATCGAACATAATGGCTGGTTGTCTTACTAAATGATCATGCTAGTCTTGTTATTAATTTTTAATGCATTATTGCACTTTTAAAAAACACAGCTTTTTTAAACTAATTTCATTTCCTATATGAAAGCATTATAATATTTTGTTATTTTCCTTCATGAATAATTTTTAATACATTAATATTTCCCATTAATTTAGTAAATTTATCTTAACAAATTGGCTGTGTGAAAGATGATATTGGCGCTTTACATTATGACCTTATGCATCTTTTTCTTTTATAATTAAATGAATTTTATGTTTAAGTTTAAAAGTTTTTTTTTTTTATTAAATCAGGGTGTTTACAGCACAGGGAGATCAGGTAGAACAGGGAAAAAACAAATCTCATCTTGAAAAAGCAGATAAATATCAGTCAGTTTAACTGGAATATGAGAAAAGTTAGTGGAAATGACTGAAATTGTGGTACCCTAAAGTACAATTTTTTTTTCTCCAAAAAATTTTAAAATTATTTTTAAAAGAAAATATTTTGAACTCTTATGGCAAGGATAAGTGTTTTGTAATATATTTTATATGTAGGGATAAAGCATAATTGTAAAAATACTAATAAAATCTATGTTGTTGATTAAAATCGAGGAGATTCAATAAAATCAGTTCTTGAAAAGTAAATATTTTTTAAGTTTTTCTAAGAGTTTCTGGACATGTAATGTTTGAAAATTCTATTTTTTTTAAAAAATTGTTATTATTCAATGAGAATAATAATATGGCAGTGTCACCAAAATGTGAAAAATAATTATAATAGATGTTAGAATTATTTAACTCAAATCTTTGTTACTGATTACTGTTATTAAAATTAAATGCTAAAACTGGTTATTTTCCAGGTATAGTATTCAGGTTTTTATTTTAAAAAAAGAAATGCAATTTTTCCAACTTTTAAGAGTTAAAGTAAACTTTCCTGAAAATTCCAGGTTTTCCCTATTCTCTCTGATCCATGAAAGCCCTGCATATGATTCACTTTCAAATATATACTTTTGGCAGTAAGTCATTGATAACATGAATGCAAAAAGAAATTTCTAAATATTTGTATGTGCATCGATTACACAATTTTAAACATTCTAATTCAAATGGAGATTCAAGTAGCATTCAACTAATTTTAAAAATCTTGATATTTAGACTTTATTCTAGATGAATATTATCGGCAGAAACATTACCTAGATAATAAGTAATGAAATAGGAACTGCATTCTTATTTTTGATTGCTCCCTAGATTTTAACTTTCAAAAATTATTTTGAACTTATATATAAATTTGTTTTTTGGGCCCATTTGTTTTTACACAAATTGCATAAATTCCTTAAATTTATACATTCCTTAAATTTTTTTTAAAATTCACTTAAATTACTAATTGTTTTTTTTTTGTTAAAATTCTTTATTTTTTCTCCCAAAAGCTTGAAAGTAATTTTAGGCAGTTATTTTAATCATAAAAATAAAATATAGAATTCTCCTGAAAAATATTATTTGGGCTATATGCAAAAGTTTTTTCTTAATTTTCCCCTTCTTTCTTCATAGGGCTTTCCCTTTACATTACGTATGTAAGCATAAATTCTAGATGATATTCTGTTTTTTCCTTTGGCAACTAATATCAGGGGTCTGTCCATGCCGAATTTACTACCATTTAGCGGTACCTTCACAAATTCAACTTCAGGAAAAACGGTAGTTTCACAAATTCAATTTTAGGAAAAATGGTAGTTTCACAAAATACTTTCTCTTAAAATTTAATTTTTGTATCCTTAAAAAACAATAAATCCCTATTTTTGTGTTGATTTTTTAATATAATTTTTAAATTTTCACAAATTATTTCTAAATTTTCACAAAATAGGTACCTCTCAGAAAAACCTGGACAGACCCCTGAATATTTTGTAGGGTTTATCTATCTTATTTATGTAAACATAGCTTTATAAAGTATCACGTTCTTCGTGTTGACGAATGATGTATATCATTTTTCATCACCATAGATTTCCTATTTTAGTTATTTTACTTTTAATTATCCATATATAAAAAAGCAAGAGATAAAGTATAATGGCTATAGTATTTGAAAGCCCGGTATTTAAGTTTTAGAAAGAAAATAATTTTTTAAGGGTACTTTTACCACAATTCAACTTGAAATAATTTTATGACTTACTATTTTATTAAACTTATTTATTTTCTCCCTTATAAGTTCCAGTTTTTCTACCTTCATCTTGAACATATTTTAAATTAATCATCTAAACTTTAAAATAAGGTTTTTTTTGTTTGTTTTTTTAAGTGGTATAAATTCTTTTTTAATTTTTATTTTTCTGTATTTGAATTTATAATTCACGACAAAACTCAATAATTCAATACAATAAAATAAATTTGAATAAAAAATTTATCTGAAACTTGCTCAAATTATTTGATTAATAAATAAAAATGAACGTTTTTCTTAAACATAGTGCAATTAGTATTTCAGATATCACTGAATAACATCGATAAATATAATAAATGTTTACTAAATTAAGACTTAGACCTCTTCAAAAAAATTTTATAATGGGTTTTATAACCTCAATTTTTTCATCCGCATAAAAAAGTTGTTTTACTTTATAATATTATTTTATTACACTTTTTGAAGACTGGCGATAAATAATTTTTTTAAAAAGTTATCAATAGATGGCGTAACATAAAGCACATTAGCAATATAAGTATCATTTCTTAAATAATTTACTTTCGCTAAACGGTGTCGCCATCTATAGAGAGCAATCTAATACTAAATTGTAATATTAAAAAAAAAAAGGTTTATGTTTTATTATACTTCTNAAAAAAAAAAAAAAAATGAAATAGGAGAATGTTACCTGCATAACCGAAATAAATTCACTCACTTTTTTTTTTATAATTTCAATCAGACAAATGTTTTAAATTTTTAAAAGAAATTTCAATGAAAAATTTTAAAATTTAATTCAGTTTGAGATTCGAATAAAGTTTGTGATGTTAAGTATATGTTAAATAAGATTTATGGTAAATTAATTGATGAAAAATCGCTGGCTGAAGTTGAAATATGGAATATCCAAATAGCATCGAAAATATTTAATACTCTAAAGGAGTTTTTCTTGAAGATTTCCTTATTTAAATCAAATGTATATTTATGTATAATTTTTATTAAATTTAAAGCGAAGTATTGTTTTTAGTGAAATGAAATAAGAGGTAAAATAAAAAACATCTGAGTTTATACGAACGTTAAAGTACTAAATATTGTTTTAATTATAAAATGTAAATACAAAGTGCAATGTAAATATAAAGCGTCAACTCGTAAGTTCTTCCTCTCCGCCGTAAGGTTTAAAGTGCTTTTTGAAATAATTTGGTAGAAATGTGTTTAAAAAAGCGTCTACATTTAAAAACAATATGATATCGTGTTTCATGTGTTTATTTTTTTTTTTACTATCGTGTTAGACAAAATTATTATAAATCAAATATTAAAGCATCAGTTTGCTAACAATGTAGATGTTTGGTAAAAAATTAACAGGTTTATAATTATATATGCAATGAAATTGGATAAGAAAGTATAATCGATTTTGATTGTTATTTTTTGAACAATAAATCATTAATGTAACACCTGTTCGCTTTTTAGTAACTTAACTAGGACGGAAGGTTTTTGAAAGCATTCGTCGATTATTCCGCTATATTTTTATTCGATTTTTCGTACACAGGTACAGCTCTCACAGCTCATACAATTTTATTTTCGATTAAGAAAAGAAATTTTAACTTATGTGCAGGAATTAGAAGGCAAAAGAATGATCTCAATAACGAACAATAAGAAATCGATACACGACGTAAGCTGGTCCTTAGCAGTACAACCGTCGATAGCTCAGTTGGCAGAGCGGTGGACTGTAGATAGTGATTGTAGACATCCATAGGTCGCTGGTTCGACTCCGGCTCGACGGAATCTTTTTATCTCACTCGAGTCTTGAATAAACAAAGCTAGAACATTTTTTTATAACTATAAAATTTATTTTTTTTAATCTTACAAAAAATGTTTTTTTTGTTACTTACCTTACTAAGAAATTTTTGGAAGTTTAGTAGTTCTTAATTGTGTGACGGCATCTCATTCTGAACCTTTAAAATTAATTTCGTTTAAATTGTTTTCCTATTCTATTCTTTCGAGTTTCTAGGTACACTGAAGAGGAAATATAACTTTTTTAACCAACTAAAATATCTGTACTTTTTTAAAAACTTGCATTTTCGTTCTAAAAAGTTTATTGAAGAACGAACTGTTTTAGTTGTTCAAATAGTTATAACGTTTTTACTATGTTTATTCATTGTTAAGACTTCTTGTTTTAGTTTATTGATCCTGATACTCTTGTGTCGTATGCTTTATTTATTTATTAATTTTTTTTATTTAGAAGGTTTCCGTATCGTGATCTGGGGCAAAATAATCGCCAAGTTTTGGCAACTTGGGCATGCGAAAAACTTGAAAAACTTTACAGAAGCTGGCAAACTGCTAACTACATTTTTTTTTTTTAATTGCAAGTTTAAAATCTATTAGGCGCCTTCGCGATTGTTGTTGGCGTGACAGATCTCGATACGGAAATATACTCTTCTCTTTTATATTCCAATTGTAATTGGTTACTGCAAATACATTATAAATTTCTTTAAATTTCCTTGTTCTTCCAGGTGTATTTTTTCTTCCTTTCTTTATTTCTTTAATTTTTTTTTCGAATTTAAAAAAATGTCTTCCTTAACACACTTTTTCAAATGAGGTTTTCTTTCTTCAGGTAAACCTCTGACCTCGATGCATACCAATAATTTTTTTTATTTCCTAGGATTTTGAATAATTTATTTTAAAATTATTTGACATAATTATTTTTGATTAAAAATAATTATGTGTACGTTTTCATTAGATACTTCATCCTCTCCATAATTAATTTCATTTCTTCACATACAGTACAATTCTAATTAACTTCTTCATTAGGTTAACAGCAATTTCCTGTTTAGGTTTCACCCGGGCAATAAGATTCTGCCTTTCCAGGCAACCCTAGTCCCTTTTCCTGTTGGCGGGTTGTAAAAAGGACTGCAGCTCTCTTTTGCAACTTCCGATTCTGAGGAATTATGTCTTATTCTCTATCCGTCCGTTTCATCCACCCCATCTTCTTCCTCAATTTATAGCCCTTCATAAATATACATCTATCTTTCGGAATTTCATTTATTGCTCTTCGTCTTTCTATTTTGCCTTCTCGTGAGTTTTATTGCTCTGATTTCTTTGAACAATGGTAGGAAAAAAGGATCTCGGAATTTGCATCTTCAACTTGCGTTTAGGTTTCTTTTTTTTTATGCCTCTATGACTTCATTTTATTTCTATTTTTGAGTGAAGAAGAAGTAAAAAGATCAGAGTGGCAGTATTTTATTGTGATCCAGTAGGCGCCGCGAGCTCATATTTTTCAGACAAAATTTGTCATTTTACCGATCGAATCGTATTCTCACAACGAGTATCAACCAGGTTATTTTTTTTTTTCGTCCCAAAATTACACAGATAATTTTTTTTTTTTTTTTTTAAATTTTTCGACTGCTAATTTTATTTTTAAACAATTTTGAAAACTAAATGAACTATTTCCCAAGCAATACTTTTATCTTGGCCCCAATTGGGTTCAATATAGTTCCTATAAGAACATGCACCGAGGGACGAATATTGAATGCATTTGATCTATGTTATCAATATTTTATTTTTAATCGATAATGTATTCACCCTCGTTAGCAACAACCTCTCAATGACGGATCGAAAATTAATCGAAATGAATCGAAAAAAAATGAATTAGTTTTTAAGACTAACGAATATTTAATGCATCGAAACATTTCTTTACGATCTCCCAAATATTTGTAATTTTTTTTTATTTTATTTAACTAGAACTGATGTTTATATTGTTGTTGACTGAAATCAAAAAGGATTTCTTGCTTCAATTTTAACATATTCAGCATTATTTACAATCTATATATCTTACAATCTTTAACAGGATGACAAAAATACTTTCTTTTTTTTAACTTATTCTCGAATTGATAACAACAAAAAAATATCAAGCTTTTGAGCTGTCGTAAATACGAACGTTTAGGCGTATAAATTTTATAAATTTAAAAAAAAAAGTTTTTCTTTTCTCCCTATAGACAACAAAAAGCCGAAACAAACTGAACTACTAGTTAAAAAGATATGAAAGATTAACATCAAACAGTTTTATATTTTTATTTAATTATACTCATCCATTAAATTGAAGCTCAATAATTTAATTTTAGTGATTCTTCATGATTACCGCCGGAGAGACATGCGTTTTAACTACAAAGATTGGCCGATTGTGTTTTTTTTAATTTATTTTATAAGTTTGTTAAAATAAAAATATTATGAGATTATGTTAGAATCAATAATAGCTCCTCCAAACGCTGAAATTTATAACTTTGTATACATAATTTCGTTATGTAATTTGAAATAAAAGTAATTTCGAATTCGGGGATTGGCGAGTCGGGAAAAGAATTGGCCCTCCTATTAGTCTTAATTTTGCCCAATTGTAAGACTAAGAGAGGTTTTACACTTTATCGTAGTTTTCCATATTCACACGTTCGAAGACTCTGTAGAAGACCGAGGTTGTTCTGTGTTACTAGTGTCACGATAGACTTATGTACCCGCGTACATGCACGGGCGAGATGCTACGTGAAAATGCAAAATCTCTCTACAATAGAGAGTTTGCACTTAAACATGGCATTCCGCATTAACACATTCTGCGCATGCTCTATAGAGCAGTGCTCCCCAACCCCGTCCGCGGACCGGCACCGGTCCGTGGATCAAATGGTACCGGGCCGCTCATTTCATTGAAACTGAATTTAAATTCCTAGGTTTATGTGTTCCATTAAAATTTTATTTATTTAAAAAGGGGGGGGGCGAAGGTAGTGACATAATTTTTTTAATGTTTGTAATGTATCATTGCCTTCGATTATCCCCAGGTGGAACCGTTTCATTGCAAAGAAACAAGCTCAGGGTTCTCATTGATTTAACGTTCTAGCAAGTTAAAATGTTAAATCAATTTATACTTATTTTTTGATGTATAACTGTATTTTATTTTGAAGGCATGTTTAAATTCAATTAAATTAAAATTAATAAATCAAAATAATATAGAATATAAACAATCAACGCCCCCCCCGTGGGCCGCGGTAAAATTATCAAACGTTGACAGGTCCGCAGTGATAAAAAGGTTGGGGAACACTGCTATAGAGAATCGAGATAGTACTATTTATGTAGTTATTGTGCTTCGCAACTAACGTGATTCAGTTGAGGGGACAAAATTTCTTTAATTTCCCTAAATCTGGAATAGTGAAAAATTTAAGTAATTCACAGTGACGTCTCATTTTGGTGCCCTTGATGATGTATTAAAATAAGTTTTTATTTTATATTCTTTCTCCTGTTTATAAGAATAAGAATTTTTTAATAAAAGTAATTCTTCGAATTGTTTTTAAAGTAGAAATTATGATTTTTAATAATAGTAACATCTGGCTTTCTTCCACTGCAACACGAATTTTTTAGTTAATGACAATGCTTCATTTTCATAACTGAGATTCGTAATTGCCAATATTTAATGAGACTAAAATAATATAGTTTTTAAAAAAAAGCTGAGCAACTTTTCTACGGTTCTGCACGAAAAAATGAAACATTGGATAAGAATCGATCGAGTTAATTTTCCACATATTTTGTTCATTTTGTAAAAAGTTAATCTTAAAATGTGTTGCAAGAATTTCTAAAGAAAGTGGAAAAGTCGGTGCTCTTCAAACAACAATAATAAGATGAAAAAAACTATTTGCTTTTTATGGTATGGTTTGAGATTGTGATATCATATGAGATTATGATTATTTATTTATTAGATTTCAAATAAGTGAACTACTTTCTGTTATCGAGGAAAAGGAAGTCTTATTTTTCAAAAATAAAGAATTTTTAGAGTACGGATTGTGTATATTATTGTGACTCACTCTTTTGACTCTGCATCTTGTTTTTAAGAAGCATTGTCTATTGTTCTGTGACAAATATTATTTATTTAACGTTTTAAATAAATGCCTCATATACTATATATATAATAAGTTTGTTTCTTTGTATGTGTCTTTATCTAATTTTTAAGGTTAATTTTAGAATTCTTTATAATATCTGAAAACTTATAGTATTTGTAGCTGTAGTTATTAATTTTTATTGTGTAAGGTAAAATAATTGTTACTTGCTTTCACCAGGCAACGAATTATAATTTCTATTAGTTATAATTAAGGTCCGGATTTTGATGACATTTGCATTTTTGTTCACTTTTTGTCCATTAGAGCATTTTTTTAGATTTATAGGGAATTTTTTTTTAAAATTTAAGGACGTATTTTGCATTTTAAAGCATTTTTTAAGGTTTTTAGTAATTTTTTCCAATTTTTATTATTTTTGGGGGCATT
Source organism: Parasteatoda tepidariorum (assembly GCF_043381705.1). Lineage (NCBI taxonomy): Eukaryota > Metazoa > Arthropoda > Arachnida > Araneae > Theridiidae > Parasteatoda > Parasteatoda tepidariorum. The sequence continues at coordinate 87,472,603 of NC_092210.1, read as the reverse complement.
TTTATTACATGAAATGCAAGATTTGTCTTGATTCAGAAGATGCTGCATCAATTGAGATAGCGCAGAATGTGTTGGCCTCTGATAAAATCGAAGGAAACTTATCATTTATCAAGTCTACATTTGCTATTGTGTCCTCGACAATTACAAGCCTGGAGAGGCAAGAATTGGAACTTTGCGATGCAATAAATTATATTGACGTAGTGAGTCAAGTGTTGCAAAAAGCAAGGGGAAAGATAGCACAAAATGCAGCAGCTAAATTGAGCAAAGTTTTTGAAGAAGAACACTGGCTTCCAAACAATGAAGAAAATCTCTAGGATATGGTGAAGCAACATCTTTTCAAATTGAAGAAGAATTGTCAGTAAGTGAGACCGTCTTTTTCAAATACACACCAATAACATTAGTAGACGTTGAAAGAAGCTTCTCCAGGTATAAAAATTTACTTTCAGACAAGAGACGCTCGTTTACATTTCAAAATATCAAAAATCATTTAATAATCCAATGTAATTCTGATATTTAGTAATATTATGCGATGGAAGTGGTTATATTCATTAAAATTTCTATACAAAATGAAAATGTTTTGGAGTCAATACATTTTCCTTTTTTTTGTTATTTTAGGATGTAAAACATATTTTTCAAACTTTAATGAACATAGAACAAGTATTGCATTGCTTTATATTTTTTGAAATGACTCATAATAATTTTAAAGAGTAAAACATAGTTTTAGTTCAATATTTTTACTTTATTTAAGTCATGTCGTAAGGTATTTTTTGCACTTTTTAAGGGCATTTTGTGCAATTTTTAAGGGCATTAGTTGAGATTTTTTAGGTCATCAAAATCCGGGCTCTAGTTATAATATTAAAGAAATTTAGTAAGGAAATTTAATTTTCTTAGGGATAGCAGCTACTACAGATATTTCGCAAGCGTTTTTAATGCCCATTATTTCATTCTGGCATTTATTTTGTAATTTATAACCGATCCAACCACTTTTTAGTAACTTTGATGCAATTCGGAGACACCTTTATTTTTCACGTAATAAATCATATAAAATGTTAACTCAGTTTTAGCAGTTAAAATGTCAATTGTTGTTTTTTACAACGTAAATAATTTTTATGCGCTAAAAAGATCGAAATAGTGGCATGTCAACAGGTTGGAGTCACTGCAGAGGCAAGCCGTTTTGAATTTATCTGGATGGACATCAAAGCACGTCAAGCGCATGAAGAAATATTAAAATTTTCGAACTAAGAAATTTTAGTGAATTACAGTACCCGCCTCATAAAATCTGAGGTCATTTGATTTTATAAAGCGGCGGATTTTATAAACCAGAATGTCTACATTCAATGACAAGAAGGAAGAACGGTTTGCGTTCATTTTTCACAAAAAGGACGATTGTGTCGCCATCTGTTGCATTTTGAGACTTACTATGCTTTTAGCAAATCAATAACGTGGGAAACAGGTTCTCCCCGAGAGTTATTACTCAGTGACGATTGGTCGTGCCGAGGACAATCGGCTCCTGTCCACGCGTTAGACAATAAAAGAAACGAAGAAAAGCATAGTAAAAAAGACGACAGGAATGCTACTGAGAAAGTATTGTTGGTGGAGGGGGCAAGTTTAAGGAAAAAACGGTTCTTACCCAATAAAAAAAAATTTTTTTTTCAATGTAAAAAATTCTTAATTTCGTTTTGAAATTTTTTAGGTGAATGTAAATAAACGCCTGTGACATTAGTATGCGTTTTTATTTTTCGATTTCAATCGAATGCTTGCTCCTGCAGGCCCTTATCTAGATATCTGGGGCCAGTAGGCAGAGAATTATCGGGGCCTTAATGGTCGTAATTTTAAACTTCATTTACATATTGTTGATTTACAATATACTTTTAAATAGTTTATATCATAATTAGTGATATATTAGTAAATTAAAGCTTATATTTTATTCAGTTTTTGTTAACAATAGTGGACAGTTCTTAAGAAAAAAACTCGCAAAAAAATATTTGTAACATTTATTGGACCTCCAGAAAAGTGGGGACCCTATGCGTCTTATGATAAATCGGCCCCTATGCTTCTGTAAATTCTGAAACCTTGAAATTCGTTTCTCTCAGAATACTTCATGAAGTTAATTTATATCAAAGAAATATTAAAAATAAAAGATTAAATTGTGATATACTTTGCGCTTAAGTATGAAATCTAGTTAAATATCACTACTAACCACACAAAATTACGGAATCTAATGTTGCTTTTTTTTTAAATCTAAATGTGTAAAAAAAAAATACAATGCGTTATGCATCGATTATTTATTGACGTAACATTTTTATTACGTCCATCGCTAAATTCAAAATTAAAATTTAACGGCAAATATGTATACTAAAAAATGACTGTCACTTTTTGCGGTAGAAAAAAAAAAGTGGAATATTATATTTTACGATGTGTTGCGGCAATCGTATCGGAAACTCCGTTTATGCCGGTTTTTTAAACGCCTGATTAATAGCCATCTTTCAGTCTGATGATCTTAACCGAGGAAACCGCTATTATAATTTTTTATTTTATTTTGTAGGTCACTGTAATTCATTTCAATCTGTAATGCTAGTTATTCTGAAAACATACCCCTTGTTAAAAGCTTCCTTCTCGGAATTGAGTTTCTCCGTCTCCAAGCCTCCCCTATCCCCGCATCACTTCCTGCGCTTTTACCCGCTTTAGTTTATGCCTTGTATTTAAAACAGATTGCTTTTACTTTTTGGCGACTTATCGCCCTTTTATTAGATTGCCTCTTTTTTTTCTTCTTACCTTCATCGAAAATTGTAAAAGATTATTAGTTATATTTACTCTTAAGTTTGGTTTATATTCATATTTATGCTTTAATTAAATACTGCCCTATCTGTAATATTTCAAAGATATTTTGTATACTTATTGTAAATGTCATAAAATTAATTGGAAAATTTTAAAATAAAACCATGTCTGAATTTTTTTATATGAAATTTTTTATCAATAAGAGTCAAGTATTAATATAATTACGTGTTCTAATATTTATAGTAATGAAAGAAAGTATCTGTTTATATCTAACTAAACGTTCGTCCATTGCTTGTACGGCTTGTAAGTGTTTTCAAAGAGGTAGCATTTAAGATATTTTTATACTACCACATCCCTAGCAGCAAAATAACTTGGGCCCTAATTGGGCCAATCTTGGCGCTCTGAGGGTTTAAATAACCTTTATTTTTCCGATATTGGCCCTATATAGAATGTTCTATAACAACCAATATCGGTCCCATATAGAATTGTCAGATCCAATCGATGTTTTGTATGCTGTTTAACCAATGTTGGCCAATGTAGGTCCTATATCGGCCATTCTAGGACCAATACTAAAGAATCTAGACATCTCAATATTGGTCTCTCGGTGCATGCTCTTATCGAACCCATATCGAGCCAATTTTGTACCCAACTGGGGCCGAGGTAAAATTGTTGCTAGGGTTGGATCGCACCTCGATTTTGCTAAGAGGGAACAAAAATTTTCTAACTCTTAATTAATTTCAGCAACTTAAAAGCCTAACTAATATATCTTAAGCACATAAGTTTAAATTATTGTTTTGTCATAAAGAAAGATAAAACAATTTAAAATGTAACTTTAAAAATTTATACTTTTTATGTTACTAAGAAAAAATACTCTTAAAGACTGTACAAATTTGACAGCCTTGATATTGATCCTGAAATTCGAACATCGGGCCACTTTTTGCTCTTCCTATTATAATAATTGTTCAAAAATTTAAATTGGTCCGAAAATATGGGAAATTTTAATATGAGTATAATGTTAAGTATATTAGAAGTAGTATTATTTGTATATAAGAAGTATTAGAAGTACTACGGGAATAATATATACTTATAGTATATATATTCCCATAGCATTATTGCATGGAAATTTCAAACGGCTCTGAAGCTGTTATTTATCTTAGATTTTTCTATGGCATTTGGCGAAATGGTCACTTAATTAGTAGTTTGCAAGCTATTTGTACAGGGCCGGATTAAGCGTACGTGGGGCCCTAGGCCATGGTAACTTTGGGGCCCCTAATCTTTGGGGGCCCCAGACCACGACCTAGTATGGCCTTATGGGTAATCCGGCACTGTATTTGTAATCAGTTTCTTAATAGTTGTGTTTTTGAAACGTATTTCTTTAAAATTTAAATAATGCAAAGTCAACAGTAAATGAAATTAAATAAATTACGTTCTATAGTTCATTTTTATTGGGGAAATTGCTTGATTGTTGGTAAGTCTTAATTTGTGTTGGCCGCAATCTATAGCGTCATTTTCGGTGTCTAAAACTACTGGCATAGTTCATTTAGTAAGAGTCCTAAAATCTAATACCACTAGAAAAGGAATGGAAGAATTGGTTGGTTGGTTCTAATGCCACTTGCAACACGAGCAAGCCTGCTTGGTGAAACCGAGCAGGTTTAAGGCAAAGAGTGCTTTTCTTGTTTTTTCAGTGGCGCCATCTATGGCCAAAAATTCGACTTCTGCCACATCTTACATCACACCCGTTTATAGGGCGGACCCATTCATACATCCATTCACAGATCGTAATTTTGACCTGAATCAGAGAACGATCGATCTCCAATCCAGTAACCCCAGAGGTATTGATTTGTCATGGGAACAGGTAGGACTTTTGCGACTCGACAGATTTAACGTGCATCAGTCACTTTACTACACGAGGAATCTTCGGCCGGTGGGGTTCGAACCCACGAACTCTCGGACATGGGCCCTTTCGGTTTTGTACTTGAATAAGTTATACAAATTAATGCAGATTCATTAATTGAGATTCATTTTACCAAGCATGGAGAACAGGTTTTCAGCTAGTATTTAACAAATTGCTTGAAGTTAATATGTTGACTTATTAATGACCAAACTAATATTTTTTTTAAATTGAAAATTGGATTTACTTTTGAATCTGATTGAAAAAAAAAAAGAAAAAAGAGATGCTTTAATTCGATAAGGCACACTCGGAATACAGAATTCAAGCTGTCGTTCAAAAAATTTGAACAAATGAATATTTAAAAATGTTGTCTGTTAAAAAAATGTCAAAAACCTAAACCATCAGACTTAGATTATTAAACCAAACGTTATTGTGTACTAGCTTAATAAGCTTTTGTGTTATTTATATTGAATTTTTATTAATGTTGGTTTGTTTGTAAACTGTTTCTAAGAAGGAATTAAAATTAAATAAAATTACTAAAATTCTCTTTAAGGTTTTTAAATTATACCTATATAAGTTTAATATATCTGTAATTATTGTAATGCTTTTTTTTTTCATACAAGTAGACGCGTACACTTGCGCCAGCATATACTGTGGCATCGACCTTCATTATTATTTCTTTTAGGCAAACAAATCTTCGTGCATACGTATAGTTTAATTAATAATCAAAAAAATCGTATGACATCTATAAATTTCTGAAAAAGTTGTTTCCCCTTTAAACAAAACATTAAGATTGCACCTCCCTCATTAACTGTCTTTACGTTGTGAAACTTACAAAATATTATTTATTCTGAAAAAGCAAGAATATATTAGAAATTCGAATCAACCTACAAATGATTGTGGTTGTATCGCTTGTCATTGTATTATAATACTCGTCGTAACTGTTTAAAATAATGTTTATTACTTTCAACACGAGTATCTCGATAACACTTTTTACTTTAGTTTAAAGCTAACCAGAATATCCCTATAAATTTCTGTTAAAATGGTCCGAATTGTTTTTGAAATGCTAAAATATTTATCGCCCCTATCTATTTCATACATTTCCCTCGTATAAAGTAACATGATTTTCTATTCCGATTTTGAAGTGGAAATATTTTTTTAAAAGCTTCTTACGGGCTCAGGATTAAATTTCTGAGCATATTTATAAAAAAATCAAAAATGCTTGAAGGATTGTTTGAATACTTAAGTTTTTACATGAGTTTTAAAAAAAAGTTTTTAATTTTTATTTAGTCCTCCTTTTAGTTAACAAACTCCTTATTAGTACTTAAGTAGAATGAAACATGAGTTATTAATTAAATTTTTAATTTCCAGTATAAAATAAGATCGGTCATCAGATGGATTTAATTTTGCAGTACATGAAAACGTCATTATCATAGTTGACCAGACAGCCCAATGTGGGTCAATGCCTTCCTCTGAAGATTTCCACATGACGACTTCCAATTTATCTTTGATATCCAATTCTTTTCATTAATTGCAAAAAAAGTGTTGTTATAACTGCTGTTATAATTAATTTTGCACTGACCCATTGACAATTCAACTAAGCTTTTAGTTATTATATTGCGGTTAATTTATCATATTTGCTATAACTATCCCTTATTTATTCTATATTTTTTAAGCTCAACTAGAAAAAAGTAAAATTTTATTTTACTGCTCAAAATTTCTTCATTTTTAAGATATGAAGCACTTAACAGTTCATTGTCCTTCAGTAAAAAGTCAGACAGAGAGAATATGCTATTCTCCCTTCTGTTCCAAATCATTTCAACTTTTACTTGCAACTTTCATCAAAGATGACGAAAATCAGAAAAATAAACTTCTAAGAAATTCATTACCGCTAAATTATGTTGTTAAATGGAGAATATTTTGAATGTTATTTATCATTCCAATAAAAATTTTCGTTTTGGTGCAAATTTCGCTATTGTATTCAGTTCTTTCAGCTATTTTAATTTTGGGATTTCCACTGATTGGTAAACTTTAGCAAGCTACTAGAAATACGTAAAACTACATTATTATAGTTCGTAATGAGTCTTTCTTTTATTAATTTCATTTCATAGTATTAAAAATGTGCGCAATAGAAAGTAAAGATTTTTTCGTAAATTCCATCTCTCTCATACGGCATTTTCCAGTCCTTTTTGGCGATCGATTTGTGGCGGCGAAGTTCTGCCACTTACCACAATGACGCCAACTCCCCCTTCCTATACTTTCTACCCCGCCACTGCCGCCAACTATCTTTCACAGTCAAGTTTAGATGGGTCTTCTCCAAGCACCCTCTTCCAATCCTTCATATCATTTTTAACTTTTCTTCATCGCCAATTCATCCGCCTTATCTATTATACATAAAGAATTTTATCCATTAAGATAAGATTTTCGTTTATAAGATTTGATTTTATAAATATTTTTATATTATTGTTATTTGATGAAAGATATATCATCTTTTAGTTGAAGCGTTTTTTTATGGCATTTTTTTTTTTGCCTTTCGGAGAATAACTTCCAACAAGTGCGCTTTAAAGCAGTAGGATGGATCGGATGTGGACGATTGATTTACGATGCTTCTTTCAAATCTAATCCTGAATTAGTAGGTTTCGGGTTTCTTTCTCAGTGCGTGAAGAAAGAGTAAAGTTAAAGACAGCGTCTGTTTGCGGTGAAAGAGTACTTTGTTTTAATTTAAGAGCCATTCTGAAATGCTATTTGTCTCTCAAGACGTGCGCATAATTTAATTCATGTTGGTTTGTTCCAACATGCATATGATTTAAAACACGTGTAAGAAATGACATTTAAACCATCTTGGTTATGTTCTTGATATGTGAATAAACCTTTTTACAAACAGCGAATATGAAATGACAGTTTAAAGTGTGTGGTTCATAAAGTTAGATATGGAAGATACTACGAGTTGGAAATACACTCCACATCCGAATTCGCGGCATAGGCATGGAAATGATTGGATTTATGAGAATGATCTGGATTTCGTGCCGACTGTGCCAAATCATCCACATTTTGTAAGAATTGAGGTAAGAATTTTCTTAATGTGTTTCTGTTTTTTTACTTACCCAGTATTACCTTGGTCTTTTTAAAATTCCTCATAAACAATGCATAGGAATATGAAAATTTAAAAGATTTATTTATTTAAAGAGTGAGCCTGTTGTATCAGAAACTGTGCAAATATTCACAAAAATATTTTTTTCGTATGATATCATCCTTTGCATTACTTCGGCTTTTTTTGCAAAGTAAAATGTCATTAGTACGATGAGATTTTATTTTGAAATAAGTTTTATAATATTTTGCATCTGTATTTTAACTTTAGCTCATTTTCCCCTTACAGTATTTCTTCAGTTTCCCCTTACAGTATCATTTAAAATTTCAGTTAACTTTGAAGCACACTTGTTAGCTAAAGCCCAGTAAGCAAAGAAATGTCTTAATCATTTTTCGCTCTTAATAGAAATATGGCTAAATTTGGATAATAGGTTTTTTTAGGAGTGGTAAAAAGTACTTTTTATTGCGTATACGTAATACAAATTTATTATTTATTTACTAATTTATTCTCTCTCGATTTATGTTTTTTTTCTTCCTTAATTTATTTTATTCGGGGAATTTCATTGTGAAACGTTTATCAGGGGAATAATATAAATTTGAAAAAAAAAATTCTAAATAATCAGTTTCTCATTCTCTATTTGTACTTTAAATTTATTTACTAGAATATGCTTTTTGCAGACAAAATTCTAACATTCTTACGTACCTAAAATGTTAATGCTATAAGTACTAAAATGTTGTATTTATCGCATTGTAGTTCATTGTTAAATATCCAAGGTGGAACGTTTTCAAAAGTGTCGTCTGAAATTTATATTACCGAGGCGTTTGTATGCACCTACACATAGCAGGCCAAAAAACAAACATGCCTTGTGCTCTCATGTTAGTCGTAAATCAGGAGCTGCTTACTCCTAATTTATGTATCCTAATTTTCAACCCCGACTTATAATAGCTTAAACTGATAATGCAGGTCAATGTATTGGTGTCTTAAATTTGTCGTGCACGTGTTTCAGATTTTGTTTTTTGTTTATTTATTTTACTAGCAATGTCATAATTTGTCATATAAAGGCATCTTCTTTATTTTCGACAATTCAAATTAAATACCAACTAGTTTGACAATATAAAATATATTTCCATAAATATTTCTGCCATGCGTGTAGAAATATGCGATGTATTTTCCCCCCCTTTTCATCCTTAACTATTTTCGAAATCATTCTTCTGTAACATTTTGTGTAGGGTGAGTTCCCATTTCCGATCCTCAGCAATTTTAGTTATTTTCGTTCACCCTTCTCTTATAACTCTTTTGTGTATATGCTACAAGAATGGCTCTTGTGTTTAGTGTTAGGCGCCACTCAATATCTAAAATAAAGTGCACATTGCACGAAGCTTTCTTGCCATCTATTTTTATAATAGCTGTGAAATATTTAACGCATTTACTCCAAATACTCGGGTCTATATTTATAATTCCTTTATTTATTTTAAACAAATTAGCATAAGGAGAGATATTCTTATGTTTTTAAAGAAACATATGTTTGCAATCTTGTAAATTGTCAGAATAAATTAGCATAACTTGTTAAAGTGTCAGGTTATGGGTAAGTTATGTTAGGTTAACTTACCTTATCTAGGCAGTTAAAAGGACGCGCTATACCGTGGTAGAATTTTTTCATGAAAAATTCTGTTTTAATTCGATTGTCAATTTGAAATTTTAAGTATTGAAAAAACTGAAATCGTCTAATCAAAAATTAAACCATGAAATTTCAATTGCTGAATATTTTCTTTCCAATAAATTATCAAAATGCAAATGAATTATGATAGAATTACTTCCCCAATACGTAATTCTGAGCAATCCTGCCATAATTTGTTTACATTTTGATAATTTGAAAAAAATATTCAGCAATTGAAGCTTTTTAGTTTAATCTTCGATTAGACGATTTCACTTTTATTTTTAATTAGTAGTGTAGATAAAGCAGAATTTCCCATAATGAGCTTTCGCCTCGGTATACCGTCCTCTTAACTTACAATATTTAGGTCCTAGTGATCCTTCCTTTTATTCCAATTTTGTTTAATTCTTGCATTTAAGGCGTAATACTATTTTTATTTGGCACAGTATAGCCGCTTCTAGCTTTGGTGCCATTCATTTTAACAAACTTTCAATTTCCCTAAAACTTTTTATAACTCCTTTGTTTGCCTTATAATTTTTCGCTTATGCACTATTTTATACAAATGTCCTGACAAATTAATTTGCATAACATATCAGAAAACCGCGTAGTTGCGTAAAATAGGCGTTGAAAATTGTTTGTTTAACTTAAGCTATCTATTTTATTTACTCTACCTGCTGATAACAAAATGTTGTCTGCTGCTAGTTAGTTACGATACCTCGAACAATTTTGAATATTGAAACTTATTCCAATTAAGAAGTTTATCAGGATAACGTGAACCTGCTCAAGAAGTTTATCAGGATAACGTGAACTGATCAAGAAGTTTGAAGTTTATCAGGATCACGTGAACTGCACATACTTAAATCGTATCAAATTTTCCCGAAATTTTTCGTATTGGATTCCTTAGTTCCTGCGCTATTTGTTGTCTTTTTTTACTTGGTAACGTTGTCTTAACTAGACCACCCTGTGTGCTCGAAACGTTCCATTTTACTCTTTCAGCGTAATATTTTTATTATAGAGGAGAAAAAAAGTGCGCTCTGATGTTATTTCACACTTTTTGATGCAATTCATCATCTAGATTCGAAGAACCCTATCATCCAAAAAAAAAAAGTCCCTGTTCAGATTCTTTTTCCCTTTTCGAAGGAAAAATGTTCAAGATATGAGATTGTTTACTAACACAACCATCTTCTTTTGAATATTGCTTTTATTATCAAAGAGAAATTTTTTTCTTGGGATTTCTTTTTGAGCCGCGATAAGAAGGTTGATTTCATCTGTCTGAGTGCATTAGTTCATAACAATTTTTAGCGTATAATAAGAAGTGATGTGGGAGTACTTTAGGGACGAAATTTAAGAACAAAAAAGTTTCTTTCGTCGGGAATGTTTTAAGAACTTCTTCTAGATTTGTTGAATCACGTGGGGTTGTTTTACGTCAACGCGTAACAAATGCCGACCATGTGGGCCAACTTTCTTTTCTTTCTCTGGCATTCCCCTCCTATTTGTTTTCACAGTAGAAGGAGGTTTTTTTTTAAAGGCATGGTACAAGTAGAGGAATAACTGTTTCACTCCAAGCTGGCAACAAATTAATCAATTTATATTTAACTAGATAATTATGTGTAAAAAGTGTGCTTGGATGTGTGGATTTTTTTTTTCTCTTTTTCTTTTTCTTTTATTTAAAAGAAATATTATTTTATTAGCAAATCAGAGTTCAAGTAATCTTATTGATAAAGTTCTATATTTTAATTAAATTTGCATCCCTCAAAGTATTGTGCGAAAATCGGACGCGAAACAGATCTCAAAATACATTTCAACTATATCGGATGTTCCCTTGTCACCGCTCTCAATTAAAATTTCTAGACTCTTTGTCAAAAAATTAGATAAAATTATTAGGATTTTCAAATTAATATTTAAACGAGAAAAAGAAACGAAAATAAAAACAATATCGAATTCCGACATTACTATTAAATTAGGTGATTGTACAAGCTGTTTCTGATCATCGTTTTTCAAATATTCCCCCCCCCCTCGGGCAATCAGGTTTTAAAAAAATTTCATGGAGTGATTTGTCAGAATTCAAAGCGTTTTTCTTTTTTTTTTTCATTTAAGTTTTAATATGCAATTGCTAATTGTTTATTATTTTTCTTTTATTTTTGAAGATGAATCTAAAACGATACATAAAGTACAGTCTTTGCAGAATGCCCTATGTGCTCATAATAATAATTCTTGCTTATTTTAAACTAACGTTGTATAGAGAAAATTCATTTTATTTATTTATTTTTTTTTTTTTTTACCTTAAGGATTGTATTCTACAAAATGTAAGTTTCTTTCTGTATTTTTTTTTATTGCCGACGTTAAACTGCCCTCGTGGAGGACTTTTTGATGAAACTGACCCACACTTGTGTCAAATGGAGAGGTAAACCTCCAATTGTTAGCCCGACGGCAAGGGGATTCTAACCCATGATCTACCTACCACTAACGATATTTTATGTCAGTACTGTGGTCGGTGTCAGCCGGAAGCAGAATTCGTGTCAACCGGTCATCGCTGGGATTTGAACCTGGTTCACCTCATTTTGAAGCGAACGCTTAACTCCTGAGCCACCGCCGCTCCCATCAAATATTTTATTTTATTTTATAACCGTCGTTGAACAGCCGACCCAATTTCATGGTTTTATGACTACTTACGTTCAACTCCGTAGCCTTGTAATTTTGAACCAATCCAGAAGACAAGGAAACTCCTGGATCAGTACCCCCAGAGGTATTGATTTNTGGTATACCGCCGCTCCAATCAAATGTTTAAACATTTTGTGCATAATTATTTTGCTTATTACATATTGTGCATCTTCCTTATGGAAACAAACCTTAAATTTAGTTATAAGATAGGCGCATGGTTTATTAAGTTTATACATTTTAATTAAATTTGCATCCCTCAAAGTATTGTGCGAAAATCGGACGCGAAACAGAGCTCAAAATGCATTTTAACTAAACCGGATGTTCCCTTGTGACCGCTCTTAATTGAAATTTCTAGACCAGTGGTTACCAACTGGCGGCCCGCGGGCAACATCCAGCCCTCCAAGCCTTTTTTTTGTGGCCCTCGAACTGAAATATATTGGTTGTCATTTTTTTGCGGACAATTTCGTAAAAAATATATATGGGTTTAAAGTACTTTTCTTCGCTTTCTTTTTTTTTTTAGCAAAAAAAAAAAAAAATTCTTCGTTTCCGTGAAATTTAACGTACTAACGGTGCAAAAGAAAAATTTTCTCAGGTAAAAATCTACTTATTATTTTAATTTGTAATTCAATACTTTGTTTTGTACAATTTGATAAAAATATGACGGTAATATTTAATGTTCCTTCAAACTTAAAAGTGTCCTATTTAAAATTTTGATAAAGTTGCGGCCCCTCCATTTGACTGGTGTTTTTAATTGCGGCCCCCGGCCTCATGTAAGTTGGAAACCCCTGTTCTAGACTCTTTGTCAAAAAATTAGATAAAATTACTAGGATTTTTCTAATTAATATTTAAACGAGAAAAAGAAACGAAAATAAAAACAATATCGAAATCAGACAATACTATTAAAGTAGGTGATTGTACAAAGCTGTTTCTGATCATCGTTTTTCAAATATTTTTTCCCCCTCTCGGGCCAACAGGTTTTAAAAAATTTTCATGGAGTGATTTGTCAGTATTCGAAGCGTTTTTCTTTTTTTTTCATTTAAGTTTTAATATGCGATTGCTAATTGTTGTTTATTATTTTGCTTTTATTTTTCAAGATGAATCTAAAACGATACATAAAGTACAGTCTTTGCAGAATGCCCTATGTGCTCATAATAATAATTAATGCTTAATTTAAACTAACGTTGTATAGAGAAAATTCGTTTTTTTTTTTTTTTTATTTATTTATTTTTTTAATTTTTTTTTTACCTTAAAGATTGTATTCTACAAAATGTAAGTTTCCTTCTGTATCTGTATTTTTTTTTATTGCCGACGTTAAACTGCCCTCGTGGAGGACTTTATGATGAAACTGACCCACACTTGTGTTGTATGGAGAGGAAAACCTCCAATGGTTAGCCCGACGGCAAGGGGATTCTAACCCATGATCTATCTACCACTAACGATATTCTATGTCAGTACTGTGGTCGGTGTGAGCCGGGAGCAGAATTCGTCTCAACCGGTCACCGCTGGGATTTGAACCTGGTTCACCTCATTTTGAAGCGAACGCTTAATCTCCTGAGCCACCGCCGCTCCCATCAAATATTTAAAGATTTTGTGCATAATTATTTTGCTTATTACATATTGTGCATCTTCCTCATGGAAACAAACCTTAAATTTAATTATAAGATACGCGCATGGTTTATTAAGTTTATACATATCGTAAAATATTGTTGTTGAATTAGTTTGATCTCCAAAAATGTGTTTGTGTTAATAGTTCATACGTTATTCAATTATAAAACTTAAAGGAATTTAAAAAAAAATAATTTTTGAAATTATTTATTTATTGAAAAACGCTACTAAAGGATCTTCCTGTTGGTATTTGCTGTACAAAAAGAGGGTTTTATTTCGGGGTATTATTATAGGTAAATTATTTAGTATTTTTTCCTCCCTTATTTGCTTGCTGTCTGATAAGGATTGTTTAATTTTTTTTTAAACTTCATTTTTTTGAGCTTATGGAGTGAGCATTGCCTGAAATGCATTTTCTGCTGAACTTTCCAAGAAAAAGAAAGAAAGAAACATGGCCGCTTGACTAACACGATAACCTCAGTCACAAAAGCTCCAAAAGTGAACAATTATAAAAATTGTAGCAATTTGATTTTGATTCCTGTTTAATTACTACAATATTAGGTAAAGCATGGTTTTAGCATTGTTTCTAAAAAAAATCTAATATGTAAATTTCTCATATATTATATTATCTGGTAACAGCTTTAAATCACTTTTTATGAAAATAGGACTCTCTTGTGGTTTATAATATGAAAATAATAGCGTGGTGTCATTTTCAGAACAATATCTTTAATTTTTATTACAGGTGTAAGTTCAAATTTAAACGGCTGCAGTGATTTTCATTTTTGTTTAAATTGCTTTTCTGTTGTTAACAGTTGTTACAAAATTTCTCCTTCATAATACTGCTATGAAGGTTTTCCGGCCAATGACCTTGCAAGTATTCAATCGAGGAAAAATAAAATATCAATTTTAAATTTCCTGTTTTTTTTTTCCTGCCACGCAATTACTTATTTATGATTGGTTTTAGTTCGAGTGCCTTTTTTTCCCCCGATGAGGTCCTTAAATCCTCAATTTTGACCATCATCATCAATTGAGGGGTTTGATGGAAAGGAACAAGTGCTGTCAATCTTTCTGAAAATAAGTGCCAGCGTTTGTCTGCGTGCATGATCTCTCTGGTACACCGCTTGGCGAAGTTTTCATTTCCATAGTAAATGTGAAGAGCCAAACCGCACTTCAAAAAAGTGATAGGGGGAAAAAGTCAACTTTTTTGATGGCAGGGGTGACAATATTTCAGTTTACCTCTCCTCCGAAAAGTTTTCCACGGTTGTGCATTTCAAGTGGATGATTCATTCATTGCCTGCTGGAAAGTCTCTGGAAGCATTCCAGAAGTGATTTTGAGTCACTCTTTGGGTTGACAATCAACATACTAAGAGCCATAAAATCACCACACTCACCATTATTATTTCTTATCTTAAATGATTTCTGTGTTGAAATTGTATATGTTACCGGCAAAGTATGAAACACCGGCATTCTATAGAATGCCTAGGAATTGTATATAATGCCGGATGTTTTTAGGCAAGGTATGAGAAGTATTACATACTTTCCCTAGGCATTGTATAGAATGACAAATGCTATTTAGGCAAAGTATGAAAAAATCAATCGCTCTGATGAAGTTATTATGTAAAGGATGTGCATTTCTCAAAAGCAAAAATGTTATTCTGAAGAAATAATAAGAATGCCATTTTAAAAAAAAATTATTCAAAATGCGTAAAGAAAAATGAAAGTTGTACAAAACATAATTTATGCCTTTCTTATTAAGGGAAATAAAATTTTCATATGCATTTTATACTTTGCCGATTTCTCATTTGGCATTCTATAGAATGCCTAGGAATTGTGTGAAATATAAATCTTTTCATACATTGCCTGCTAGTTTTAGGCATTATATACAATGCCTAGGCATTTTATAGAATGCCGGATTTCAAACTTTGCCGGTAACATATGCATACACTGAGCATAGAGAAATGGAAATATGACGCGTTTAAATTTCCAACATCATTCCTATAAGGCTTCATTTATTTCACGTTTAAGATTCACTTTAATTCGCGTTCATTGATGACGGTTAACATTACAAACACTAAGTGCTTTAAAATCAGCACACGTATTCATTATTTTATCTTAAATGATTTCTATGTGGTAATAATGCAATTAAACTGAATATAGTGAAATGGAAATTACTTTTAAATTTCCAGCTGTCTCATAAGACTTCATTGATTTCACGTTAAACATTCACATAAATTTTTCTTTATTGATGATGGTTGATAATGCCATTGCTAAGTGGCCTAAATCATTATTATTTCTGTCTTAAATTATTTTAAAAGTTGAATTCTTCTTATGTTGGATTATTCATTATTGATTTGGTTATGAAGAATAAAAAGCTATTTATCAAATATTCATTTTCTTATCAATTAAAATTTTTGCTCTAATGAATTTAAATCTTATTTACTATAATTCGATTTGAATTAATCGTAATAATTTTATTCTTATCAATATCTAACAAATATTTCATTCAGTGTGTAATAGAGTTTTGGGATAACCATAATTTGTTTGTGTATATATCTTGGTTTTGAAAACTGCTGTTTTAAATTGCATTTTTGCTCTAAAATTATGTTTCAGTTACATGAGTGTTTTACTGCTAAACCAACTAACATTTCATAAATGAAATTTGGGATATATGCGTGCTAAACATATCATGAAATAAGTTGCAACTTTTCAGGCTTTCAATCGTTATTTTTTTCTAAATATTTAAAATAGTTGCGAAATTCATGCTTTAATACAACGGTTCTTACGATGGAATCCGGAATTTACAAATAAAGTTTATTGATGTAATTGCGAACTTCATAACCTATAGAATATTTTCCAGCGTTTTATCACATAAGGTTTCACATTTGTGCATTAATTTGCTTTTAAAACTATGATTATAAAAAGGTTAATTTTGTGATAAAACGCCAGTTTATTTTTTATTTATTTATTTTTTAAGTAGTTATTTTTAGAAGAAAATTTTGTAAACGAACCAAAAGCAAAGTTACATTTTGGTATTTAAAGAGCTGAAGTGATTGAATTAGTGATTACTGATCGGGTAATCACTAATACAGTAGCTTGGGTTAGTTACGCGTCCTTTGGCTACCAAATAATGAAAAAAAAGAAGAGGACTTTACCAAGTGTCCTAACTATTACTTGTCATTTTTCTTTCGCAATCGTAATCTGAACTTACCTGCTGCTGGTAGTCCTACTTAACTTGGTTGATATAAGGAATCGATTTAAATTACCCCTGGTAATATTCTTGAATAAAATGTTTATGTATCTAATTATTTTTATCAGGATATTTTATAGCAATTGTTTGTAAGTTGTTAAAATTTTTACCTAAATTCTATGGTCCGAAAGTGCAAGTAAAATTTTCCTGCTTTTGATCATTGAAAAGCAAGCAGCCGTGATGCGGCCCCTCTTGCACTAAAGGACATCTTGTTGCTCTGCCAAAAGCAAAGGGGGGGGGCATTTTGCGTGCTTAGGGAATGCACTCGAAATGTTTTAAAGCAGCATTAAAAGATGTAAAAAGAATTTCTCTTACATTAAGTGACTTCTNAAAAAAAAAAAATCGTGTTTTAGGAATCAGCTTAAAATGTCATATAGCTGAGACTATTGAGCAAAATTTATTGTTCCATATTCCATGATCATGCACCTACGTTTGACATAAATCAGACCTAGAATTTCCGAGTTGTTTGTTGCATTTCCCCCCCCCCTCTCTAACACGCTTCTCATAAAAGGTGCTTAGTGAAAAATAAATGTAGCTAAATGGGGCAGTCGGAATGTCAGCGGGTGGGATTGCCCTCTCTGACTAATGGCCATTTCCTTCTTCGAAATATTACTTTTGAAACAAAAATAATATAAAAAATGTTTTAAAGAGAATGCCGGAAGGAGCTCTCTAATAAGTGATGCTCCAGCGATACATGTTGGAATTTCGTTGACAACTATCATATGTGTACCTCGTTTCCCAGTCGTGCCTCCTGCTAACAGAAAAGTTTAACGACTGATTCACTCATTTCTAATTGGTTGACCTCTTCTTAAAAGATCTGAGTGTTTCAGTATGATGTTATTACAAAGTTACCTCCTTTATTTTTAATTATGGTTTTAATAATAATTCGAAGGTAATGGCAGGATCAGCTATGGAGCCACTTTTGCTACTAAATAATAAAAAATAAAGAACGGATAAAGTGTTTAAATATATATTGTTTTAGTTTGAAGTGTCTAAAATATTGCCAAGTTATTTATATTATAACCAATTTTGCAGGAATGTATTAAAGACTTGTAATTCTTAAGAATCATCGCAGGTAGTAGCATTCTACAATGAAAGACAAACTAGGGTTTAACTGGTAAAAGTTGAGGATTTTTGCCTATTCGAATTGGTTTAATCCTGAGGAATTTTTAACGCTTTCGCTTTAACTAGCCAGAACTAGGTTTTATACCATTCGAAGTTACGTTATATACATTAATATATTATTACGTATTATATATAAATAACCCTTACCCTTCTGGCTTTAACCGACTTGAATTGATTTGACCCACTTCAATTTGGTAATTGGGTACTTGCAACTCGAGAAGAAGTTAAGTGATTATGCTTAACCATGTGATTCGAATCAGATTTAATTGGATACCTGTAAGCGACATCACGCATGCGTCTCGAACCTAATTGACTTGTAAACTGCAAATGCAGGTATCCAAATCTCAATTTGTACTAGTTAAACTTGGGCTTATCTTTAATTCTTGCTTCATGCGTAGCAATAACGCTAATGAGGAGCCCAGATGCAAAACCTGCTGTTGGCTGATTGTCCGAAACTGGGAAATGGGGAAAATGTAGAAATAAACAATATAAGCACGTTGCTAATTTTTTTTTTTTTTTCAAATAAAAGTTAAATACATTTTAGACTTAAACGAAACATATTCTACTTTCTTTATTGTATTCTAGTCAGGAATAATTTATTCAGTTATTTATGACAGTTGCATCAATTTTGAAAAATGTTTCACAAACCAGTTTTTTCTACTTCAATAATTATTTTTTATTGCCAAATAACTTAATAGTGATATTAAAAATCGAACCAGTTGTTTCATGAACACATTTAGATTTTAAAACAATTGAGTCATTACAGATAAACAAAGTTGTTGGGACAAAATTATAAAGAAATTGAAAATAATGCCATGATTTGCAAACTTATGATTTCAAAGAAATGATATTGAAAAAAAAAAAAACTTGATATTGAAAAAAAAAGCTATTTTGTAATCATTTTGAGAAATTTCAACATCTTCTCTAATTATCTAAATATTTTTTTACCTTTATTATTAATTGAGTACAAAGAGAAAAGTAAGTTGTAAACTACAAACTAATCATCATAGTTTGTATTACTTCTCCAATGGATCTGCATTTAACCACTCGAGATGTAGTGTAATGAAATTTCAGCTGCAACTACATATTATCAAATAAAAATATTTCCTTTTCTTTTTTTTTTCCTCAAAAATCATTTATAAAAATTTCAGATTTGACATTTGGTTTACAATGGCCGAATAAAGCCTTTTGCTTGTAAAATTATTTTTGGATTCGAATTATGAAACACAATTCAAAATTTATTTTTAGATTAATTAACTGAAAATAATGGTATTGGAAAATAGAAATGGCTTTTTATATTTCAAAAAACTCTACCTCTTTTATGTTTTTAATTATATATGCAGTTCTTTTACTGTAAGGAAATAAAGAAATGGTTTTCTATGACGCAAAGCTAGTCTAAATTAATTGTCTGTGACAAAGATACTCGAGAAGTACCGCCAAAATTTCAAATTAATTTAAACGTTTTTCCCTTCTACCTGAATATTTAAAGAGATATTTTAATGCTTCTTATACTTTTGTTGTTTGAAATGACTGCTCATAAAAATAGTTTCATGTACTATTCAAGCCTTAGGTGGAAGAATGATAATAAAATCTTTACAGGCAATTATACAAGTATACTGTTCCATACTTAGAGGATTTTTTCTCCCTATATTTTCTTACGTTTAAAAGTTCTCTGAAATCAGAAGATAATGTGTAATTGAATAATGCTTCACTACTGATTTTAATGCAAGATGATTAAAAAACATGCCTTTGTTTTATGACCTTTAAACAAGTAGTAAACAAAACTAATGGTAATTAAACAAGTAGGTAGTCGTTAGTGTTAATAGTATCACCTTCCAATTTACTAACATTTTGATGCTTGAAATGTTCTTTTTTTTACTGTGAAAAGTTATATCAATAACTTCTTTGATATTGCATTTTAGCTGATTGCCGTAAATAAAAGGTTGATTTTCTTTTTATTTGTTTATTTATTTCTGTTTACCGTTTGATGTAACAAGTCATTAAATGTTTCTCAATTTAGGACTCAGTTATCAACAACTATTTCTTTACAGTTATTTTTTTTTAATTATTAATTAATAACTTATTTATTTCGTTAATTTGTTTAAGCATAGAGTTTTTTTTTTCTGTCACTTGTTGATTTCGAAAATATTCGGTTTCTTTTAAAATTATGCTTACTTTATAGTACTAAGCAGGTCAGCAATCAACATGATTAAGATATATCTGCTTGAAGTCCTTTACTTGGATCAGTTAGAGTTGCTACCCCCCTAAAAAAAGTGGAATTTATGAAAATGCCATAATTCCATCCATCATTTTGTTCTGCCCCATTCCTTCAGGGCACAGCAAAAGGGGTAGAAAATTGAATCTTCCCGCTATCCTTTGAGGTTTTCTACACGTCTTCATTAAAAGAGTTATATCCTTTGCCGCCCTTTTACCCCGAAAAAGTGTTTCCCTGGTTCATTAATCATTTGGAGGTCTTCTTAGTACCTCCAAAAACAGTGTTACTCTGTTTTCATGATTTCGCGAATCATTTCATTTTATTTTTGGTTTAATGTGGTTGCTTTTTGTGACATTCCTTGCTAATTAAAAAAAATTAAAATTCTACTGGAAAAAATCTTGATGACGTTTGTTTTTGATAAGCGAATTAATAAAAATATGAGGGACGATTATATATTAATTAACCCAGAACATTTTTACGTAAGGAAATGTTTATCGTATTTTAATTAATCAACGTGTGATCAAGTTAAGTTCAATCGTTTTGAGTGTTAAAAATATCTTGAACAAAAGCACACGAAATTCACCTTTAATTTTCAGTTATACAAATGCTACCGTCTAAACGCAAGCCTATTTTGTCATGCTTGAAGACAAAACCGCTTTGCCACCTTGTAGGTTACATACAATTATCTAAATTTCATTTATAATATCGCAAACTCTAGTCTTAATTCCCTAAAGTTTTTTTTTTTTTTTTTTTTTTTTTTTTTTTTCAAATTAAAAAGTGTAACAAAGTTAATAAGTCAGTTTACATGACAATTAAAATAGCTGAACATAGAAACAGTTGGGAGGTAAGTTGAAAATAGTTTTAGAAAGTTTTGTTTTAGGTTACTCTGAGACTCGTGCTCTTTCTTCGCCAAGCCTTATACCTTCGAGAACTACGAAACTTTCCGATCTGTTGACTTAATTGGATTTGATGTAGTAAAGTACATAAAAAACAATGTTACACTTGTCTAGCAATGTAAAACTCGTAAATAGGTTTGTAGAGTTTATCCACAAAGTAATAGAGAACTTTTACGTTATGTAAACATTAAAGCTAACCTTATTTTCCGCCTCTTAGCCATGCTGCGCATGCTCAGAAATAACGTATTGTTTCTCACCAATACCGCAGGTACGTTAATTTGAACGTAAGTATTTTAAAGATGGAGACCAAAAAGCGCCAGAGATGGGTATAACCGACAAAATATTTTTGCCTCAGCGAAGTTTTATTTTCGGATACTTAGGAATGTCTGGAGCATTGAAAGGATGTACAAAAATATTAAGTCAACGCTACTAAAAAGAAATTTTCATTGCGGAACATATAGAAATACATCTGAGACATTTTCGATCAGATCGAATTTGAGAAAATAAGTGCTTAACCCATTATATTTTCTTAATTTTATTGAAAATGGGAATATAAATCTTAAAGGAAGCTTATTCTAACTGCAATATACATGCATACTATATGTACGCCTATATTTTACTTAGCTTAGTGTAGCCAATTGTAATATATGTACTCTTAAATTTATTGCGATCGTTTCTGGACGGCAATAATTTCTTTTTTCTTAAAATGTCAGTGTGTAAATTTTAACTTCATGCTAAAAATACTAAACTTTTGTTTAGCGAGAACTGATAGTGGAAGTAAACATAAAAGTTAGCTGTTGATCACCAACATTACCTGCCGATTCCTGCCTGAGTCAGCTATTCTTTCTTTACTAACTATTAGTCAGTTTAAGGCTGTTTATCATAGCCTTAATGTTAATCAGCTAAAAGTAATGAAAAGATTCAGGTTACTTTATTTACTTTCGCTATTAGTTATCACTGAACCGAGTGCAGGAATAGTATTTTTATTATGACATTAATATTTTTGCACTCTTATTTTTAAATTATTGTACTATGCAATCGATCAAAAGGAATATAGGAGCGCAACATATATAATTAGAATAAACTTAATTTATTTAAGACTTATATTCATATTTTCAATAAAATTAAAATTTAAAGAGTTAATCACTTTTTTAGATTCATCCTGTCTTCTCATCTAAATTACTTTCGAATAAATTTAATAAGATGGCGATTTTTTTTAACTTTTTTCCTACACGAATTAATACCGTTTATCCATTAAATTTGCTTTCTAGTACATGCTCTTTTTCCCCCCTCAATTAGAACCGATTACTAAAACAAGTTAGGCATTATTGGCGACAATAATTGTATGGCGATTTTTTACGTTTCTCTTAATCGAACTAGTACCATTTCTCCATTCCATTAGTTATGCTTTTTAGCAAATAGTTTTTTTTTCCTGCTAATTTTCAGTTAGTCCATATTACCAAGTTCTATTTTTATCATCTATTTACTTTCGTTAAAATAGTTACGGAAGAAGCTAGTGAATAAAAGGATATCTTAGCAACCAATTAATGTTTAGCATTAAGTCTATTCCTACAAAACACACTACTTGTTAATAAGCAATTTTTTATTACAACCGTTCATATCTTCTCTTCATTCTAATATTATTCATGTAAGAAGTAATAAAATATCAAAAGAAAAAAAGCGAATTATATTTAAAGTAAAATTGTATCCACTTAAAAAACTTTTCTCCATATCCAAAGAAAATCCACTCTGGCCTATTTCGTCTATCTGAAGTATATTTCTTGACGAAACTGCGACAATTTTAGCATAAATGCTTCCTTTATTTACCCCTGCCATCGTATATCGCCAATTCCAACAAATCATTCCTATTTTAATACGTATAATGAAAATAAAGAAGAAAAAAAACTTTCCAGAACGCTAAGAAATGGCATATAGTGCAATCAAATCAACATACATTAAAATATGCAGCTTTTGAGAAATAGCGTTATGTTCAAGTTCTGCCAAACGTAATGCAAAAGCTGTATTTAAAGGCATACGCTTTTTCTTTTCTTTTTTTTTTTTCGAGATAGTAACGGACTTGTTTATTTACTTTTAGGTGAAGGTGATGCTTTAATTTGGTGTTAAGTTTTTAACTAATATTTACCACTCGCGAAATGAACGAGCTTTCAACCTCATTTCGAGTTCCTGCTTAGCAGACAAAAGGTTGTTTATCGTCCTTGTGGGCAAAAAAAAAAATTTTTTTTTTAAGTAATAGTTGTTGTATAGAAAAATATTGTTTGGAAGTTGTAACTAAAGTCATAATCAATTTTAAATTAAGATTAAAAATGATGAAAAATTGTTCTTTTCCAAATAAAACAAAAATTTTACCCTCCCTTCAAAATGACGTAAAAGCACGTTTGATTTAAGTTTCTATTCAGAAGTTGTGCACTAGCATCTCTGTGTACTGCCCGATCGATTGCTAATGCCATTCTAAAAACATTTTTCCATTTGTTGCTCTATTAGGTCTTAGATACTTTGAAATTTATTTTTTTAAAATACAACAATTTCGTAATCTATTTTTTCCCCTCTAAAATTTTCTATGATTTTTTTTTTTTTTTTTTAAGAAACTCCCGTTGTGAAAATAAATTGATTTGCTGCTTGACTGTGCACTAAAATATTTCTCTTACATCTTATTTATTGATTTAAACCGAGCATTTTAAAGTCACTCACTATGTGGTGAAACGCACTTCATTTTTGAAAAATACTTATAAATGGATTTGTGAAATCCATTTTTCAAAAAGCAGAAAGTTCTGTTGTAATGTTCTTGAATGGGGGAAAAAAATTCCCATTTTGCTTGTTTCCGAATAAATGTGATCTCATGCGGAAATAAACTACTGATAGTTAATTTCAAAAGCGAGTAGTTTCCGATAATTCGATTTCTGCCTGATATTTTATTATAATGTTTAAAAAAATTAAATAGGTTTGAAAAATTCTATACAAAAATATCTTCAATGCTTACAAAGTTTGTACGTTAAACTCTTAGCGTGCATGGTTTTTATCCTAGTTTACTTGTTTATTCTTTTTTGTTTTATTCCAATCCACGTAGAAGCCATTAATCACACCATGGTTGTAAACAGTATTGCCGGATTTTAGCTCTAGAAATTTTTTTATTTATTCCGAAATCTCTCGAAAGAAAAAGTATGTATTTTCTATGATATAATTGAATGTTTGGTGCCTAAATGTTACACTTTCAGTGTAGTTTTTAGAGTAACAGCAGTAATGCTCTTGGATCGATAGGATTAACTATTTTAATATACTTAGAACTGTAATAAGAAATTAACTTGCCACATAGTTGTATGAATAATACAAAATTAGCTGAAACTACCAATTTCACCACTTAAGCAAAGATTTTTTCCTAAATCTACTGCAATTTTATGGAAAATGCCTGATTAACAAGTGATGTAACAAATTTTTTGTTTCACGTTTAATTTGAATCAGTTTCGAGTACAACTTGGATGTATTGAAGCAGGATTGGGATACGTTTGGCACAATTTTGGGTTAAAATGAGCAAATACGGTGGTTTAAAGCAGCGATTTTTAGTTATTTGTGTACTCAAAACTCTCAATAAAAACCCACTAGCTTCTCTTTTCAAGTGTTAAAAAAAATGACTAAAATATAACAATTGTGCTTAGAAATCTGTAGTAGATCATGTATTTGCTTTGGTATTTTTAGGGTATAAGTAATATCAAAGTATGATTATTGTTAAACAACGAGGTATAGACTAAAATTCATAAAACCGTTTCTAATTATATTTGCAATTTAAAAACAAAATATCGTTGTTTTTATTAAACTACTTCTTCTGTAATTTTTTTCCTCTTTTGTATAATTTCTAGTTCGTAAAGCAGAATTTTATTTTGTTTAAATTATTAAAGTATGTTGTCGGTAACTGAATTCCATGAATGTTCGATGATAACACAAAGACTTCCTTTACTCTTCCTTTTATAAAAATCAAGTTAAATTTGCATTCAATTCCGTCAATTTTTTCCATCAATACAAACGTCTCTGTCACAATTCATGTCACCATATCTCTCTACATATTTTTTTTTTTCCCTCTCCAATATATCGGCTCTTCATTAGCAAAACGATCCATCACAGGGAAAATTCTTATTAATAAAAATGTTCCACTCTTCATAGTGATAAATCATCAACCAAGGTATCTAATGTCGAAAAAAGATCAATATGTCTTTTGGTGAAGAAGCTATGTAATGGCTCTATTATCTGCCTGGCTCCCCTGGATTTCCATTGATATCATTTATATGTGTGCTGGGGTTGGAGCACAAGCATCATTCAGTGATCGAATCTCTGGCGGGGGTGTATGTTGGTTTGATTGCTTTTCATTCCATGCCATGCTTTCGATTTGGGAAAATCGACCCAATCGCCCTTTTTTTCCTTAATCTTCTGTGATCAGGGGGGAGGCTTAAATGACTATCGGTCCAACGGTATTCAAAGATATATGGGAAAACATTGACTTGGTACCCTTATCATTGATTCTTATTGATAAGTAGGTTGCTCTTCTTGAAAAATCGCTGCTTACATTCATCAATGAATATCATCCGTGTAAAAATTTCTATTATCTACACTCAAAATCGAACAGAATTATACGTTATCAGCATCAAACCTTGTTAAATTTAAAGGTAGAATGTTTTTGTTTTGTGCTGAAACATTTAACTATTTTTCTGTATTTGTATCATGCATGATTTATGGGTAGGATTGAAAGACTTGGGGGCAATAATGATAAGCCACATTTTTAAATTGTTCAACAGAGAGTTTTTGATAAAAAAAATGCGGGAAATTTGCAAAATATCAAGAAACAGCTGATGTAAAAGAAACCTTCTTTGTAAAGTCTCTATGTTGTTCCAAACCCATCCATTATTTTACTTTTTTGAAAGTTATTATCGTGTTAAAATTTATCAAAATTATTATTCATCTCAAAAGTTACTTATCGATACATAATATCTTTTTTATGTTTAAGTAGAGGATCTGAGAACACTTAAGACTAATAGGGCCCTAGAATTTGCAAATCGATCCCTGTCTCGGAGTCTACACTTAAAAAGGTTTAAGCGATCACTATATTGTATCAATTTGAATAGCAATCTTATTTCTTGTTAGATCTTGCCTTGATTTTTTTTTTTTTTTTTTTTTTAAATTCTCTGACCGCCTAATCTCATTTTCTCGTGTGAATTCAAACCAGCTCCCTTCATAATTATATTTTTGTGATTTGTAGAGAAAAAAAGTGAAATAGCTGCCTTTTTAATTTTGATCAAATTTAGTATTTTGCACTGAATATATTTTCATCTGACGAATCGATAAACTTGAATACCGATCATTTCAAAGAGTACGAGTTACTAAAAAGCTTCAGCTTTTTCAGGCAATATCAACTGGATGAAGGCCTCAAAAAGTTTCGATGCTGTGCTGCTGCTTTCCAGTTCACGCCAAGGTCTTGAAAATAGGCGCCCTTTTTTGAGCGCTTGAAATATGTCGACTGTTTCCTATTTATATATTTTTGAAACGAATGAAGTTTTTAATCAAGTAATTACATTTTATGTTATCTATTTTGACATATAAATGAAAATTTCCCATTCATTTATTGAAAATATATTACACGTAATTTACGTGTTAAAAATCGATGTTCAATATCACTGAATATATAATTCAAGAATTAAAAAGTTCCAGATTTCTTATTTAATAACAAAAACTCATTAGAGTAAGCAAAACCTATGGCAGTAATATTTTTTATTATTTTCTGTTTGGATTTTGCCATAACCGCATTATGCTGTTTTTTTATATATTAGAAGATGTCCCCTACATTAATTTGGCACCCTTGTAATTCTTCTTGTTAAATATTTCCTTCTTTTTCCCGACATGTCCAAGGCGAAGATTTCTTTCCGTAAAAATATCAGAGTATCGTAGCAACCGTTTTTCGAACAGATAATGCGTATCACATCCGAAGAATAAGAATGTATTCG
This sequence comes from Parasteatoda tepidariorum, assembly GCF_043381705.1. Lineage (NCBI taxonomy): Eukaryota > Metazoa > Arthropoda > Arachnida > Araneae > Theridiidae > Parasteatoda > Parasteatoda tepidariorum. The sequence goes on along the minus strand of NC_092210.1, from coordinate 87,445,441 downwards.
GTTCCCTTCTCAAGATTATCGTCGAGTACATTACAAACAAAATATGATTTGTTTTATGTAAGTATTTTTGAATGATTATTTAAAGAAGTATGTAGAAATTTTTTGTTTTATTTATTTTTTCTATTTTTTTTTCTATGTTATATTGAATAAGAATTAATTATAAAAAATTCTAGAATGAAATTATTACTTTTATATTTTATAGAAAACATCTTTTTTAAAATTTATTTTTGAATTGCCCGAAACACTTTTTTTTTCCACGCAGAACAATTTACATTTCAATAAAGTCCCATTAGCAAACATTTTAAAATTAATTGTGTACACAGCATAATTGTAATACAGCATTGAAATACTATTTTACCTTTGCGAGATATGTTATAATTTAAGTAGCTTGAATTTGCTGCAAAATTATCTATTTCATAAGCTTACATTTACAAATATATTAAGCACGAGAAATTTTAACATAAAATAATATTAATATAAATTTAGACTTGCTAATTTTAAAATAAATTGTTAAACGGGTAATGTAAGGTTACTTGTATAATATAAGCGTACAGTGCGCAAGAAAAAAAGATAATAATAATAAGCGAACCAACCCTCAAAATGTAAGGAGTAGCCACATTCTGGGAAATATGATCCCCGTAGTTTGGTCAAGAGAGCGATCCAAAGTTCGAACCCCTCAATGCTATTTATCCTTTTTGCGTATTTCGTCACATCTTGAGAAATTTTTAAGCGAATTGAAAAAATTTTATCATTTTAACGAAGGTAATTTTGCATGGCAAAATACAAAATTTGAGCGAAATCAGACGAATCGCACCTGAAAATTCAAATTTTAAATATACGATTTTTTTTTTTTTTAATTTGATTTCTCAAGGACTATTCGATCGATGTCGCTGAAATTTTGCATTTTGCCATGAAAAATTACCTTCCATATCCATTAATAAATAAATGTTCTCACCGATAAAAATTAACTTTGTGCGACGTAAATTAGAATTTTTTTATCAACACGTTTCATTTTGGACGTTATTTTTTCTTTAGAAATTAAATAACGAGCACTACTTTCTTCATAATATGAATCCATAGTTGTCATTTATACATCCCAATCCAAAATTCAATAATCCGGTGATGTGATTTTATTAGCATAGGTATTTACTTTTCTGCAGTATTTTCCTAATATTATCTTCAATGTTTATCAAGTCTATCTCATATTGATCAGATGGATCTTCCTAAATCAAGTGAGATATTTTTTCCATTTAATGTATATCCGTGCAATAAAATTGTCAGCTCTCATATAGCACTAAGAGCACGCATTTCTAGGCAGGAAATTGCTTCCTTTCAATACACTGGTCACGAGTCTATCTTATTTCCTATATTTACTGTGATATTTTTTTTTTCTTCTTCCTCCCACTTTTACTGTTTTCGATTTCTTTTTCCAATTCCTGAAAGTTATGAATGAAAATTTTTGATTTTTTTATCTTTTTAGATGGTTTTCGAGCTGTCACTCTCAGGGCGAGGGGGATAGAGAAGTTAAGAATGTTGCGACATCAAAAATAGAATCAATCTTTAACGATTTCAATTGAACTTCATGTCCAGGTCTCACGCAGTCTTTTCTTTCCACGAATTTTACTCTTTTATTGAAAAAATTAATAGAAAATCAAACGGATTTAACCTTATTATTTTATTTGTATCCAATTTATTTTGGTGCGCTAAAAGAGTTTTTAGAAGTTTTCGTTTTTTTTCCCGGTAATAATTCTCTCAATGACTTATAGTTTCTTATAAACAATATTAAAATACTTTTTTAGCGCATTTCGTGTTATTATATACATATTTTTGTTGCGGACATTTGATGCTGTCATTATGAGACTACTCGCACATTTGCCTATTTTAGTATATCTCTTGTAGAGCCGCTTAGATAACTTAATGATACATCTAAGCCGATGTCACTTGAAGAAATCTTACCTTCAAATGTGCTCCAATCGATGACCAATTGCAACAAATATTGCACATTTTCGACATTAGGAAAGCACAAACAGTTGTTTAAGTGCTAAAAATCGCTGTAGTTCAGGTTAATAGGTTGGGTCAAATTTTCTCACAGGGGACAAGTAACCATAGATATTTTTTCTTGTGGAGGGGGGAGAATCCTTTTTTTTTTTTTTTTTTTAATAACACTTTAGACATTTTTGTAATTTAAAAACTGAAAATTAATTTTAAGGAATATTTTTGATTATTTAAGGACGCATTTTTTTAACATTTTGAAGGGAGGGATCAGCTTTAAAAAAAAAGATTTCGTTAAAGGATATTTTTCCAGCTAAATTTATTACATAAGCATCAATGCGCAACTTAACAATCTCCTAAAATAACAAATAAGTGAAGCGCATTTGCAACTGATAGTTTAGTTTTAAAAAAAAAGTTTTTTTTCTCCTTCTTTGTGATTAGATTTTGAAATCTTTTTTAGTGAGGAATACTTTTTTTATTTTAATTTTAATGTGGATTATTTTATAATCAAAATTTACATAATATGAGAAACACATTGGCTGAATTAAAGCATTAGTGCATGGCTTAGTTGAATTAAAGCATTAGTTTTGATTAATTTTTATGGAATATTTTTAATGTTTTTTTATATTATTATTTTGATAATTTTTGTTAGAAGTTTTTAATATCCGAAAAAAATATTGGAGTTCTCATAGATATCTCAGATTTTATGCAACAAATCTTTGTATCTTGTGACTGCAATGCTAACAAGACTCCTGTCAAAGAATATGATGCACTTTGAGTATATTAAGGATTAAACTCTTAGTGTTTGGAAGAGGATTTAATTTCTTTGATATCATTTTACAAAGAACTGGAAGATAACGACATAAGATTGATGACATAAACGATCTTAACACTAGAAAGACCGAAAATTAGTATATATACCTATATTGCCCAAAAGCAGTAAAGATGGCTGGATTGTGAAAGAATAACTAATGTGTAAAGAAATTTATTTAAAATTGATTTTTAATATTTTTTATATTATTTGCAGTTGTATAACAAGTCATTAGTAAATATTAACAATAAAAAAATTATATGCTGTACAAAAAGTCACAAAATTCTAAGAAATTGTGTCATTATATACATCATTGTTTTTCTAATTGAAGCAGTCAAAATGACTTCCTTGGGCAATCTAGTGTTAATAGAGCAAAAGTATAAGATTTTCCCGAATCTAATGGAAAGAGATCGTTTAAAGCAAAACAAAGAGACATGAATTTTGAAAAGTTTTGTAGAACCACTTCACATATGGATGGTGTTTTCAGTAGAAATGTAAACAATAACGATCTCGAGCTCGGCACCTACTCTAGTTCCGGTTAAAAAGTTTGCAGCTGCTTACTACATGTTATTCTGATAGGCGATGTTTTCAAACGGATAATTTTGTTTTCAATAAAAGAAATAAATTAGATAATTTCTGAGCTCAAATCTGCCGTATTTCATAAGATATTAATGTTATTATGTAATTCTGG
>NC_092210.1:87399968-87439058 GCF_043381705.1 Parasteatoda tepidariorum | reverse complement strand
CACGTCATAATGAGGATATATTCTAATGTATTTTTTTTTTTTTTTTTACTCTGTGAAAAAAAAAGTCTGCAGTTAAGGATATATTTATCATTTTTTACCTCTTTTTTTTATTGTTTGTATTTCCTTTTATCCAATTGTACAACCCAGAGTGGAACAATAATTAAGCTATATTTTTCCGTACCAATTTTGAAATTTCTTTTATCACCAATTATGTAACTAGCTGACTCATTAAAGTTTTTTAAAATGCTTGTTTCTAAAACGATTATACTAAAATATAAACTTCCTAAAGTGTTATTAAAGTAATTTTAAAAAATTTTTAAGATTGTTTCTTTTTTTTTTTTGTAAGTTCCATTGGTAACAACAAAGGAAAATACTTATGATAAATCAAACTTTTGCTTCTCAAATCGATTTAAATTTAAACGTATAAGTTTACTGTTATAAGAACACTATGAAATGAACAGTTCAACTTTTTTAACTGAAGACAATCTCAAGTGATGTAAGTAAACTCAAATATGATATTGGAGTGCCAAAATAATTTCCCTTTTAAAAAAAAAATTACTGCCGTTTTTTATAAATAATGTTTATTTATATGGTGTAGCAAGCATTTCCTCGTTCAAGTTTCGTTCACTTCTGTGTTCAACCTTGAACATTCATAAAAATGATTTTAAAACGTTTAACTTTTGCAATAGTGTAATTGTGTGAATATCTATCTTTTCATACTGTTTGATGAGGAGAAATTAATATGACCTCATTCTATGTGGTTTAGGCAATTTCGAATTTAGCATTTCAAATTAGAGTTTTCATGCATATTCTTCCATTCTTTTTTTTTTACCTAATTGTGTGTTATTTGTGTGATTGAAAATAATTTGGTTTAGGAACACCTATTTTTTAATCTTTTTAAATTTAATATAGGGTTAAATTTAATATTTTTAGTTTTTTTGGGAGCCCTTAACTTTGGCTATTTTTTCAATAAAAGAATATAATCTCACGAAAATCACTTGTTCCACTACCCCTTGACAACAAAGATAAGCAAATTGTATACCCTCTTATGCTAAAATTACAGTTCGGTTGATCCACTCTGTGTTACTTGTAAAAATATACTGTATTGCTACTGATAGTACTGTATTTTTTGATATTTCAGTTTTAGGTTTTAATTTTGTTATTTAAGCTTTAAAAATAGAAGATTTTTATGTATGTATTGTAAACAAACAGATATTTTGAATTCAAAGAATTTGTTCCATTTATAATGAAAATTAATTTGGCTACTTTGTTTAAAGATTCATTTTAATTATTACTTGATCATTAAAAAAATACAAAACATTTGATTATTTTTCCAAATGGGTAAAGCACCTTATTTCTTCTCAAAAACATGAAGAAATTGAGAGAAAGAAGAAAAAAGGGTTTTCTAAAAAATTGTAGCTTGAAAATTGACCTCTTACATGAAGTCTTTCTAGAATCCATCAGAGGGCAGGGTTAAAATAATTTTTGTTATCTATTTATCTATATTATATAATTTAAAAATGTTTTTATTTTATTTATTCCAATAACATCTTAATATCATTTACTCTTTGATAATCTATTCGTTTTATATTGTTATAAATTATTATTAACTTTATTTCAAGAGCAATTTGAAGTTGCACTTTCTCTTAAATCTGAATTTACCTTACTCTTAAATCTGAATTTCCCATAAATTCATGATTAATCGATTTATACTAAATTTTATGAATTACTCTACCCTCATTTGAAAGCTATTTAAAATTATATTAATGTTTTTGAATTTTGTCATTTTCTTTGACCCATAATAGTTTATCCATTTATATTATATAAACTGCTATGAATTATTATGCTTTTATCTATAGAGCTATTTAAAGTTAAATTTACTCTTAAATTTTTGTGTCACATTCTTTAATTAATAATACTGAGTGTCAAAAGAATGACTAATGATTTGACAAATCAGTTATTTAAAAAAATAGGAGATAAATTTGTATGATTTGCTCTGATCTGTTTAAATAGGTATTTCTTCTCACCAAATTCGTGAATGGGTATCATTGTTTGCTGGAAAAACTTTTCAAACTACATTTTCTGTTGCATGTCAGATCATTTCAGCAATGCCATCTGTTGACGAACTTCATGACTAATTTTTTAAGATTAGTGAGAAGAATTCTTAAGTTTCCTTAACAGAATGCTGTAAACCTTTGATTTCTTTCTTCTTCTGTTTTTAATTGATTTTTCAAATGTTCAGTCACTTTTGGGACACCTAATATCTTATCCATATTTACTAAATGTCTAAGAATATCAGAATATCAGAATATCATCATTAAAGAAAAGTCTGAAACTGCACCCCCTTAATGATATTTGACTGATTTCTTGACTGAGTAGTAGTATCATAATGACTAAGCTTTTCTTTTTTCAGTTACACCTTGCAAAATTGGATTCATTAAAAAGTAAAATAACAGAGCTTACAACTATAATTCAACACACAGCTCAAGAAAGGGATGATCTTGAAAGGCAATTAAATAAAGCTCAGGTAATTATTAATATTTAGTATTTTTATTTTGAAAGGTATTATTATGATTAAAGAAGTGTGTTAATGATAAACTTCAATTCACAACACAAATATTTTTTTCAAATATCTTTAAAGACGTTTCTTTTTGTCTTCTTCTTTTTTTTCTTATTGCCTCTCATAAAATATTTTAATCAAAACATAATTTTTAAACTGTTGTATTTCAGTTAAATAAATGGAGGCTAGTTCGAGAACAAGAAGACAGATTAGCTCAGCAAGCTCAAAGATATGAAGAAAGACTTACTGAACTGACAAGTGTGATAGCAGAATTGAACAAAAAATTACTTGCACAAAGAGCCAATGTGATAAAGTGAGTGGACAATAACTTGCATATAGTAATTTAAATGTAATGGCAATGTTAAAATTTCGATCCATAATAATGCATTCAAATGTAAAACAGTTCCTAAAAGGAAAAAAGAAGTAATGGTCAGAAAATTTCAATTTATCCCGCAACACAATTATGGTCTTCATTAATTGAAAACTAAAGAAAACAGTAATCCCCTTTAACTAAAGCCAAATTTTAGATCATCAAACTCTCTGAAAATTAATAGCATTCATTTTAGTTTGTATTGTTTGTGCATCTTTGGTTGTCTTTAAATAATTTTCTTTACCACATGATAATCTGTACTCACATGATATGTTATCAATTTTTCATTTACTTTTGGTAACTTTTATACGCTGTTTTTTTTTTTTTTTTTTTTTTTTAAATCTTAAAAAGTAGTGCATTTATCCTGAATTATTTTTCTTTTTTGAATGTGCTGAAAATTATTACATCTGTTTGCTAGGAAAACCTACTGTAATGTTTTTTATTTTAAGTTGTGGCCAATATTTTAAAAACATTCTTTGATTTTTAGCTTTGTTATTTTGAGATGCAAAGGCGGTAACATGCAACAATTATGTTTTTGTCAATATTTTACATGGAGCAGTGATGGCTCAAGGGATAGAGTGTTCGCCTCTCAATAAGGTGAACCAGGTTCGAATCCCAGCTATTTCTGGTCGATACTAATTCCTCATTCGGCTTCCACCAACCACAGTGCTGGCGTGAAATATCCTCAGTGGTAGACGAATCATGGGGTAGAGTCCCCTTGCCATCAGGCTAACCGTGGGAGGTTCTTGCGGTCTTCCTCTCAATCTTACGCATATGCGGGTTAGTTCCATCAATAAGTCCTCCACAAAGGCAAATTTCCCCCAATACTTGATCAAGGAGTTCCCTTGTCTTCTGGATTGAGTTCAAAATTACAAGGCTACAGTGTTGTCGTAACCCCGAAAATTGAGTTTGCTGTTCAAGGACGGTTTTAAAATAGAATAAAATAAAATATTTTACATGATGAAAGTTTTTTTACTTAAAAAAATAATTGTGAAAGGAATAATAAAGTCTATGTATCCTTTATTACAACGTAAGAAATTTTTTTTGTTGTGTGTATACATAACATGTTTATATAAACATGTATAAAAACAAACACTTACACAAATTGTAATTTAACATAATTTATTTGCTAAAATTCTGAGACGTACTTTCATAGGCTGGTTTGTAACCCCCATTTGCATACTGATTTGTAACCCTTTAGCTAACCTCCTGTATGCTTACTACATACTACTTCACCATCATTGAAAAGTGTAGCTACATAACTAATAGATCTGTTGTGCAATTGAATAATAGATTTGTCATTGTGAATAATTCATTAAAACTTTAAGGACCCATATTTATTCTTTAAAGGGTAAATGTTGCCACTACTGAGAAAAGGTTTCCTCAATGGCCGTATAAGTCAACAGCTCTGAATATATGATAATTTTTACAATTTTTTTTAGAACTTCAAAGCTTAATTTCTCTTTTTTCACGTTTATAGCTTATTGTTGTTTCATAATAAGTCCTTCAACTACTGAATTGTTAATAATATAGTTTTAAAAGTTTATTGATGCTAATGAAAATTATTTTTTCCCTTTTCCTTGTTTCTAACTTACAAAATTGATCACAAATCATGTATGCTTTATTTTGTATTAATTGTTCTCTTAATTTCACTGTGATATATACTTTAGAGAGGAAGATGAATGCAGTCAACAATCTAACGAAGAATCACGGCAAAGTGAAACACCAAGTCACTGCACAAGCAACGATAATAATGCGACAGAGTCCTGTTCTGAAAGAGGTAACGATTCTATTGAATTTTGTCTCTATAGCCTTTAAAACTACTTATAAGGTGTTATATCTGGATTTTTATGTTGTAGACAAGTCATATAATATTTTACAAACATATGTTTACTATCTCTAGTTCTTTAAAAAAAATATGTATATATATATTTGTTATCAATATGAAATACTATGCACAAGGGTCGGACAAAATAATGGAAACACATCTATGCTAACACATTTTTTGAACTACCTCTTGAAATTCTTGGAGAATCGTTTTATAAATTTAGAAGTGTTTAGGTTATGCTATTTCTCATACTTATGGTTATGCTACTTCTCATACTTATCAATTATGTTTGAAGCTTTTTAGATGTTTGAGGGACCAACAGTAAATTGCAAACGGAAAATAATATTTTTGATCACTCTATGCTAAAAAATGTAGTAATAAATTTATACTAACTTTTTCTATTTTAAAGAACCAATGTTTTCACCGACATTTTTTATGACATGGCAATTAAGAAGGTTTCTATTAGACTTTATTCTTTGCTATTTCTTTAAAATATGGTAACTGGAAAACTGGGGTGTTTAGTTTGATAATTTGCTTTTAAAAATAAATATTGATTTTTATTTTTTCTGTTTTGCTTTTGTATATAATCTTTTTTATGGGTGATTTTATGATAGCGCTGCATTTTTATAAACGTTTCTAATAGGCTATATCTCTCAACATTTTATGAATACTTTTTTTAGGGAAAAATATCATTTTTAGCATTAAAGTCTTGTTTTAAGAATTAAGAGGATATTTTTTCTATTTCTCTTTTTTTTTTCAACTTTACAACTTGAGTTTTTTTTTTTTTCTTTTAAATGTTAGTTAGTTTTTGATTCATCTTAAATATTTCTAATTATCTTAATGTCTAATTAACTCTAGTTATCTTTATTATCTTAAATATTTCTATTATCGTTTTTTTCTTTTTACCTCATGCTTAGTTAGTATTATTTTACAATCTTGACTAAAATTATTTATATATATAAAAAAATATTTATTACTAAATGTTTTTTTTAAATAAAAATGTTGGTCTTAAGTGGCTGAATATTCACAATTTGCCTACATTTTTTGGCTGAATCCCTTACTCATTACAACCCTAAATAGATATGAATAGTTCTGTATCAATTTACCCCTTTCAAAAAATTTATGTTAAGCTGTAAATAAACGTTCCAGAATAAAAAAATGTTCTTTCCGAAAATCATCTGTGCCAGATTCAATAACTTGTCATAACACTGATCCCACTCTGCAATGGAGTTTACTTCATCCTCACCTGTTAAATCCCATAAAAACTGATTTTCACCCCCCACCCCATCCAAAGAATTCGAAATTCCACATTTACAAAAGATTTTACTTTAACGATTAAAACTACATTTTGCCACACATTTAGTATCATTTCATACATGATGCTATTGGAATAATGACGAATTTAATGAAAGTCTGTATTTTATTATCTAAAAGTTATGCATTAATTTCTGTATACTTATTAAATATTATATCAACAGTGATCTCATGAAATAAGTTTAATATTTGTACATTATTAGTAGATGCTAACTTGCTTTCTCAAATATGGTTGCATTTCTATCGCACTGAAATAAACTGCTTTTTGATGTTTTAAATCGATTTCTTACTGTTCATGATCTCAATGATTAGAAAGTAATATAAAGATTAAGCAGAGTTTAAAAATGGTTTTGTTATTTGCTCTTTTAAATATTACATCATTTTTTACAAATATTATAAAAATATATATTAAGAGACATCATTATTGAAATTAATATGAATTTGTAAAAATACAAATAAATAAAAATCTGCCCTGTGATTTCAGCAAATATGTAATGGTAGTGCCATCAGGTAGTGCCATGTCTTTGGTTATGAAATTGTGGAGCATTAACCTTCAACTTTCTGTTGGGGGAGAATGCCTTTTTTAATTTATTATTTCAGTTATTTATTTATTATTTGTTTTATCAGAACTTTCTAGATTTGGTGGTGAAGAAGATTCTAGAAATGAAATTTCTCGCACAATTTTACAAGATGGAGAAGAAGCTAGCAGTGGTTTGGGAGACAATGAAAGCTCTGATGATAGACCAATTCAGGTTATTATTGTTCTTATCAAAGTAGTAATTTTAAAAAATTATTCATTTATACTTCATGATGTAATTTTTCTTCTTTTTTTTTTTTTTTTTTTTNTTTTTTTTTTTTTTTTGAAAAGTATCAATTAAATATTTAAATCCGTTGAAGGAAAAATAAATTGTATGATTTAACAAGCAAAAAAATTTTTTTTTGAACTTTTCTTATATAGTTCTTAGTTTTTTATATGAATAATTATTGTACAGTTATTGAACAATTCAATTGAAGTACCTATTTTATTATTTAATTTATCTATTTTTGTTTATTGTCCTGTAATTGTAATTAACTAACTTATTTTAAATAAAAATTTTAAACTGTAACAGAAAAAAAAACATAGTCCTTAAAAGCTCTAAAAAGAAAATGAATATTTTAAATATGTTTATATAATTAAAAAGAAATTCTGAAAAGAGAAGTTCTATGATACTAAGAATTTATTTTTTCTGCTATTGTTTTTAGACAGTTTTATTTTAAAACACTGTTTACTTCACTGATCATTTATAATGTGTCTGAGGCTGTGAGACAATACAGCCTCAAACTTTTATTTCATTTATGCTTTGCATTTAACCAATTCTCTTTTAAAAGTAAAATTTTCACTTTCTATTCATGTGTCTGAGATATTTTTGCTTATCTTAAGTGATGTAACTCCCTTTCACTTAAAGTGAAATTAAAATATTTGCAGTAAAATTTTAAATATTTAAAATAGTTTGGAATAAAGTAATTTATAAACTGTTTATATTATATTGTTACTAAAAAAATTTATTATTTTGTTCTCTTTCAAAAAAAACTTTACAGTAGCGTGAAATAAATTTTTTCATTTTTCCTTTGATAATTGATAAATTTGTGACATTTCAAATATTTTCTTATATTAGTTTATTTTTTTCACTCTCAAAGTCTTTTGTTTCCTATTATTTTTTTAGATCTTAGTATTTTGTTTCCTATTATAAAATTTTGTTTCCTTACCGTTAATTAATGACAGGTTTTCACAAAGTGATTGGCAATTTTAAACACCAACTTTAAAAGGGGAAAAAGCAAAAAGAGAGAGTTCACTGTGTTTTGTGTAGGAAACAAGTTTATTCTTTTCTTGCCAAGTTTCAAAATCAGTTACAAATTTCATCTATGTAAAATGTAATATACTATGTTTTAAAGGGATTTAATAGATATTCTTTTAAAAATAGTTTTTAAAATGATTGCTACCTGCAGCAACACATTGCTACTGCCTGCACACAAAATTAATTGAAAAATGTGTGAATCTTTCAGTAAGAACAATCTGATACAAAGCAAAAAAACAGCACTTCATAATTTTTAAGTCAGCAGCACCATTTTGTAAAAAGCTTTGTTAAGTAATAATGGAATTTAGTGAGTATTAAATTCTTGTTTCTTAAACAGAACTTAACAACCCATAAAAATCCTTTCATTTTTTAAGTTATTTAACATATTAGGGGCACCTGATTTTATGACTTTGTAAAATATATTTAAAATTATGCGATGCTATTTCCATATATTTAGATTCTTAATTCTATTTCCATTATGATTTATTATATTTTTCTTTTTGAATTCTACATTCCTGAAGCAGAAATAATTGAGAAGAAAAAAAAATCTTTTACAGAATTGCAGAGAGAGAGAGCTAGAAGATTTTAAAGAAAACAGAGCAACATCATGTCACAGTCTTCAGTTATCACAGTTGCAGGAAGAAGTGATTGTTTTAAGAGCTGAAAATGCTGCTTTGCAAGAACAGCTGGCGAGGCAGGAGTCTGAGCTTGGCCAAACTAGAGCAATACTCATTGGCTGTAGAGAAGATAGGGATAGGTGTCAAAGAAGAGTAAGAATTAAATGTCTTATAATATTTTTTTAAGGATTCGGCACTGAACCCTCGTAGAATTGAGCCTATTAGTATAGTTTTGTTGAAATTTTCCAGCCGGGAAAGCCTGCAGTTTAAAATTTGTCGAGAAAAAAGTGGGATTTACACTCTGAGGGTGAAGGATATTCCTCAATGCTCTTCTTTCAAGATAAATAAAAAAAAAAGCCATCATTTGAGCAAATTAAACTCAAAGCGAAGCTTTAATTTTAAATTGTATTACTATTTTGCTGGGAAAAATTACTTTTTTAAAAATTGTCGTTTTAGTGGACAAAATAAGAGTTAGCCTCGCAGTTTTAAAAATTGCATATTATTATTATTATAAGATAATAGTAATAAACGTATCATATGGCTGTTCTACTGCGACAGAGCCTTAGATCAGCTTTACCACCATTGTGTATATATTTATTCATAAATGTTTTATTATTATATTTGAAAAGATTATGCTTGTTAATTTCTATTTTATTTATTTAGCATTTTTTCTTTCTCAATTAGAAAAAAAAAGAAGTTTTTATGAACTATGCTATTTATATTGTTATATTTTTTTAAGTAAGCAAAATCTTATATTCTTAATGAATTACATTTTAAAAATTTCACCTCTGTGCTTTCGATATTATATGTCATATAGTTATACTCAGTATATATACATATAAAGTATATATACTGAGATAAAGTATGTACCCTGATTATTTACGAGAATATATCAAAAATTGTATTGAACATCGTGATTGATAATAGACCTAGACGACCCTAGTGGACGAGCTCACTTTTGTACATTAAATGCTTCACAATTTAGAGGAACAAGTTGACAATGCACAACTAGCAGAGAAGTTTATGAAAAGGAAAGTACAATTTCATATTAAAAAACGTGCTTTCAAAGCAAGAATCAAAAAAGTGTGACTTTTTAAAAATAAAAAAAAGATTCCTGAACACTTTTATGAAGTATGTTTGTACTATTTTTTTCTTTACCATTCATTCCTATTATTTCAGGGATTTAGACATAGAACAAAAGATTCTGTTGTATATTTAAACTACACGTGGGTGAACACGTTTCCCACTCATTTTATTTTCAGTTTCTTCTGGTTACCCGCTATTTTTGTTTCCTGTGGTGCCCTTGCTACCCGATTATGATGCTATTAGGGGCTTCTCTATATATATTTAGTAGTTTCTAAATAGATATGTTTTAAAAATTGACTGAATTTTTATTTAAATACTCAAGTTGAAGCCTGTATTAAATAACACTTTAATTTTCAGGTTCGTGAAATGCAGTCAAAACTTGCTAGTCTACAATCTCAAAGCTCGCAGGGCTCTCAAACCGGTAGTTCTCCGACTAGAAGTAAAAGCCCACATATCAATCCTACAACAGGAGAGAGAACTCCCACCTCTCGAGAAGATGTTCCTATAGCAAAAATGGCTGAACGGGTGAGGCTGAAAAAAGTGGAGAGCGGTGACCGTCACATATTAGGCTCTGAAATATCAAGTTTAGGAGTTAGTATAATTTCTTTTAGCATGTTCAGTTATCTATTTATTTATTTTTATGATTCTATATTTTATCCTGCTACTCATAGCTCTTTTAAAATTCATTCTTTCTCTGTTAATTATTTTTTGAGTTACAGTCGAATCTTGATTATCGGAAATAATTGTGCCTGAATCTACCTGTTATGATTGAAATTCATCCTTATAGTCATTGAATTACTTTGAACAGTCGTGAAGGGATTATCGGCAGATTTTGACACGATCTTCAAATTTTTAGTTGAGCTTTGCTCTTCTCCCAATGCTATACTGTGAGATGAAAAATCAAATAAGTAGTGTTAGTAAACTCTAACTTTTAAAGTTCTACTGATGTGATTTGCAAATCACGTATGTATTTCAAAGACTGTAGTTTATTCATATTTTGACAATAGGAATTTAAAGATCTTCAGATGAGGTATATTTGAATAGTCAGTATACTGACTGATATACCTGAATAGATTTATTGAAATAATATTATGTCATGTCTAACTGCTGATACTCTTTCAGATCATATTTTAGTTATGTCACTTTAGAAGTATTCTCATATTTGGTAAAAAAAAAATCATATTTCATCATAAACTCTAAATTGTCTTTAGATATAAGAGTCAATAGAGATTTTGCTGTACACTTACTTTATATTGATTTAAGTAGTTAGCTAAATAAAAATCCATGGATAGGGGAAAAGTGCCAAAATAATTTAAGCTAGAAATGCTGCACTCCTATTAGTCAAATATGATAGTGAAACATGTCTTACACTGCACTTCATAATTGCTGCATCATATAAGAAAAATTAGTGTGGATTGAAAATTTCATTTGAATTACAAAACTTTTTTATGTGATGAAAATTTTATTTAATGGTAATAAAATAATTTTAGATATATGTGCGGACTTGGTGTTCTTACTTTTGTAATTATAACAACATCTAAGGCTACATGTTAATGAAAAGTAAGCCTAGTTAAAAAATTGCACGAGATGAAAGTCATTTACAAAACTAATTCTTTCTTTGTCACGGAGCTGCATTCTCTCTTACCCTCGCAATGTCACGAATTGTTCAACTTCTGAATATTTTTTCATACTTTCATACTTTAAATAAAAATTTTGGCCTAGTTAGCTTGATTGATAGTTTTTCTTTGGTTGTGTTAAATGTATGGCTAAACAAATTTGCTAAGTAAGGAAAGTACTTTAAATAATAATTTATTATAGAATGTTTAAAAAAATGTATTATTTTATGAATTATAATACAATTTAATAAGATTGGTGTGTGAGTATGGTATGTTCTGTTTAACCTGCTCTAATTAGATAGTTTTAGAATCCTTATACAAAATGAAGTACAAAAACTATGCCCATTATGAGGTTGCGAATTAGTATTTAAAAGGCAACTGAAACCTTTTATTATTCAAAGGAGTAAAGAGGAAATTTAAGTAATCAAAAACTGATCTGTCTAAAGGAACTAGGATGCATTCGTCTTTCACTTGAAACTAACTTTAAATTCCTTCCTCAAGCAAACCGGTTTTACATAATTTTTAATCTCTCCCTTGCTCTTATAGACCTCAGTAAAAATCGGTCAAACTTTTGCTTTTTACTCTCTAATAATATTTTGAACCCCTAATGTGCAATTTTTTTTTAAAAATTCATTTTCACTAAGATTCTAAAAAGATATAAAGAGTAGTCATTATGCAACACCATTTAGAAGTCTTTATATAACTCCTGTAGAAGTCTTTTGTCCTGCCCATTCAATTCATTAAGCAAAACCCTATGTTTAGAACAGTTATTTTTATTACATAAAGATGTCTCTACAAAATTATTAATCTGTGAAAATGTTAACTATTTATTATGTTTTAATGTTTTTCTTCCAAAATTGTATATTTAGCATATTTTTTGTGATTTGTATAATTAATGCATAGTATAAACTAAATGAATAAAGTTAACTACTATCAGTGTTAACTATCATAATGTTAACTACTATCAGTGGTATGGAAATTTAAAAAAAATAGATATACATTGTTTAAGAAAGGAAATTAGTTCGGCAGTTTGAATTATGACTGAAATATTTAACTAAATCTCTCTATTTGGCCTTATTTTCAGCTCTCGACTACAAAAATGGCTGAACATCTTGCCCAAAATGTTCATGAAGAATCACATGCTCAGGAAATTTTTCAGACTTTATTTTCTACTGGTTCTCCGGTTCCTGAAAACAAGATTAAAGAGTTTGAAGTGGAAATGGAAAGGTTAAATAGCCGTATTGAGCATTTGAAGTCCCAAAATGATCTCCTAAATCTAACTCTTGATGAAAGCAAAGGACATTGTGACCGACTCAGTGTTTTGATAGGAAAATATGAATCGAATAATACGGCCCTTCAACTTGCTTTGTCTTACAGTGATCAAGCTATTGAAACATTCGAAGTATTACTTGCTTTGTTGGAAGCTGAGCAAGATCTTTTGCGAGCAAATTGCAAGGCTGTTGGTCTAGGTAACTTTTACAAATTATGTTTTGTTTTTGAATTAAGAAATATTTGAAGGTGAAGTTTTGTATAGTGTGTTCAAAGTTGTTTTAATATTGTGAGGATGATTATGATATTAATCTTTTACTTTCTATGTTTTTTGATAAAGAGAGAAAGATATATCTTGATTATAGGCTATATAATTTTTTATGCACAAGGGGGTTCATGTACAGTAAAAGCCTGGGTATTAAGAATTTAAATAACAGTAAAGGTCAGTTTTTTTAAAATTTATTTTTAATAATTTTATGGTCAATTATTAAAGTCTTTTGGACAATTCTTATTTTTTTATAAGCTTTCATTGCAATATATTTACATATATTTGCTTTCATTTAGATAAATCTTAGTTATTATTTTTTTCCAGAAAAATATGGCAATATTAAAGAATCTTAATTTTTGGTGCTTAACCTGGTTTATTTTGATGATTTGCAGAAAAATAAATAAAATCACAGTAGCAACTGATGTAAAAGTATAAGCAAAGTAAATTGAAAATATAATTGAAATTGAATGGTTTCTAGCGTAAATCTTGATCAATACATATCTTGATTTTGATATTGACTGGTGCAAGTACTTTGCTGCCAGCTTATATGGTCTTTAAAGAAAATCTTTCTTTGTTTTTGTTGTATGTAACAACATTTGTGTTTTAATTTATAGATCTTCTATATATAATGTTAACTGAGGCCTTTTGTGGACCTTGGCTTGCAGTATAATGTTATCTTAAACCTTTCTGTTCTTAATATTGAATTTGTAATTTTCATTTTGGTTAGATATTTTGTAACATCTTCTAACAATCACTTGTTGGATCTTTCTCTATCTGGATGCATTAGTTTCTATTTTAAATAAGCTTGGATTTTTAGAATTTTTCGAAGCAATTGATCTATTTGCCACAGCAGATAAATTATGCAAACATATATGTATAAGATATAATTATCATTATACCTTTATATGTTCGCAAAGGTAACTTGATTTTATGAAAATTCTTCCTACTTGAATCTTTCTTTCATTACCACTTTGTAAAATCTTCCCCAGGGACTCTACATGCTTCCAGTTATGCAAGTGTTCAATTATTAAATTCATAAAATTTAGTAAGTCAATGAAAATGTAGCAATTTTTTACTTTCCGTCAAATATATTTAAATGACTTAGCAACTCAATAAACAACACCCTTTCCAGTAGTTTACCCAAATAAAAAACTTCAGAATAAGTATTGATTCTCAGGAAGTAGCATGCTACAAAATGCTTAAGTAGCATGAAAGTTTTCCGTGGCTTGCAATGAGATTGTAGAAATCTGTGATGATTTAAGCATTGATCCATGGGCTGAATTGTGGTGTGTTAATGATAAAAACGACATTGTTGTATTGTAAAATATTACAAATATCTCACCATGGTTTATTTCTTCCTCTTTTGAGTGTGAACCCCTGTTATCAAAGGCTTTTTTAAGGGGAGTATAGCAAATTCTTTCACATGTTGTGTATATGTTGGTCTTTCTTTTGATACTAAATTAATGTTTTTCTCTAACCTTGAGTTTATGAATAACTCCAACAATCAAGACTCTTTTATCAAGATTTTATGTAGTGGTTTTGGAACCCTTATGATGCTTGCTGTTTGTTCTGAAAGTCAAGCTAACTCTTAAATCACCTGTCTGTAAAAATCTCCTAAGTCCAGTATGAATTTTCTGTTGGGTAGATTACTAAAGTTTGCCTAGATTTTAAAACTTAAGATGGTGATTGTTTTTAAACTGGAAGAAGGTGTCTGAATAAATGGAAGTCAATCATTATAAATAAAGGGTCTGTTTTTTTTCTTCAGATATTGCCTTTACCCTCTTATATTAAACTGTTTTTATTCTCCTAATTCATTATCAATTAAATTCATATAATTAAAGAAGGAAAAGGTCATAAATGTTAAAACTCCTTTTTCTTGTGTATAATTGAATACATATACTGATTAGATTATGATTTAGGAGCATAAAAGCAATTGACAGATTATTTCACGACAAAATCAAGAAAATTTTTTAGCTAACTGTAAACCCTAATTGTTTTAAACAAAAACAAATTAAAAAAACTCAAAAACATTTTCTTTTTAATCATTTTGCTTAGAGATTTATAATATTTTATGATGGATTATTATAGTAAGTTTCTAAAAAGTTTTACAGGTTTGTTTGCTTTTTAATATTTTTATTGTTGCCTTTTATTTAATCTCAGATGATTTTAAATAGTTATTAGTGTTTCGTTGAATACTTTAAAAAAAAAACTTTTTTTTCTATTAAATGAAACTAAGTGTATAAAAAAAAACTTTTTTTTCTATTAAATGAAACTAAGTGTATAGCAAGGCTCTTACACAACTTATTTATCATTCTTATATTACAGAAGCTCAATTATCACTTAACTTTTTTCATGTAAAGTTTGTTGTCAGTTATTTATTAATTTTCAAAACAATTTCTTTATAGTCAAATCTGAAGATGAAAATCAAAAGAACATTATGGATCTTTTAACCAAATCTCAGGAGAATAGGAAAGCTTCTGAAAACGTTGCCAAGCATTTTCTGCAGAAATTGGATCGAAGTTACGGTATCTCGTCTAGAATGGGTGCTTGTCATCTTAGCCCATGGGAAGATCTTTCTTCTCATAGTCACACGACAAGGTTATTTAAATTTTATATCTCAAACCACTCTCAATTGTTTTTCATTTTGAAACTCAAATTATGAGACTACTAAAACGCAGTTAGTCTTTTTTTTAATTGTTACATGATTTAATTTATATAAAATAGATCTTTTCTTATAATTTTCTAATTCTATGATTTATTTTGACCTTGAAAAAGAAAAGATACATTCACAGGTAATTGATTATATGTGTACTTATCATTTATTTTCAAATTCAGATACCATATTTTCATTTTAAAAACCAATAAATTTGATTGTTTGCTGCAAAACCAGATAGTTCTGAACTTAATCTTCCCCTGAAAGTAAGACTAATGCAGAGCCAAAATTTAAAATCTTTGTCTATCCAATAGTAATATGTGGAAAACTAATTTTTGAAGTGATCTATCTGATTTTGAAACTATATGTTTCATTATAGCAGCAAGAAACCTGAACAAATTGTTATTTTTAGATTGTTAACTATTTTAATGGAAATATTGATGAATATTTTTGTTGTAGTACCTCTAGTTCCGTGTCCAGTAGCTGTGATAGTGGTGTAGAGTTCACTAAAGTGGATGAGCGTAGACTCAGGGACTATATCATTCAGTTGAAGAATGACAGGTCTGCTGTGCGGACCACTGTAGTTGAGCTGGAGAGTATCCACATTGATCCCATTAACAAAGATCCACCAACAATAATAGATGCTCAAAAGCTGGATTTGGAAAACGCCGTCCTCATGCAAGAATTGATGGCCATGAAAGTTAGTTTTATTTGACTGACTATCAAAAATAAATATTTTGTACATATAACCAATCTCTTTGTTGAATAAGTCTACTTAGGTAGCATATAATATCTCAGTTTGCAGGTGCTAAATTCAATTCTTAGAATTTGCTTAGTGTTTTATTTATTTATTTATTTTTTGTCTGATAGGACAAACAAACAAACATCCTTCTTGTGGAAATAAAATTATCCAGAATCCAAAATTGTATCATTTATGCATTGTTAAAGACTTTGATTTAGTAGGATAATTTTATTGAACAATGTCGTAAGTACGAGTGTTGTCTAGCAAAAATACTGGGTGCCCCAATAATGACAAATTTTAAAAAATCAATTTTAAGAAAAATGAAAGGAGATAAAAAAAATATATGTATATACAGTTTGCTGTTTCTACTTAGTAAACTCAAGTATTTCTCCTACGCGACCCATAAAGGGCCAAGGCCTACTGTGCCCATCTCAGTTTTCTTGATCTTGGACTTAGGGGTGCAGGAGCTGATGTTCGGGTCAGGTGGTCAGCCGAACGCAAAAACCCCCTGTGTTTAGTTCCCAAGCATGCTTGATACTCATTTATCGACCCTCTGAAGGGATGAAAGACTGAGTCAACCTTGCCTGGCCCAGGGATCGGACCCAGGACCTATGGCACGGAAGCGCTACCACTCAGCCACCGTGCGTCGTATTTCTCCTTACCAAGTTTTAAAGACTAGAGATTTGCAAAATAATCAATATTTGCAACAGCAATGTGTTGCAAGCTAACAACACAAAATTAGCAGATGCCTCTGCAAACATTTCAGTTGGAGTGCTTTAACATGTAGCAGAAAACATTATTTACATCTTTAACATTCAGCAGTGCCATCTGAGGATGAACTTTGTAGCTAATTTTTTAACTTGGTGTGAATGAATAATTTATTACCTAAGCAAAATGCAGCAAACTCACAAAAATTTATTCTTTACAATGACAATATTTCTTATTTTAATTACTGTTGATTTTTAATTAAGTTATAACATATACATCAATAATTTGTTTAGTTTATGAAACTATTATTTTAATTATGGAATTATTCTTCATTTTAATTAAGTTTATGAAAATATTTGAGTATTTTCATCAAATAGTGGATGGTTAAACAACTGGATAGTTGTTTAAACAAGTGCAGAAAACTCCAGTTAATAAATTCAAAATTTATAACTACTGATACTAAACTCAACATTCAGACATTAATGGTCTGAAATTAGTCTATATTTGCACTATGCAGAGTATAAATTTTGAAAACTGTAAGGGTAGCAATTTCATTTTGGGTAAAAAACAAAAGCATCTATTAAATTTGTTAACACCTGTATCTTAAATTTTTTTCTATTTTAAATATCAACTTTTTGAAAAATTATGCATATATGGTTTTATAAAAAAAATTCAGATTTTATATTTTTCATTATTAATATCGAAATGTTATATATATATATAGTTGGACCTTGTTAATGCGAAATCAACAGGACTATCATAACTACTTCATCTTAAACGAATTTTGTTTTATCCAATAGATCATGAAAACAGTTTATTACGCATAATTAATACATCTTATGTACTAGATTAATGTGTGCAAAGAATACTATTATGAACCAAACAAATTAAAATAAGCTTAAAAGTTTTAAATACTTGATTACACTATTTTATTTATTTGCTTATCTGCTACTTCTGACAAAGGAAGAAAATAGAAATAGCATTCCTCAAAAAATGAATGATCGAAATTTTATTCGCATGTTTCTTATCTGTGCTGTGTCCAGTTTCCTTTCATGTTAAGTGATAATCAGCTTTAAAATTTCATGTTAAACACGCATTTTATGCAAAGCGATATTTCATGTTACACAGTTTTGTGTTAATGAGGTTCGACTCTATATATAACAACCTTGTGTTAATTATTTATAAAGTTTTTTACAATGAATAATAAATCTTGTTGTAAAAATATTCAGTAGAATATTTTTGTAAAGCATTAGTAGTAAGAGCTTTGAATTCTGTGTTTATATATTCACGAAAGCATTGTTTTGTTTTCATATAATTATCTCTGTCCTACCAATATTATATGCATTGCTTTGATGTAAATTGTTAACAAAAAATTTTAGGAAGAAAAAGCTGAATTGAAAGCTCAAGTTTACCTCCTAGAAAAAGAAAAAACTTCATTAGAACTTCAACTCAGTAGTAGAGAAGCTCAGGAGCAAGCATATAAAGTGCAAATTGAAAATTTTAAAAGTGAACTACAAGAACAGTCTGAAATGGTAGAAAGGTTACAAGTATGTAAATTTGTCCTTTGTTGTGATTAGTATTTCATGTCTCATGATTGATATTTTTTTTAATAACACTTCAAGTGAAATGTCGAGTATAGCTCATTTTTCATCTAACTAGGTTTTTGATATTTTACACGAATTAAAATTATACCCATATCTATAGTATGATTTTAATAAACAACAGGTAAGAACTATAAAATAAATAGTTTTATTTTTTAAATAAAAATTAAATGGTTATTTCATGCTTATTTTTTTATTATTAAATCTTACTCAAAGAGGTTAAATTGATTCTGGATTTTTATCTATCATCTGGATTATTACACTATCAATATGCCCTTTTGCTCTATTCAAATGAAGCCGATAATTAGCCATAAAATTGGTGTAAGCAGGGCGCACATTGTTTTCCAAAAGCTTAAAGTATGCATATTTATTTGCAAAAAATCTGCATATAAATATGAAATAT
Organism: Parasteatoda tepidariorum; assembly: GCF_043381705.1. Classification (NCBI taxonomy): domain Eukaryota; kingdom Metazoa; phylum Arthropoda; class Arachnida; order Araneae; family Theridiidae; genus Parasteatoda; species Parasteatoda tepidariorum. Next base: position 87,420,188 of record NC_092210.1, on the reverse strand, counting down.
ATATACATGTTTAAAATTTTAATCAAACAAGCATTTTCTGACACAAAAAAAGGAAAAAAAACAGTACCGCTCCCTCACACTACACCTATGCTTATCATGTCTAAGATATACGTAGATAGGGTTCTGACATAGCATACTTAGTATCCAAACAAATTAAGCAATCGTCAATTTTAGTTTGCTCTAAAACTTGAAGTCTGGTAAGCCTTTTTTTTTTTGTCGATTGAAAGTATGCTTTCTGAAATTATATATTGGTGTAAAGTCAAACTTTCTATAACAACCACCTCTAAACAATGATGACTTCCAAGGAATGGTCATATAATTGGAGTTAAATTTTATGATAGAAATATTGATAAAATAATCATTATTAAATAAAAAATAATTATGTCACATGTAAATTATGAATTGAATCAACAGAAAAATCATTAATAACCGTTAAGCGATTAACTTTTCAAAAGTTAATGAAGTATGGAGCAGCAGGCTCCACACTTTTTTAACTTTTGAAAAGTGTCATGGAATTGATCCAATTTTTGTGTTAGTGTTTAAATTACTTTTACTAAAATAAGAAAAAATTGCAGGTTTGTTGTAAAATAATTAAATTTGATGAGGTGGGAATTACACTTAGAAAAAAAATCTTATGTTTACGCAAACACTCTTATGTTACATCCGGTTTTGATTAACGTATTGCTGGTTACAAATAAGGAGTCCAAACTAATCAAATGCATGCTTAGATAATATTTGAACAACTCTAGCATAGTGATTTCTAAAAATGTTGAGTTGTTAACATAGACAATGTCTTAGATAGACAGTCAATGATTTTGATATCAGCTGGTATATATATATATTAATATAGGCATAAATTATATATATATAAATTTGGTATATATATATATAAATTAGATATCTGAGTTCAGATATCCATGTATATGATGGAATTTTTTTAAGGTATATGTTAAATGCCTTCGTATGTTAGTAGTTTCTTCAATTAATATCTAATAATAATGATATACATTACACAATGTTATTTTTTTTTTTAAATATCTAAATTTATGCCCTATTTTCGTTTTTAGTGTTCATCAAATCATAAAGGTGTTCTGAGTGCAAGTGATAGTGAGAAACTGAATGAATCTTCTGAAAAAGTAAATAAATTGAAAGCTAGAATTCAAGAATTAGTGCAGACAATGGAGAAAGTAACTAAAAACTCAGAAATGAGTGCCCAACAATCTGTTGAATTTGTTAATGATTTAAAGCGTACTAATAGGTAAGAACTTAAAGCTTGTTTTTACATTTCCCTTAAAATATACATTAGATATCAGTGCAACTGGAAATAAATTACAATGGAAGTTTGTTTGTTTGATTAAATTTAATAGCTTTAACTTTAAAGACTAGTTTGAAAATAATACCTTATTCAAAAACATCGAACTGGAAAAGTATTAAATGAGGAAAGTTGTTTTTTAGCTTGGAAATGTCTAGAAACGTCAAGAATCTGTTTACAAAGTACTGCTTTTTATTAAAAATTCCTTGTTTAAAGGTTTGGTAAAATTAATTAGTATTCGTTACTTACCAAATACCACAAAATGTTTTTTAAATTAGGAAGAATGCGTAAGATTAGTAGACAAGATAATTGTAATTTATTTAGTATATGAATAAGTATTTAGTTGTTATTTGTTTTATTTTAAAGTCACCATAAAAAGATTTAACAATTGTTTATATCATTTAACAATCTCCTATATCTCCCAGAAAGTTGCAAATTAAATTTCTATTTTGCACGATAGCTTTTTGACACTTGATTAAAAAAGATTTTATCAAAAAACCAAGTAAAGTGTTATCTAAAATATTTGTTTTCTTTTATGTAACTGTTATTTATTTCCTTACTTAAGTTAATATTTGACTCGTCTTTCTTTGTTTTCTAATTAATAAAGATTCTTCTTTTTCAGTGCCTTGGTGATTGCCTTTGAAAAGGCAAAGAAAAAACAACAAACTAAAGTTAAAAAACTAGAAATGCAAATGAGTTCTCTAACTGAAAGACATAATGCTCAGGTTTGTATTTTCTACAATTAATACTTTTTTTTAAAATTTGATTTCAGTAGCTTTAAACTATGTTAATTATTTATCATCATGCATCTTTGAAATGTCAACAATTGGCTGTAGTTTGTTTAAATTTATTAAATTTTTGTTTAAAAGGGTATGTTAAATTGCTTCTAAAATTAAAAGTACTTTAAAAATAATTTTATGTTTCTTGAAGACATAAAAACACACCTTGTGTTTAGTGCAGTTATGATGTATTGCAATTTAATTACTAACACCATATTTCCTATATCTCAGATATTTTTGAAAATAATATTAATTAACTTATTATCTCAATGAAACATTAATATTTCTTTAATTTAGGTTTAATGTTTATTTTTTCTCCGTTGTAATATCTTCATTGTTTTATTTAATTTTCAAGAAATAATTATGTTTAAATATAAGTACTTTAAATATATTTATACATCATTTCTTTCTTTTTGTATTCCAACTGAAATGAAACTCCTTTGTATCATATATGTTTTTGGGTAGCTGTTAGCTTATTGGCTTCTGCTTAAACCTTATAAATCTGACACTTAGCATACCAAAACAATATATAAAAAATTTCCAGATTCTGGCACATTAGTCATAAGCAGAGGAAGTCAAATACCGAATTTTTTGTGTTTTGAAATTTATTAATTTCAGATTTCTTTTTTTTCTTTAATTTTATACCATCACTTTTAAAAATAATTACTAACTGTATAATTACTAACTGTAGTATGACCCAATCCTAAAATTTTATATTTCAAGTGGGGATTTCAAAAACCTTGATTTAACATTCTGTATCTTAACCATGTAATATCAATCTATAGTACGGTACATATATAGAGTGTCTTTTAAATATCACTTATACAGAATTTTAAGAAAATTTATATCAGAAATCAAAAATATATGTCTGTCTGATCTTTTAAATATTTTATTAAATGCTTTTTGCATAGAGGGGAACAAAATAACTTATAAAATAGCTAACTCATTAAAATAACCACCTGGAAAAATATTTTCTTAATCTGCAGAAATTCCATCGTAGTTGGAGGGTAAGTAAATGAATATTTAACTGCATAATTCACATAAATAAATGCACTGATTAATGTTAGACTTAAATCAATGGAAATTTATTCTAATATTTTTTTTTCAAATAGTGACAATTGCTATTTTGTTTATTTTATTTATTAACTTAAGACCTTTTCAATTTCATCCGACTAATTACTTCACCTTTAAAATAATTAACTTTGACAGTGATTTTTCAGATTGTAGTAACTCTCCTCCTTCTTCCAATATTATTAATCCTGTTGACTGCATTTTTAATAAGAGTTCTAAAATTATACATTTAGGGCAGTGATTACAGAATATCTTGTTTATGGCATTGGTTTATCAGAAAGTTTTAGAAGCCCTTACTGGGGGGATATCTGTTAATTCTGTACTAAACTGATAATGCATGTTAAATCCATCGTTAGATTGACAGTCTCACAAACAGGTTGTGAAAAAAGATACCTTTCGCTCTGGTATCTTAAATTTAAAAAGATTTTCTATGATCTCCCAAATAAGTTGTGAAAAGTTATCCTTTGCTATAGTCTCTCAAATGAGACATTTTTTGCTGTAGTCTTCCAAATGAGTAGTGGTAAAAAAAAGCAAGTATTGTGAAAAGTGTACTACACTATTATGTGATGCAATTTTTATTAGTATAACTGTTGTTAATTGAATTCTAAATTGTTTTTTGAAAAAGAAATTTCAATATCTAATCTTGTAGAATCTTTAAACTTGAATAATATTTTTGTAGGTAAGAATGTTAAAGCAAAGAATAGCGATGTTAGAAAATGAAACTGGTCATCGTGTTCTACAAACTTCTAATTCTGATCTTCCTATGTGAACTTCTCATTGTGAGGCTTTATACTGAAGCCTCTTGAATATTTACACAAACTGCCAAGTTTAGGTGGCACTACACTGACCATCCAACAGTCGCAATACTGCATTTCCTCAATGTGATTCTACCTTGCGTTCAGTCTTCCCATTTGTTATGTTTTGTCCTGAACCAATATGTTTTACCAAATGTGATACTCATTATGTTTATTACTGTAAATATTTTTTTAATCGATTCATTTAGAAAGAAAATGGGATGGATTCTAAAAATCATAGTTTTTTTTAAAAAAAAAAAATTTATTCTGGTTTACTTTGCTTCAAATGTTGCTTCAAGTAATGGAAAAATGAATTCCTCTCAGGTCCAAGTTCAGACTCCTTTTATTTTGCGTGTTCAATCTTGTTACATTTTTAAAGATAAATTTCATATATAAAATTTATGTTGTTCACAATTTGGTCATATTAGTAATATGTGAGTCGATACTTAAATGAAAGAGTAAATAGTATTTTAAAAAGAGGGAACTTTCTTCTTCCCCAAAAAATTATTTTTAACGTAGTAAAATTTGGTTGTGAAAATATGGTTTTAAGTATTGAAAACCAATATGAATTATAGTTTCAGGATTAAAGTATCTACACCCGAAATGAAATTTCTTCTTCCAAATGTCGTTATTTTTTATTCTTTTTCTTTTGAAAAAATGAGGCAAACTGCTCTAGATTCATTGAGCAAAAGGTACAACTTTGACATAATTTTGTGCCGAATTTGAGCGCAATTATGAGATCAAATAATAAAAATCAAAATTGGAAAAACTTTGCAAAAAAAAAGGCTACTATAATGATTCACAAGAGAGATGAGAGTATAATCGTCGCAAATACGTTAAAAAGACCTAAAATTCAAAATGCTCGGGTTATGATGACTTTGTATTCGAACATCAAAATTTAAAAAACTCGGAAAACAGTGTGGAATTAAGCACGCTGTAAAGGTTTTTTAATGAATCGTTAAGAAATAGGTTTCTTAAGTTTGCATGTTGTCATAACTTTGTAAAATAGTTAAAAATATCGTAATTTAAAAAAAAAAACCTAGGAAAACAACTAATGGAATCCTCATCTAATTTTTCCCGAGTTCTGTTAAATATGTTTTTAAATGTAAATTAATATTCTCTAATTTGTTCAAAAATGTAGTTTTACAAACACTATGCTGCTCCAAGTATAAAAATTATTTGCTCTAAATATCAAATTTTCTTGCTCCAAGGCACATTCTTTTTTCTCAAAAATAGTTAAGCTGCTGTGTTAAAAAAAATTTGGGTAGTTTTATTGTTAGTAAAAAATCTTGGACCTACCTTTTTCAAAAGCAGTAACTTGTTTCAAATACATTTTTTAAGATTTATTTATCCAAAGATACTAATATATCCTTGTAATTTATTTTTTAAAAAATGCTCTAACTGTATTTTCGAAAGTTTTGATTTTAAATTATATCAAATATTTTGCACCATTTGAAGTAAAATAAGGAGAATGATATTTTACTAAGACTAAAATATAAATTTTTTTAATCTTGTGTTATTTTTTTAACCTGCTTTTAAATAAGTAGTTGTATTTAAAAAAAATTTTTAACTTCCTTTCATTTTTTTCCTTGCAATCCTATGTATATTGATGGTATTAGTATGAAATTGAATTTGTAGTTTTATATAAGTCTTTTGGAGATTTCACAAAGGTGCCATAAAACAAATTCTAGGAAATAAGAAACTTAAATTAATAACATTTTTACTATTGCTCTGCTAACTTTGAGTTTTAGTAAAGCTGTTCCTGATTTATGCTTACTCAATTTATGTACTAAAATATCTGAAAATATTTATTATCCATTATTGAAATAATTTGTTTATTAAGCTTGTTTAAGAAATTTATTTTAAACCAAATAATAATCAAATTCAAAAGCGTTATTATTTTTTTCAAATATTTCTAAATGGATAAAAAAGACTGATGCCCAATCCTTGTTTCTCTTTGGATAGATAAATCACTTGGTCTGATCCTGTTTTATTACATAAAATTCTCTTTCGTTGACATTAACATAAAATAAGTAAAAGTTATGTTTTCGGGTAAGTATTTCTTTATCTCTAGTTTTAAACTTTACCTGTAATATTGAGCAGGAAATATTAGTTAGCATTTAGTAATAAGTGTTCATTCTAAGACTACTAAATAACTTGAGATAAGTACTTTTTTTCTTCTGCATTATTTATTAAAAGGAAGAACAAATTTAATAATTTATTTTTTTATTTTATTAGATATAAATATTCATAAAAAATCAAAATTTAAGACATGTAATGTTGATAAATGATTTATTAGCATTAACAAAATTAAACTTTTTATATAAGGAAAATTACTACTATTCCTTTACCTTATCAATAGACGAATGGTTCTTTATTAACCATTTGATCAAAAGGCAATTATGAAGCTATTTTTGTTTGTAATTTCATAGTGCTATGACTATTGATCCATAACTCAGTTTGTAGGTTGCTTTCTTACTCAACAAACCAGTTTTTCTCAATTCTGTGAACTGTTCACCAGGAAAATATTTACCCCAAGTATCTCGACGGTTAAATGTAATATTACAACAAATGAATTTAGTTCTCTATAACTTTTTGTATATGATTGATTAATTTTTTATAAAATAACCTTTTATCTAATTTTGATAGAAAGAATTTGAAACAGAAAATATTTGAAATGATTCCATTTGTTTTTAAACTTCACAACAGCATGAAAGAAGTTTTGCTTAGTGCTTAGAACATGTTTTTTTTCTTCCTTTAAAATGTTATTGAAATAAATTTAAACTATTAATAACCTGTTCATCTTTCTTGAAATGTTATTTTGAAATAGAATTTCAATAAAGATTCATTCTTAANCAACTGTCGCAATACTGCATTTCCTCAATGTGATTCTACCTTGCGTTCAGTCTTCCCATTTGTTATGTTTTGTCCTGAACCAATATGTTTTACCAAATGTGATACTCATTATGTTTATTACTGTAAATATTTTTTTAATCGATTCATTTAGAAAGAAAATGGGATGGATTCTAAAAAATCATAATTTTTAAAAGAAATTTATTCTGGTTTATTTTGCTTCAAATGATGCTTTAAGTAATGGAAAAATGAATTCCTTTCAGGTCCAAGTTCAGACTCCTTTTATTTTTCGTGTTCAATCTTATTACGTTTTTTAAAGATAAATTTCATATATAAAATTTATGTTGTTCTCAGTAAATGTTAATATTAGTAATATGTGAGTCGATACTTAAATGAAAGAAGAAATAGTATTTTAAAAAGAGGGGAAGTTTTTTCTTCCCCAAAAAATTATTTTTAACATAGTAAAATTTGGTTGTGAAAATATGGTTCTAAGTATTGAAAACCGATATGAATTATAGTTTCAGGGTTGGAGTAGCTCCACCCAAAATGAAATTTCTTCTTCCAAATTTTGATTTTTTTTTACCTTCGAAAAAATGGGGTCAAACTGCTCTAATGAGATTCATTGAGCAAAAGGTGCATCTTCAGCATAATTTTGTGCTGAATTTGAGCGCAATTATGAGATCAAATTATAAAAATCAAAATTGGAAAAACTATGCAAAAAAGACTATTATAACGATTCATAAATGAGAGATTCACAATATAATCGTCGCAAATACGTTAAAAAGACCTGAAATTCAAAATGCCCGAGTCTTTGTATTCAAACATCAGAATTTAAAAAACTCGTAAAGCAGCGTGGAATTATAATGAAATGAAACACACTGTAAAGTTTGTTTGTTTTTTGTAATAAATCGTTAACAAATAGGTTTCTTAAGTTTGCATGTTGTAGTAACTTTGTAAAATAGTTAAAAATATCGTAATTTTAAGAAAAAAAAACTAGGAAAACGACATAGATTAATGCTGGAATCCTCATCTAATTTTCCCAAAGTTCTGTTAACTATGTTTTTAAATGTAAATTATTATTCTCTGATCAAAAATGTAGTTTTGCAAACACTATGCTGCTCCAAGTATAAAAATTATTTGCTCTAAATACCAAATTTTCTTGCTCCAAGGCACTTTTTTTTCTTCTCAAAAATAGTTAAGCTGCTATGTTAAAAAAAATTTTGGTAGTATTATTGTAAGTAAAAAATCTTGGACCTACCTTTTTCAAAAGCAGTAACTTGTTTCAAATACAATTTTTTAAGATTTATTTATCCAAAGATAGTAATATATCCTTATAATTTATTTTTAAAAAAATGCTCAGACTCTATTTTTGAAAGTTTTGATTCAAAATTATATCAAATATTTTGCACCATTAGAAGTAAAATAAGGAGAATGATATTTTACTAAGAAAATATTTTTTTTTTTTTTAATCTTGTGTTATTTTTTTAACATGTTTTTAAATAAGTAGTTGTATAAAAAAAATGTAACTTCTTTTCATTTTTTTCCTTGCAATCCCATGTATATTGATGGTATTATTATGAAATTGAATTTAGAGTTATATAAGTCTTGGAGATTTCACAAAGGTGCCATAAAACAAATTCTAGGAAATAAGAAACTTAAAGTAATAACATTTTTACTATTGCTCTGCTAACTTTGAGTTTTAGTAAAACTGTTCCTGCTTTATGCTTACTCAATTTATGTACTGAAAATATTTATTACGCATTATTGAAATAATTTGTTTATTAAGCTTCTTTAAGAAATTTATTTTAAACCAAATAATAATCAAATTCAAAAGCGTAATTATTTTTTTCAAATATTTCTAAATGGATAAAAAAGACTGATGCCCAATCTTTGTTTCTCTTTGGACAGATAAATCACTTGGTATGATCCTGTTTTCTTACATAAAAGTCTCTTTCGTTGACATAAACATAAAATAAGTAAAAGTTATGTTTTTGGGTAAGTTATTTCTTTATCTCTAGTTTTAACTTTACCTGAACAGGAAATATTAGTTAGCATTTAATAATGTGTGTTCATTCTAAGATTACTAAATAACTTGATATAAGTACTTTTTTTCTTCTACATTATTTATTAAAAGGAAGAATTTATTTTTTTTTTTTTTTTTTTTTTTTTTTTTTTTTTNGTTGGGTATAAATATTCATAAAAAATCAAAATTTAAAACATGTAATGTTGATAACGATTTATTAGCATTAACAAAATTAAACTTTTTATATAAGGAAAATTACTACTGTTCCTTTGCAATATCAATAGATGAATGGTTCTTTAATAGCCATTTTATCAAAAAGCAATTATGAAGCTATTTTTGTTTGTAATTTCATAGGGCTATGACCTTCCACTATTGATCCATAACTCAGTTTGTAGGTTGCTTTCTCACTCAACAATCCACCAGGAAAATATTTACTCAAATTTTCCCAAGTATCTCGACAGTTAAATGAAATATTACAATAAATAAATTTAATTCCATATAACTTTTTGTATATGATTGATTAATTTTTATAAAATAACCTTTTATCTAATTTTGATAGATACAGAAAATATTTGAAATGATTCCATTTGTTTTTAAACTTCACAACAGCATGAAGAAAGTCATGCTGAGTGCTTAGAATAATTTTTTTTTTTTTGTTCCTTTAAAATGTTATTGAAATAAATTTAGACTATTAGTTATCTTTCTTGAAATGTTATTTTGAAATAGAATTTCGATAAAGATTCGTTCTTAAATATTCTTAGTTCAAAAAATACCTTTCTAAACATAGAGGAGAAACATCCAAATACTGTGCCAAAGAATATTACAAACTAAAATGACTTCACATTGTTACTTAATGTGTGTGCTATATAGTTTTATTTACCCTAAGTTCTATTTTTTCATTAAAAGTTATTTATTCAGGAAATTTATTTATTTCATATTTAGAAATGAAAAAGAATGTCTTATATCTAATATTTATTTTTAAAAAAAACAAACACTTATCATAGAAATGTATTTCATTGCATACTTAACGCAATACAGTTTGTTAACTACTCTGTAAGTTAAATGTGAAGTTGTAATTGATATCTACTTTTGCAATAATATTTATAATAAATAAGTTCAACTTCAAATAGATTCGCAATTATTTCCTACGTATCAATATCAATTGTTTAAGCACAGAATTAAATGAATAATTGCTTACTGTGTTTTAAATTATAATATTTATTTGAAAAATTTTTATTTATATAACTTTTCTTAAAATATTTTTCTTATTTTTAAAGAGGTTTCATAATGTTAGCTATTTGTACATTAATCCATAATTCTCAAATGTGTGTATGATATATTTATTGAGTTCTCAAAACTCCATTTACTTGTTTTATATATATCGTTGATTTTTATTAGATTTTTATATTTGTTTCCTCAAAACTGCCTTGAAGCCTTTTTTTATTTTTATTTTTTCATTTTTACTTAAACTGTTAATATGGCATTTATTTTAAAAATTCTTCTAACGTTAAGTATTTTGTTCCAAAACTTTTTACTATCCCATGTATTTTTTACTTTTGGTACAAAGGTATGCCCAGTGGCTGGGTAGGTTTTGATGGTCTCCACTAAAACAATGTGTTGGATTTCCAAAAGTTTTCTTCAACACAGAGACTATGGAAAAAATTCTGTGCCTTCCATAAATAGTCGCATATAGAGGAGGTGGCTACACAGAGGTGGTCTTCCTTGAAGGTTTCATTGTATTTGATTTATAGTATTGGATTATGAATAAACAGTTAAAACAAAATAAGAAATATCACAAAAGCACCAAATACTTNTCATTTAGAGAACAAATAGGACATAGAAGGAACTGTAGTCAACGAAAAAAAGTGACATTGATATTGACACACTGCTTATTCTGCATTTAAGAAAATTAATTCTTTTCGATGATAACAGTTAATATTCAGTTTAATATTGAAATATATGAAATCAAAGCATTCTTGGTTTTGCGAAGCAAACCAAGCAAGAATTGCGAAGCAATTCTCCGGGGGTTGGCGAGCGTTAGCGAGCAGGGGGCGGAGCCCTCTAGTATAAGAAATAATAGAAGTAGTTATTTACTAAGTTACTTCATTAAAGGAGTGCTGTTTCATTAGTCTTCGGAAGATCGGTCTGTTACATACAAAAAAAAAACTACTTTAAGTCATCTCAGTGTAAAAAAGAAATGAAGAATATCCTAAAAACTTTGAGTGCAACTTTCTGTTTTTTTTTTAAAACTTATTATGAGTTAAATACATTTAAACGAGGTCTATGGGAGATAAGTTTGAAGTAAAGTCATAAATATTTTTCTTGAAATCCACACAGCACCATTTTCAAATCAAGTATCTACACAAATACAAAATATTTACTCATTTCTAAACTGAAAGAAACATTTCCTTATACACAAAAATTCCTTATTATTCAGTTAAACTTAGCAGAACTTGGGAACCTTCTTGAGTTAGCCATTAAAAGATTAATTTAGTTTGGATGCTCATGTCAATACGAAACAGAAAGGTGGCTTTTTTAAAATTGAAATTGGTAAGGTATGAATGGAAGTAAAGGCGAATAAACCTTTCGCACAAATGTTTAATGATTAATAACACAATGAAACTGGCAGTCAGGTTTTATTAAATAAACAATGCAAACTCCAGACATTCAGTTTTAGATGAAAATAACAAAACTTAAATAAACAATTCATACTTTTCCTATAAAGATAGCAATTTAACCTTTATTTTGAATGTATTTTCATTTATGTGAAAAAAATAGTCTTGTGCAGCTAACAAACTATGATGAAATGCAAACCCTTGATGCTTTAGCAAAGGGTAACTTTGCTATTCATACTATGTCTAAGTCGTCAGATTAGATAAATCAAATTCTGATAAATTGCAATAAAAGGAAAATTAACTATCAAGACCAGTTAATTTAATGGGGGAGGGGACTGATGAGCATTATCTGAAAAATGGACAAACATGTTGTTTTCCAATATTTTCAAAAGAACCTGGATGAATTGAAGAAAATCTATAGACTCATTGGAAACATTAAAAAATGTTGCTTTCACTGTGGAAAAGTAGATGCTAAAATTCAAATAACTGTAAGATTCCTTTTTTTTTTTTTGTAAAATTTCATAAATTTTCCATGCAGAAAAAGTAACTTGGAATCTCGTGATAGGTATTTGCAGGAATTCATGAAACTTGCACGGAAAAATTCTGACCTTCTATTTCAAAGGGACATCCTGATAAGAAATATTCCTTTTGAATTCTACTACCTACTTTTTCATCTTGAAATATTTTAAGGCATCCTCTTTTAACTTCCTGTGGGGGTGTGGTCTGCTCATGGGGAACAATTTCAAACATTGAGACATAGAAAGCTATTAGTGAAAATTTTAGAATAAGGCCATGCAACATAAAAATTGCAGCTATCCTTAACACTGTATCTTAAGTAGATAGAGAACTTTTCAATAGTATTTTATGCATGCTAGAAATACGGTGATATCCCATTTTAACAGATAAGTTGGGTGCAGCAGACCATAACAGAGATCTCTCATTTAGCTGACAAGTTAGAAGTCACAACTACTTCTTAAAATAATAAAAGAATTCACATTGACTGAAATCTGCATTAAGCAAACGTTTATTCGAATTCAAAAGCCAAATGAATCCTGAATGTAGAAAAAGTATGTTTACTTTTTATTATATTTTGGAGGTATGTATTTTAATTCTTCAAAATACCATAATTGTGAAATGAATATATTGATCTGTTCTGATGTCAAATTTAAATGCTCGCAATTTTGGTATCAATCCAGTTCTCTTAATCATTTTATCTGTTCATTACAATCCATATTCTAGAATAGAGAAGGTTGAAATTCTTGAATTGGGCCTTTTATTTAAAATTATTATTTTGTCCACTCCTAAATCATTTATTAGAATTTTTGAAGATCACTTATTGTAGAGTAAAAAGTTTTAGTATGATTTGTTATCAAATCATTGGAGACATGCTAGCAGATGTAAACTAAAAGTTGATCAAGTAAAAAACAATTACTATTATTATATAAATACTAGTCATTAAGCGTTATTTTAAACATTGACCCATAAATTTGCCCTCATTAACGAGAGATCACTGTCTTGATCACATATTTGACTACCATTTTGTATAAATGTTGCGACATTGAACTTAAAACTTGTCAGTCAGAGGAAGAAATAAATGGAAAAAAATTGTAGTGAAAAACGAAAAATAATGTTGTAACTATACAAACAATATACATTTTTGTTTTAAATTTTTAAAAAGAAAAAGACTATTGTTACAATAATTATAGGAATTTAAGAATAACACCTAATTTGCCCATGACTGCTTCAAGATCCTTGTGATGATGTGGAATCCTGTTCCTTGTATGAGTGATATCTGACCTTGTTTTCACACGTTAGGTTAAGAAGATTTCATATGAGTTTTTTTTTTCTTCAGTTAATGACAGCTGACCTTGAAGTTTGAGGATTATCCAATTGAGCCAATCTCTCTTTTTCCTGTAATTAAGTATCGGATTTTAACTTAACACGCAATTCATAAAAAAAATATTGTTTTAAACAGGTGAAATAAAATATATTATAAAAAGATCTAGTTTTATTGCTAAAAGACAACAACGCTAAATACGACTTAGAATATTGGAGAGACAGTTTAAACTTTGGTAAAATAGAGTTTGAAATAGTTAATGTTAAAGGTTCACCAGCCCCCCCCCCTTTTTTTTTAACATAAAATGTCTGTGACATTTGTTATAATGCAAATTTAGTAAACTTCTAATATACTTTTTTTTTGTGAGTTTATCAGCGAATGAGTGTGAATTTCCTTTGTAATAACTCTGGACTTCTTAAAAATTTTAATTTATTGTAAAATTTGTAAGGAAAACGATATAAGAAGCAGCAAAATTTAAATAACAAGTGGTATCGATATCAGCAAATTGTATTGAGATCTTATAATGACTCTTTGCTTCAGACTGAAGAAGTATATGGCGTTATATGTGCGAAATATGAGGTTAGTGTTCTGGGATAGCCATGGTTGGCAAGGCGCTGGACTTACGTTCGTGAGGATGGTAGTTCGAATCCAGCCGACTGAAGACTCCCCGTGTCTCTACCCCGTCCCCGACTACAACAATCGTGACTGGTGCACGTTAAATCTGTCAGGTCACAAAGTCCTCCGTGTTCCCATAACAAATTATACCTCTGGGGGTACTGAATTGCAGATTGACCGTTCTCTGGTTCAGGTCATAATTACGATCTGTGGATGAATGGGTCCGCCCTATAAGCGGGTGTGATGTATGGTTGAAGTAACAATCGAATTCTTGGCCATAGATGGTGCCACTGGAAAACAAGAACAATAGCAGCCCTTGCCTTAATGGCCTACAACAACAATGTTAGTGAAGAAATTACTCAATCCAAAAGAGGTTTTTTTTTTTTTCAATATTGAAATTTTGAAGGAAAATCGGGTGTTTCAACACATGCACTGTTTTTTTTTGTTTTTTTCCTTTATAAATTTTCTTTCGTTTGATTTTTAAGATTAGAACAAATAAAAGTAATTGAACCTACAAACATTCGTACAACACATTTTTCTTTGCTATAGAACTCAAATTTAAAGTTTTGACAAAATTTGTCATTGAAATCCTTTTAACCACTATCTACCATCATTTACTTGAAACATAGTTGTTTATAATTATAGGATGATTTGATATGCATATTAAACTACCTTAGCATGCAATACTCTCTGAACATTGTAAAAAAATTTATTTTATTCTTTTGTTTAAATAACATCTTACTCAGTTGGAATGATTGAGATGAATTGAACAGACATTTAGTTACTGTTAGTGCTTAAAATATCAGAAAAATATATAGATACCTTCAAAGCATTCTGATACCACTGCGCTGTCAGGTAGAGTTGAATACTCACGACTAAACATATTCCACCAAAAACAGCTGATGAAAAATAATTCTCCCCGTGAAGCTCAAAAGCTATCACAAAGAAAAATCTTTACGTTAAACAAAATATTTTTTTTATGCTTAATCATAATAAATAGGAATAATGACCATAAAACAAAAAAGGAGTTGAGAGGCTAGATACCTGATAAATATAAAACGGATATTTTCTGTACTTCCTTTGTCATTAGTGATTTGACCGATTTCGATATTATTCGTTGCGGGTGGTAATTCAATGTCGTGACTATAGCTTTAGTGCTGGCGCAGTAATCGTGGATGAGAAAATTTCAACAAACCTATTGCAGCTTATCACCGAGTTTAGGATATCGAAATTGAGCCAGCCACAAGAACGCATTTCCATGTCATGTAATCTTTTTTCCCAAAAAATTTGAACCTATGTAAACTTCATTTCAAACAACATTATATTGATAGCATTTTTTTTTTCAAGCGGCGCGTTCAATAACAACTTATTTCAACTTTTATGTTTCAATAATAAAATTCTCAAAAATTCACACTGCCAAAATATGCATAAAAAAACATTCGAAAAGGTATCTTTTTGTATCAATATTAACATTAACCGATTTGAATAAACTGTGTAAAAATACCACGAACGAATTTCGAATTCTGCGCATATAATCCTATGTTTTTTTAGTAAGAACAGTCAATATCACAGTTTGAAAAATGTTGTAAACAATAATTTTTTAATTGCTTGAAAAGAAGAAAAAAAAGAAACGGGTACTTGGATATTAGTAGTACTGCATTTATTTTAGGAAAGCGATTATGTTTAAAGATTGCTTTAGTTCTTCTAGTTGATTAAAGTGAAACCTGCACTTTAATCAACTAGAGCAGGGATGGGGAAACTACGGCCCGCGGGCCAACTGTGGCCCGCCGGAAGATTTTATCCGGCCCGTGGACAGAATTTTAACTAGCTGATCAGTGGCGAATATATCTACTTTGTTTAAAGCTATTTTTGTTCTTTCTTTTTTAACAAAGTACTGATGACCTTTCCACTTTCTCTATTTTTGTTCTACAAAACATAAATTAATTAAAATAGTTAGCACAAACAGCTTTAACTGGTAAAATGTTGAAAGCAAAAGTTCTTTATTGAATAGCTGTAGATTAGCTCCAACTAGTATTTGTCTTTCTCGAGGAGCAGACATATGGAATCTAATATAGGTGAATTGTACTTCACATGAGGCTGACTACGCGTTTTAAGTTCCAACGAACGGATTTTTCTGTCGGCTCGAGCTCTAACATATTTTACTGCGTATGGAAAGGTTGCACACATCACACATACAACGTCATTGTAAATAATGGTGAAATTATTAAATGTATAAAATGGCTACTGCCTTTTTGAGTTATTTGTAAACATTTTTTATGCCAAAATGGCAACTAAAAATCGCAAAGTTGATGTAGTGTGACATGCACTCAATGATGAATTGACTTTATTTTATTTCAGAAGTTTTTACTCGGCCCACCAAACTTTTTTTTCTAGATTTTTGGCCCACGACCAAAAAAGTTTGCCCTTCCCTGAGCTAGAGTATATTATTCTTAGATTCTACTTACAGCTAGAGTATGCATGTAGAGTATTGTAAAGTAATAGTTATTCCAGCACTAAGAGTTCCCTAGCAATTAAAATAAATTATAAAATTTTTTAACATGGATGGTTGAGTGTGCAAAGCTAAGCACAGTCGGCGCTAGGGGTTAAAATTCGTTGTAAGACACTTACATTTCTAATCAGATACCTTTCAAGGAATAAATTGAAAGAAAAAAAATTGTGCAAAATATAAAAATTAGTAAGGAACACAGAAGAACAAATTAAAAAATTCACAAAATTCGTAAAGACATTTATGTAATAAAATTCATAAAGATAAACAAAATAAGAATCATAGGGCATATTTTCCGTTTAGAAACTATTATCCCAATTTTCGAACATAAACCAATTGGAAGAGAATTGCCAATTGGAATTGCTAGAGAACGTCCAAAACTTTGATGGCTGAACTCCAAAACGCGAATTTAAAACAAATAGGGTTTTGTTCTGGTAAGATCGGGTGACAAAGAGAACTGAACGGAGAAATATTTTGAAAGAAAACTCCTTCAAAATATTTCTCTATGCTAAGGCACACCCCGGGCTATTGTGCCAATGATGAATAAATAAGGAAACTGCATTCATATAATTCTCCACTGGTAAACATGGGGGAATTCGAATCATTTTTCTATCCTTAAATGGCATATAATTTTTTTAAAAATCTTACCTTGTTTTTTGAAAAATGCTAATATTGTGAATACACCAAGTGAGATTCCAGAAGATACACTCATTATCATGCCAAGGATTTTTAAACCTTCCAAAGTACCAGTGTCGTGCACTTTTTCAAGTTTCGATAGCAAGTGAGTCACGAACAGCGATGCAGTACCGACGGATAAGCAAGCTTGATGGGAGGAAAAAAATAATTTCACATTTACTTTTCAGAAATTGAAATGGTTTGAGAATGAAAAAAGCAAGTCAATTTAGTGCTTTTGTCGTAAAAATGTTGTTGTTTCTAATCCCCCTCCCTAGAGATCTAACCCAGGACTCCTCAACTTTTTTTTTTTATCGCCTCGGACCTGTCAACGTTTGATATTTTTTTCGCGACCCTTTGAGGGAGGGCGGACGTCGATTGTTTACATTTCAGATGGTTTTGATTTTATAATTTTAGTGCAATTGTATTTAAACACGCCTTCAAAACAAAATGCATTACCTTCCAATAAGGTGAACCGGGTTCAAATCCCAGAGATGATTGGTGGATACGAATTCCGGACTCGGCTCGCACCAACCACAGAGCTGACGTAAAAATATCCTCATTTTTAGGCGGATCATCATGGGTTAGAGTCCCCTTGCAGTTTTGCTAACCGTGTGATGTTTTCGTGGCTTTCCTGTCCATGTAACGCAAATCCGGGTTAGTTCCATCAAAAAGTCCACCACGAAAGCGCATTTCTCTCAATACTTGATCAAGGAGTTCCCTAGTCATCTGGATTGGGTTTAAAATTGCAAGGCTTTCAATGGACAAGAGACATACCTAAAGCCGCATCAATATATACCGCGTATGTAATTTTATTCTATTTTATAACCGTCGTTGAACAACCGACCCGATATTTAATTTTCGACTACCAATGTTCAACTCCGTAGCCTTGCAATTTTGAACCGAATCCAGAAGACAAGGAGACTCCAGGATCAAGTATTGATAGAAATTTGCCTTCGTGATTCGATAGAAAAATTTGATTCGTTTTTAAAATTTTGGCTTTAGTTTGCTGCCAACGATGAGTGTGTTCCGCACAAAACTCAAATGCTGAAAGGTTATACAATGAGGACAAAATATTCTAATTTATGTATAAAATAATATCATATTGATATATTTGGTGATTGTTAAAACTGTACCCAATACTGAGTAATTTTAAAACCGATACTGTGGAAATAAGTTCTCTTACATGCCCTTGAAAGGAGTATGAACCGGATAAAATTACTTGATAGTGGTAATTTTTGACTATCATGCCCCCCCCCCCCAAAAAAAAAGTCCTTTTTATTTTTACCCTACTACAATCTCTGCTCTTGACAATGCCAAAGAAAGTACATTTTTTAATTTCATATGTACTATTCAGAAGATTTATTCTTCATTAGAAGAAATTAAGCAGTTCTTAGCATTTTTATTTTACTATAAATTTATTCCAAAGTTCATAATTTTGAATTTTCTAATAATATTAAACACTAATATGCCTTATGAATTTTTAACAATGTAAAATAGCAATTTGTGAATAAAAATGGACTTAATCAAGGTATAAATTGTTCTTTTGAACTCATAAATAATTTCTGGGTACATTATTTAGCAATAAATTTATTACAAAATCGATAATTCAAAATTGTAGCACGTATACTTTGAAGACCAAATGCCAAATTTTGGTCATCAAAGGTTTTGTTAATAGTTTTATATTTGATAAAAAAAATGAATAAATAAATAAAAAAATACAAATCCCTGAGAGAGTTTCTGCCCAAATTCTGTGTATATTAATAATTTGTAATGTTAATTTTGTTGCCAAATGGCTAAATGATAATTAGTTTACACACACAGGCAGTCAAAGCATACATTCTTAATGTAAAGTAACATAATTTTTAACATTCAAAACTTTAAATAATTTACTGAACAAAGGCAAAATGGTAGCTTGTTTAGGAAACAAAGCAATGATCTATAGTCCATTCATTGTTTGCACTCTAATTTTCACTCAACGAGGAGTAATGGCGGGCAACAATGCTCAAATATAAGGTTTTTCAATGTAGGGGAATTAGTAAGTTAGTTTCTGTTATCACGCTATGTGGTAAATACATTCGGAAATTTCAATTAAATTTTATTTGGTAAAGTATTTGCATTTCACTAATCTATGTAATTCAAGAAAGAGTAAACAATGTTCAGTTAATGTTTTCAATGTTTAGAATAGTTCAGATAATGCTTTCAATGATTAGAATAGTTCAGATAATGCTTTCAATGCTTAGAATAGTTCAAAAGAATCTGAACATTTCTTATAAAAATGTCGGAAGTAACTTTCCTAATTTTCAAACTGATGTCGTAATATGTAAAATATTATAACCCAGAAAATCACGAAATAATTTTAGATTTTTTCCAAAAGCACTTTTAAAATTAAAAAAAAAAAAAAAAAAATTATATTCTAAGTGTCCTTGATAGAATCTTTTTCTTAAAAAAAATAATTTTTCTTTTAATTTTTTATTAGACTAGGTAAAGTAGAGTGGTTGAATATTAAGTTCATTGACAAAAGTATTTACGCGAACAAGTGAAGGCAAGGTAAATTTTTTGGGGGATTTACAAATTATTTCACAGCAATTCGCCATCGCAACGCTCGAATCTGAAGAGGAGCCCTGTTCTATGTCTTGACACTTCTCCTTTCCCTCGCCTTCTTTTCTCAGTTTTATAGGAATGTATTTACGATATTTTCCATTTCCTTAATATTTTTCATATTTAAATATCACAAATATTTCTACATCGCTTTATTCTATAATTATGTTCAATGTAGTTTTCAATTCCATATAGTTTCCTTAACTAAAAAGTTTTTAATCTATTTGAAAATCAAGAGAGAAACTGACGTACTTCCTCCTCCTATGATTCTCCACACGCTAATGGTGAAAGCATGCGAAGTGTTAGAGTTCTGCTCTATGCCACCTATAGCCAATTTCGATCACCAATAGTTGCGCAGTATTTGACATTTAATTTTTATGCATTTGATATATAACGAGAAAATAACTTCTACTTTATATAAAAATCTGATTCCTTGTATCCAAAATCTTAAACCTACTATTTACAGATGATTTTACTGACATGACAACTAATTCATTGCAGCATAATAGTAAGATTGAAATTTATCTTGCATACATCGAAAA
>NC_092210.1:87289223-87399468 GCF_043381705.1 Parasteatoda tepidariorum | reverse complement strand
GCCCTTGCCTTAATGGCCTACAACAACAACGTGAGGTTAGTGAAAAAATTAATCAATCCAAAATTGTCACTTTTTTTTCAATATTTAAATTTTGAAAGAAAATCGGTTTTTTCCTTCAATATTTAAATTTTGAAGGAAAATCGGTTTTTTCAACTATTTTTTTTTTTTCCTTTGAAAGTTTTCTTTTGTTTGATTTTTGAGATTAGAACAAATAAAAGTAATTGAACCTACACACATTTCGTACAACACATTTTTCTTTGCTATAGAACTCAAATTTAAAGTTTTGACGAAATTCCTCATTGAAATCCTTTTTACCACTATCTACCATCATTTACTTGAAACATAGATGTTTATAATCATAGGATGATTTGATATACATATTAAACTACTTAGCATGCAATACTCTCTGAACATTGTAAAAAAAATTATTTTATTCTTTTGCTTAAATAACATCTAACTCAGTTTGAAATGGATGATAGATCATATTTATTTACTGGTAGTGCTTATTAAAATATCAGAAAAATATATATATACCTTCAAAGCATTCTGATACCACTGCGCTGTCAGGTAGAGTTGAATACTCACGACTAAACATATTCCACCAAAAACAGCTGATGAAAAATAATTCTCCCCATGAAGCTCAAAAGCTATTACAAAGAAAAATCTTTACGTTAAACAAAAAAAAATTTTTTTTGCACAAAATCATAATAAATAGGATTAATGACCATAAAATGAAAAAGAAGGAGTTGAGAAGCAATTAATAGAAATACTAAGCATCAGGCAGTAAAACGGGTTTTGATATTTTCTGTACTTCCTTTATCACTAGTGATTAGACCGATTTCGATATTGTTCGTTGCGGGTGGTGATTCAATGTCATAGCTATAGCTTTAGTGCCGGCGCAGTTATCATGGATGAGAACCTATTGTAGCTTATCGCCGAGTTTAGGATATCGAAATTGAGCCAGCCACAAGAACCCATTTCCATGTCATGTAACCTTTTTTCCAAAAAATTTGAACCTACGTAAACTTCTTTTAGTGAGTTTATATTGATAGTATTTTTTTTTTAAGCGGCGCGTTCAATAACAACTTATTTCAATATTTATGTTTCAATAATAAAATTCACACTGCCAAAATATGCCTGAAAAACATTCGAAAAGTTTTTTTTATTTTTTATCAAATTAACATAACCGATTTAAATAAACTGTGTAAAAATATCACAACTTAATTTTGAATTATACGCATATAATTTTATGCCTTTTTAGTAAGAGCAAACCAATATCACAGTTTGAAAAACGTAGTACTTGCATATTATTAGTACAGCATTTTTTTTAGGAAAGCGATTATGTTATAAAGATTGCTTTTATTTCTTCTAGTTTATTAAAGTAAAACCTGCACTTCAATCAATTAGAGTATATTATTCCTATATTCTACATAGTGCTAGAGTATGCATGTAGGGTACTGTAAAGTAATGGTTATTCCTACACTAAAAGATCCCAAACTATTAAAATAGCTTTAAAAAATTTTTTTATATGGAATGTGTCAGACACAGACGGCGCTAGGGGTTAAAATTCGTTGAAAGACTTCCGGATTACTTACTTCCGATTGATTTTTGTGAAAGCATGCTCTGATGCAAATAAATAGAAAAATAACAAGCTGTGATATTTTACCTAATTATAGCCAAATAAGTGATACCAATCAAACGTGGCAAACCTTAAACTTTAGTTATGTTGTGATATTAATTTTATTAAAAATTTTTTAGGCCCACGACCTGTTAGAATTTCTAAATTACAGAAAACTCTTATGAAAGGTAAAATTTCTTGTAAATTTGAGCAAAAATCACAATAATAAAATTTACTAAAATATTAAGCCTGTTCACACATCGCCTCATAGAAGTAACATAAGCGGAGGGATACATTGCAAGTGTTCTAAATTTCTTACGGTTTTAGGAAGCTTGTTATTGTTTACATTCAGTCAACCATTTATAACCCTGTAATTTGAGATTGGTAACATTTCTAATCAAACACCTTTCAAGGAATAAATTAGACCGGGATAGCCTAGTCGGTAGGGCGCTGGGTCCATGTTCGTGGGTTCGAATCCCGCCGGCCGAAGACTCCCAGTTTAGTTGGTGACTGATGCCCGTTAAAATTCTGTCGAGTCGCAAAGTCCTCCATGTTCCCATAACAAATCAATACCTCTGGGGGTACTGGATTGGGGATCGATCGTTCTCTGATTCAGGTCAAAATTACAATCTGTGGATGAATGAATGAGTCCGCCTTATAAACAGGTGTGACGTATGGTGTGGCANCTTAGATTCTACTTACAGCTAGAGTATGCATGTAGAGTATTGTAAAGTAATAGTTATTCCAGCACTAAGAGTTCCCTAGCAATTAAAATAAATTATAAAATTTTTTAACATGGATGGTTGAGTGTGCAAAGCTAAGCACAGTCGGCGCTAGGGGTTAAAATTCGTTGTAAGACACTTACATTTCTAATCAGATACCTTTCAAGGAATAAATTGAAAGAAAAAAAATTGTGCAAAATATAAAAATTAGTAAGGAACACAGAAGAACAAATTAAAAAATTCACAAAATTCGTAAAGACATTTATGTAATAAAATTCATAAAGATAAACAAAATAAGAATCATAGGGCATATTTTCCGTTTAGAAACTATTATCCCAATTTTCGAACATAAACCAATTGGAAGAGAATTGCCAATTGGAATTGCTAGAGAACGTCCAAAACTTTGATGGCTGAACTCCAAAACGCGAATTTAAAACAAATAGGGTTTTGTTCTGGTAAGATCGGGTGACAAAGAGAACTGAACGGAGAAATATTTTGAAAGAAAACTCCTTCAAAATATTTCTCTATGCTAAGGCACACCCCGGGCTATTGTGCCAATGATGAATAAATAAGGAAACTGCATTCATATAATTCTCCACTGGTAAACATGGGGGAATTCGAATCATTTTTCTATCCTTAAATGGCATATAATTTTTTTAAAAATCTTACCTTGTTTTTTGAAAAATGCTAATATTGTGAATACACCAAGTGAGATTCCAGAAGATACACTCATTATCATGCCAAGGATTTTTAAGCCTTCCAAAGTACCAGTGTCGTGCACTTTTTCAAGTTTCGATAGCAAGTGAGTCACGAACAGTGATGCAGTACCAACAGATAAGCAAGCTGACGGGAAGAAAAAATAATTTCACATTTACTTTTCAGAAATTGAAATGGTTTGTGAATGAAAAAAGCAAGCCAATTTAGTATTTTTGTCATAAAAAGAAGGCTCTATAATGTTGTTGCTTCTAATCCCCCTCCCTAGAGATCTAACCCAGGACTCCTCAACTTTTTTTAATCGCCGAGGACTGGTCAACATTTGATTTTTTTTTTCGCGACCCTCTGAAGGAGGGCGGACGTCGATTGTTTATATTTTAGATGGTTTTGATTTTATAATTTTAATGTAATGTATTTAAATAACGCCTTCAAAACAAAATGCATTACATACGCCGGAGCCGCGGAGGGTCAGAGGATAGAGCTCTCACCTTCCAATAAAGTGAACCGGGTTCGAATACCTATGATGGCTGGTCGATATTAATTCCGAACCCGGCTCGCACCGACCACAGTGCTGACGTAAAACTATCATCATTGTTAGACGGATCATGGGTAGAGTACCCTAGCGGTTGGGCTAACCGTGAGATGTTTTCCTGTCCGTGTAACGCAAATTCGGGTTAGTTCTATCAAAAAGTCCTCCACAAAAGCATATTTCTCCCAATACTTGATCCAGGAGTTCCCTAGTCTTCTGGATTGGGTTCAAAATTGCAAGGGTTTCCATGGACAAAAGACGTTACCTAAAGCCG
This sequence comes from Parasteatoda tepidariorum, assembly GCF_043381705.1. Classification (NCBI taxonomy): domain Eukaryota; kingdom Metazoa; phylum Arthropoda; class Arachnida; order Araneae; family Theridiidae; genus Parasteatoda; species Parasteatoda tepidariorum. The sequence continues at coordinate 87,395,611 of NC_092210.1, read as the reverse complement.
CATCAATACCGTGTATGTAATTTTATTCTATTTTATAACCGTCATTGAACATCCGAGTTCGACCCAATTTTGAGTTTACGACTACTTATGTTCTTCTCCGTAGCCTTGCAATTTTGAATCCAATCCAGAAGACAAGGAGACTCCAGGATCAAGTATTGATAGAGATTTGCCTCCGTGATTCAAAAGAGAAATGATCATGCTCCAAAGTTATTATCAAGGTCTTAAAAAAATCGATCCGTTTTTAAAATTTTGGCTTCAGTTTGCTGCCAACGATGAGTGTCTTCCGCACAAAACTCAAATGTTGAAAGGTTATACAATGAGGACAAAATATACTAATTTATGTATAAAATAATATTATATTGATATAGTATTTGGTGATTGTTAAAACTGTACCCGAAACTGAGCAATTTTAAAACCGATACTGTGGAAATAAGTGTCTTACATCCCCTTGAAAGGAGGATGAATCGTATAAAATTACTTGATAGTAGAAAATTTTTGACTATCATGAGTGGGCCACAAGTAATACCATCACGCCAAGTGATGCTAAATACAGTTAATCTCTATTCTGATGAGATAAACTACAAAAAACGTGTTTTTCTTAATATAATAATGTAAAGGCACCGGGGTGGGTAAAAATAATTATGAATAAAAAATGGAAATTATTTTTACTTTATTTATTAGTGGAAAAACCTGGCAAGTGACATTTTCAGAGAGGCTACAATCAAGGTAAGAAAAAAGTAGTCTCCAATCCAACTTTATTAGATTTACTAGAAGGCGAGACTAATAATTTTTCGCCTTATTTTATTTACCACTGTTTAATTTCAAAATAAAAATTATACAAGCATACTAAAAACTAATGTGAATAAATTATGTTACGATTAAAGTGAAAACAAATACAACTGTGTTACATTAATCATACTCATATTGAGGGAATCACTTTATTATTTTCACTGATCCATGAATAACGTTAAAAATGTCACTTACCTGGTTCTCCCACTAAGTACTTTAAATGCGTCGGAATATGCCTTTCAGTTTTGTTCACGATTTCGTAGTTTTGAGCTTTGTTCTGTACTGATTAATTGATTTTTTTATTCACCCCGTACAAAAAACGGGTATTCAGCTATCGTGTGTGTGTGTGTGTACATATATTATGTTAATGTAAAGTATCCATCCCCTGTAGGGGATGGATACTTTAAGCAGGACAATGCTCCTTGTCATATAGCTCGCATTGTCATCAGATGGTTCCAAGAACATGGCGGTGACTTTACCTTGCTTCGTTGGACCGCACAATCACCAGATCTCAATCCGATTGAGAATTTGTGGGATGAGATCGAATGGGACGTCAGACAGCTGGATTCAGTGTCATCCAATCTGACGGAACTGAAAGATCAGAAGGAGACTAGCTTTTGGTTTTAATGATTGAAATATGTTTTAGGTGTATTTTAAATGTGGTATAATAAATGAAAATGTTTTTTTTTTTAAACTGGTTTTGACGTTTTACAAATGAGCTAAATCACAATTTTTAATTAAATCTCTAGCAATTCTGCTAATTTAGATCCAGATCGCTTGGTCTGTTCGCTAACAAATATTATTTCGTAATACTCCAAATATTTTAACTCATTTATTACAGTCTCTCAGTGGTGTAGGGTTATATGCTTGGGAGTTTATTTTCTTTAGATTAATATTGATATTAATACACTGTTGGACCACCTTTAGTCGGCAAAACTGCTCGATTTTTTGTAGAACGTTCAATTCTACAAAGTCATTATTTAAAAAGAAAAAAAAAAACGCTTGTAAAGTAAAATAAATCTACTGAATGGAGATTTTATCTATTTTGATTAAACTAAAACTAAACTCAGCGGCGCGACAGCTCTTGAGAGCCAAGGCCTACTGTGCCCATCTCAGTTTTCTTGACCTTGGGCTCTGGGGTGCAGGAGCAGATGTTCCGGTCAGGTGGTCAGCCGAACGCGGAACCCCCAGTGTTTAGTTCCCAAGCATGCTTGGTTGATTAATCAAACTATACCATTATTTTAAGGCGGTATTGTGCCCCTCCCCCCCCCAAAAAAAAAACATTTCTACCCTACTACAATCTCTACTCTTGACACTGCGAAAGAAAGTACATTTTTTAATTGCATCTGTACTATTCAGAGGGTTTATTCCTTATTAGAAGAAATTAAGTAGTTTTTAGCATTTTTATTTTACTATAAATTTATTCCAAAGTTCATAATTCTGAATTTTCAAATAATATTAAATAGTAATATGCCTTATGAATTTTTAACAATGTAAAATAGCAATTTGTTAATAAAAATGGACTATTTAAAGTATAAATTGTTCATTAGAACTAATAAATAATTTCTGAATACATTATTTAACAATAAATTTATTACAAAATCGTTGCACTTTGTACACCAAATTCTGTTCATCAAAGGTTTTGTTAATAGTTTTACATTTGATAAAAAAATAAATAAATGAATGAATAAATAAAAAAATACAATCCATGATAGTTTCTTCCCGAATTCCCCCTTAAATTCTGGGTATATTAATAATTTGTAATGTTAGAAAATTAATTTTGTTGCCAAATGGCTAAATGATAATTAGTTTACACCCACAGGCAGTCATAGCATACATTCTCAATGTAAAGTAACATAATTTTTAACATTCAAAACTTTAAATAATTTACTGAACAAAGGCAAAATGGTAGCTTGTTTAGGAAACAAAGCAATGATCCATTCATTGTTCTTTTGTATACTCTAATTTTCACTCAACGAGGAGCAATGGCGGGAAACAATGCTTAAACATAAACATAAGGTAAACAAACATAAGGTTTTTCAATATAGAGAAAAAACCAATCTTAGCAAATTAGTTTCGGTTATCACTCTACGTCGTAAATACATTCGGAAATTTTATTTGGTAAAATATTTACATTTCACTAATCTATGTAATTCAAGAAAGAGTAAACAATGTTTAGAATAGTTCAGTTAATGTTTTCAATGTTTAGAATAGTTCAGATAATGCTTTCAATGTTTAGAATAGTTCAGATAATGCTTTCAATGATTAGAATAGTTCAGATAATGCTTTCAATGATTAGAATAGTTCAAAAGAATCTGAACATTTCTTATAAGAATGTCGGAAGTAACTTTCCTAATTTTCAAACTAATGTCGTAATATGTAAAATATTATAACCCAAAAAGTCACGAAATAATTTTAGATTTTTTCCAAAAGCCCTTTTAAAGTTTAAAAAAAAAATTATATTCTGAGTGTCCTTGATAGAATATTTTTCTTAAAAAAAATATTTTTCTTTTAATTTTTAATTAAACTAGGTAAAGTAGAGTGGTTGAATATTAAGCTCATTGACAAAAGTATTTACGCGAGCACGTGAAGGCAAGGTAAATTTTTTTGGGGATTACAAATTATTCCACAGCAATTCGCCATCGCAACGCTCGATTACGTCACCTGGGGAGGTGACAGGTTCTATGTCTTGACCCTTCTCCTTTCCCTCGCCTCCTCTTCTCAGATATTTCCCATTTTCTTAGTATTTTTCATATTTAAATGCCACAAATATTTTTAAATCGCTTTATTCTATAATTATGCTCAATGTAGTTTTCAATTCCATATAGTTTCCTTAACTTAAAAGCTTTTAATCTATTTGAAAATCAAGAGAGAAACTGACGTACTTCCTTCCTCTCTGACTCTCCACACGCTAATGGTGAAAGCATGCGAAGTGTTAGGAGTTCTGCTGCTCTACGCCACCTATAGCCCATTTCGATCAACAGTTGTGCAGTATTTGAAATTTAATTATAATGCATTTGATATATAATGAGAAAATAACTTTTACTTTAAATAAAAATTTGATTCCTTGCATCCAAAATCTTAAACCTACTATTTACAGATGATTTTAGTGACATGACAACTGACTCATTGCAGCATAATAGTAAAATTGAAATTTATCTTGCATACATCGAAAAATAAAATTTTATATCCTTACCTGCAAAGAATGATACAACAGCTGCGCTGTAGTTGCCATCTTCAATAAATATACTCGTGAAGGCACCGCACACTATCAAAGGTATGCAAGTTAGCAGAAGTAAAACATACAACAAAAACTTGGCAGATGGTGAATAAGAAATAACACAAGATGTCATAGAAATAGTAGAAAGAAAACTTCCACGATTGTGATTTGGATGTAAATCGAACTTAGGTTCGACTCCAGCAAAGGCTTCCAATTCATGATGTTCAATGACAGCTGATGTGCTTCCCTCCTCCATATTTTGTTTTCTTTAATCCCCAACCACAACAAAATTAAATAACATCAATTATTTAATATTCTTCGTTAGGGGTGGAAAGCGATATCAGCTGCTGTTATCAAACCATCCTGAAAAATGAGACAATGACTGTTATCAGAAGCTTTTGTTCCTACAACATGAAAGGTAATGAACTTGGACTTCAGGAATTGGAGCTGATATAAAAATAAACACACTTTAAAATAGTGAGTGCTTATAATTTTTGATTTCCATCAATGTGTCTACAAACCTCTCTAAAATTCTTTTGCTTCGAAGGAATTTGTTATAAAAAGTAAGAATTAACTATCACTTTTATTTCTTTAAAATATATTTTCTAGCCAATTATTAAGATGTAATCATAGCATGTCATGCAGTTAGCCTGAAGAGTTCGCAGAAGATGTGTTTTAATGGTATTTAACTTTGTTAAAATGGAACATTTTAACACACAGAAAACCAGCATGGATAGGATTTTTTAGAAACACTTTTTTCAGTTAAATTCATTTTGTGTACGTACGTTTGTAGATTCGTACGTTCTAGATTTATATGCAACACTTCGATATTTTTCGAACAAAAAGAATCCAAAACAGAACGTCATAAAACATCACTTATAATCTTTAAGCCTCTGTAGGTCCGACCACTGCGAGTCGAGAGTTAAAAGGCAGACATCATCATTTAAATAATTATCTGAAAGAGTGCAGTGCAAATAATAGGAAATTAATTAAAATTCCGCCACTCCTCTGACAATGAGTAATAGTGATAATTTTGAATTAGTAAGCATATTATACCAGTATTTTATAGAAACCCCAGCCACTGACTTTTGTTAGGTAAAGTATGAAATGCAATCATGAAGCAATGAGCATGGAAAAGAAAAAAAAATCCAAGATTGTAGTAAAAATTTTCTATCTATTACATAATATTTTAGACAGAATTTTTAACAACTGTAATACAAAAAGTATATTACACTACTAACTATTAAATTTAATTTGACAGCAATAGTTAATATTAAATAGATAAAATGTAATGCTTTTATTACGTTTGTGTTTTAAAATTCTTAGTTTTAAACAGAAATATTCAATAATTATTCAGAAATTGAATACCATTATCAACATATAATCCCAAGAAACTAAAGCGGTAAAATATTACCCCATTGAAAACAAATTAAGAATCGCTTCAAAAACAAACAAATACAAAATAACAGTCCAGACATGTTTTCAAGCTCTTAAAAAATAGGCCCCCATTTTCAAGACTGAATGTAAAGAAATAAAAATGATTTGATGTAAAAAACGTTTTTTATTTCAAATCATTTTTATTTCAGAAGATTGACTTAATCCTAATTATTCAAGGGGGTGATTTTTGCACACAATTATAAGATTCGTTTATCCTAACATAATTCCAGGCAAAAAATAGATTTTAGTAAATATTTATTATTATTTTATTTCAGTAATTATTTAGCAAATATTTATTATTAGTTTATTCAGAATTCATTCTTGAATCAATCGTCTGAAGATCAAATCATTAGATCAAAAGTTGTGGTCCACTTTTTATTTTGTGCACTGGTTCACTTTTATTTTGTGTCCATTTTATAAATTAGTTCTCTACCTAAATTTTAAACTACAGTTTTAAAATTATTGTAAATTTTAAAACTACAGTTTTAAAATTTATGTATAATCAAAAAAGGAAAGAGTTAGGTGTTTGGAGAGTCTAACAAAAGAAACATACAGATGAGATTTGTATTTATTACATTTTATAACAACTAGAAAGTAAAACACTCTTTCAATGCTTAGAACAATCTATGAACACTATACACATACTTTTATGAAAATTCATTTTTTTAAAAAAAAATTCAACACAGAACATATAATATTTTCTTATACAAACAGATCGAAATATCACATTTGTTTCTGATGCTATTTTCAAAAAGAATTTAAGAGATAATCACAGACATTTTTGTAATGCAAGATGTTAATGCATTTCTATATTTTATGTTTTACACCACATTTTATTTTCCAAACTCTACATTGTTTCCATTACTAAAATTTCAGCTTTGCTTTCCAACACTCTATGAAATGAAAACTAATTAAAAATTAAAATATACTCTGTTTAAAAGAAATCAGCAGCCCAAGGTTGAAAAATTGCATAGATGGATATTTTTTTCATTCAAAATTCATGTTTTTTTCTATTTTTAAAAAAAAAAATCTTTTTTTACAAAATGTACAATAACAGAAATACAAGTTTTAGAGGAAAAGTAATAAAATACATTAAAAAAGGAGAGAAAACTAAATTTAAACTGCATAACATCTTTTAAACAGAGTATAAATATTCACAATATCATGCTAGTTTTAAAAAGCATGCATTTTAAAAACTCATTAGTCATTTTATAAGCGTGCACACATGTAATAAAATCATTTGAAAAAGTATATTCACTTTAAGCATGCTTTTATGATTAAAAACACTTTAAGCTCATAATATATTTACAAATCTATACTACAAAAACTAATTATAAAATATATACACTTAAATCAATAAATAATATAATATCTAAATTCGTGTAACTTATTTATAAGTATACTAATCTATCTGTACATAAGCCGGAATAAAATGTAAATAGCAACACTTATTTATAAAAACTTTAGGTCTAATTACCTCACTTAAAAAGAAATTTTGTCCATCTAAGTAAATGCATAGTAAGTGTTAAAAAATATGAAAAACTAATTTTAAAAAAAAATTTTTGTAAAGGGGAAATTTTCTAGACATTAAAAATATTAAATCTAACTTTAAAACACACATAATAGCTATAGCTAATGATAGCTTTACGAATTAGGCATTACGTTGCATTGCTGGCTGAAAACAATTGAATATCTTTTAACACAGAGTAAAAAATAATCATTGATAAGTTGCAGATTGAAGTTAGAAAAATTTAAAAAAAAGTAAGAAAGTTATACGGAGAAAAGTGAAAAATTTCAAAACCTAAGGCTTTTCTTTATAGATCCTAGAATTTTTAGAAGCAAAGAATAAGGCTAACAAGGAAGAGTCATTCTCCAATTATATGGACTACCTATATGGTTACATTTAGACAATTATAATTTTAAAATTGCATAGAATAAATTCATTACCTACAACAGTTTTGTTAAATTTAAAATAAAGCACTTTAATTGCATATAGGACAAATTATTGATTTTAGGAAGCCTGTCCAAAACTTAATTGTTATTATTATTACTTTTTTCTTCCCTGTAAAAATTCTCTGTTTAAGTCTTCTATTTTTGACATTTCTAAATCTTATTTACAAAAAATATTTCAAAATTGCATAGACAAAAGAATCATTTTAAAATTATATGAACGAAATATTTAAAGTATTTTAGTTTTCATATATTTAAAATAAAGCATTATAGTTGCATGTAGGACAAATAATTTGTTATTAGAAACTTCTACAAAATTTGATAGATATTAATAATTATTCTTTCCTTCTCCAATTAGGCCTATATGTATAAAATTAAGATATATTTACAAAAATAGATAAGTATAACTTTAAAATTGCAAAAAATCAATTAGCTACATACTACAGTTATTTTAAATAAAGCAGTATAATTGCATAACGAACAAAGTATTTCTTTTAGGTAGCCTCTCCATAACTTAATTGCTAGTAATATTTCCTTCTTTTATCAATTCAATTTATAAAACTTTTAAAATTATATTTCCAAAATAACACATGAGTATAATTTTAAAATTGCATAAAATCAATTGTTTACACACTACAGGTTTGTTGAGATTTAAAATAAAACACTGCAGGAAAAGTATTTTGTTTCAGGAAGGCTCTCCAAAATTTAATTAATAGTATTCATATTTTTTTTTCCTTCACTGATTAAGTCTTCAATTTATAAAGTTTTTAAACTATATTTTCAAATTAAGACAAGTACAAATTAAAATTTGCATCAAATTAATTTGTTATATACTAGAGTTTTGTAATATTTAAAATGAAGCACCATAATTGCAGATAATAACATTAATTTTAAGTAAATTATTTATTTAAACTATTTATTTTGGGAAGTTTCTCCAAAAATTAATTGTCATCATTATTATCTTCTTCTTCACTGTAAAAATTCCCTGACTAAGTCTTCTATGAATAAGACTTTCAAATCATATTTATAAAATAAATCACAAGAATAATTTTAAAATTACACAAAATCAATTTGTTACATACAAGTTTTGGTATGTTTAAAATAAAGCACTATAGTTGCATATAAAACAAATTATTTGCTTTAAGAAGCCTCTCAAAAATTTAATTGCTTTTAATATTACTGAGTCATTTTTAGATTAAGTCTTTTATTTATAAAATTTTTTAATTCATATTTCCAAAATAAGACACAAATTAATTTTAAATTTGTTTAAAATTAATATGTAACACACTACAGTGTTAATGCATTTAGAATAAAGAACAATTGTTACATAGAGAACAAATTATTTGTTTTAGGAATTTTGTGATTAAGTCTCCCATTTATGAAATTTTTAAATCATATTTCTGAAATAAGTCAGAAGTATAATTTTAAAATAGCATAAAATCAATATGTTACACACTACAGTTGCATAGAAAATAAATTATTTGTTTTAGGAAGCCACTCCAAAATTTAACTGTTATTAATACTACTTTTTCATTTTGTGATTATATCTCCTATTCATAAAATTTTTAAATCATATTTCCAAAATGAGACAAGTATAATTTTAAAATTGCATAAAATCAATAAGTCACACACGACAGTTTTAATATAATTAGAATAAAGCACTATAGTTGCACAGAGAACAAAATAATTGTTTTAGGAAGCCACTTCAAAATTTAAGAGCTAGTAATATTATTTTTTCATTCTCTGATCAAGTCTTTGATTTATAAAATTTTTAAATCATATTCCCAAAATAAGACACAATTTTTTTTAAATGATATGGTATGTTTAATCTTCCTTTTGGTGAGTTAAACTTCTAACTTATACGATGGTAAATCTATAATAAAATAAGCAGCATCGGAATAGACAACAAGTAATAAAAAATAAAGGCTGTGTATTTAGATGCCATGGATGTGTAACATGGTGATATTAGTGTACTTATCCATTTCAGAGGGTGGTTCACAGTTTACACAGTTTTCATTACCACAGTACTTAAAATGGCGATAAGCGTAGTACCAAATTTGATTAAGAATTACTGGTGTGAATAATAGTTAGGCAATTATTTATGGCCTTTGAAATAGGGACCAATATTTGTCTGTTTATCAAAAATGATAATAAAAATATTAGTGTCATTACTAATTAACTTTGAGAATTAAAATTAATTGATTTTGGTGAAATATATAAATTGAAATAAGAAAAAAAGCTTTGTATTAAACAGCTAAAGTAATGGAGAAAAGGTATTAATTCATATATGAGAACTATAAAAAAATGACCATATTGTTATTGACATCAATAATGTTTAACTAATTTTGGTAATAAGTACAAATCGAAGGGGAAAAAATAGTTTTCTACTAAATAGCTAAATTAATGGAGAAAAGGTACTTATTCATCTAAAAAAAAAAATTACATTATTATTGACTTCAATAAGGCTTAATTAATTTTAGTAATATGTACAACTGTTATTACATTCATAGGTACCAAACATGCTAATATTGGTACCACGATACCCACTATGACTAAATATGAAGATGTTGATTCCACAATTTAGAAAACAATCAACTAAGAATCATATTAATTATTTCCCTACAAGAAAAAATTTTGTCAGCCTAATAAAAGATAAATACATATTTTCTTAAAAAACATAAATAAATAAAATAATTTTCTCTTTTAATTTATTGATTCCTTATGATTGATTTTTATTTTATTGATAAATTATTCCTCTATGAATTATTTTTTGTATAAGCTCCTAAACAACCATTATAGTTAGTATTTAACAGAATCATACACTCATATAATTTACTTTGGAAATTTTATATGTAACAATCTAATCATGGTATTGAATATTTTCCTTAAATTAAAACAATAATTTCACTTTACTGAAAACTTTGTAATATGTAACACAAAAGTCATGAATGATTGAACACACTAAGAAAAAACATTAAAAGATAACTGTTTAAAAATATTTACTATTGGAAGAAAACTAAAGTAGCACAGAGAAACTTATGATACCAATTTAATCAATTCTGAATATTTCTAGATCATACTGATTTAAATTTAAGCATTTTTTTAAAAATTATTTGTCGTTTATATAAATATTAAAAATGATTGAATTATATTTACACTAATAACTATAAGGATTAAGATAAAATAATGTTCACTATTGGAAAGTATATAAATTTCAAAGCTATATACATAGATTTATAATAATTTAGTAAAAACTAGACAATATAAAGATTCATTGAACGAAAAACTTATAAATATAAAAATTTAACTTTCTTTTTTGGTTTTCTGAGTTCTCAAGTCATTGGAAGGTAAATAAGAATCTATATATATATATACAAAAATTCATAGTAATTTAGAATGATCCAATTAAAATGTTAAAAAAATGAATGGAAATATATTCAGATAAAATACCAATAAAAGATTATGTCAAAACAATATCCACTGTCGAAAAGTAAATAAATATTACGATTATGTACAGAAATTTATAATAATTTAATAAAATCTATAAATTGTAAGCTGACATTGATTGAAATTTCATTAGTTATTTTTATCTTTCACCGGGATATATTGAATAAAACAGTTAAATCCATTAAAAAAAGTATTAGGAAAGTCATAAAATACATACACAACACTAAAAATACAATTGAAAGTACTAATTATTATAAAGGGTGTTTAAAAATGTATACACGATTTAAATGTTCACCTTATTTGCGCAATAAAATGCTGTCGATAAAAAGAAAAAATAGCTGATAGTTAGTGGTTAATAAAATAAGGGCAATACATAAAGAAAAAAAATTTTAAGAATTATTTTGATCACTGTTTCCCAGGGTCATGCAATTTCATGCTAGAGAAAGAGTGAGTGCCGATTTAGAAATTTAGGACTTGTAAGCACAGAACTGTCAAGGAACCCCACTGTTCTTAACTTCAGACAAAATTTACTTGTTTATTTACATAATGATTTTTAATTATTTAAAACTTAGATGAATTATGATATATTTGTCAATTTAAACTTATAATTTTTGTTAACTCATAATTCTAATAGATAATTCTTAATGTAAATACACAAAAAATATCCCTATTTATAACATTAAGGAGGATCCTGGGCCTCTAAGACCTTTTGATAAATCAGACCCTGAGCAGGTCTTCTTCTAAGTCCACAACCACCCATTCTAAAAAGTAGGAAATTAAGTGTTGTATCAATAAAATTTTGCCAGGGACATGCAAAATTATCTTTTAAAAAGTTCGACAAAAAGATGCCAGCATATCCAAGAGATTTCTGAAAATACTATTTTCATACTTAGCCCGATAACAAACACCTCATAAAATCAATTAAAAAAAATCAAAAATTTTATATGAGATATCTGTTTTCAATCAAAGCTTTCTGTTTGAATGAATTTCGAGGCATTCTGTAATGACAGGGAAAAAATTCATAATTCAAGAATTTAAAATAATTTCACAAAAGGGAAGTTTTATAGTCACCAAAATAGTGTTAATCACCTAATTAAACATTTCATTCTCAGCTGATTTATATAGAAGTTCATATCAAAGAAAAAGAAGATAAATGCAAAGTTTATAGTCTAGCAATGAAGTTAAGATAATTTCCAACAACAGTAAATGCATAGCTTTCCATATTTCTATGGTATTCAGTAAAAAAATGAATGCAAATTAAAAGCATGGCAGTGTAATAGATATTAATAACTTAATTTTAATATAAAATTAGAGACTGCGTCAATATACATATAGGCAAAATGTGAATAGAAAACTTTCTACAAATAGTAACTTAAAATAACCGTTTAGTAAATTAAAATCGACATCATATAATAATAATAAACAATAGACATTATAGTGTTATTTACAGCAAACAATAATAGTGCAAATAACAAGATAAAAATATTAGTTTTTTGAAAAGTAGGTTAGAGTAAAAGTAAGATTTATGTGATTTTTAATAATTTCTCTTCCCACTAATGATCAAGGATTACACATGAACCCAAATTCATTGATTCAAATAATAATTTAGTTATTGTCTTATAAAAAAAACCCCCAAAAAAGTAGCATATTTTATATAAATAAAACTTAAATATAAATAAATCTAACATTTCAGATACTCATTATTTATAATTGATAGTCATTACTAGCTAATCTGGAATTTTGAAAAAGAAAAAATTTCAAATAAACTTTACAATGTACAATCAGAATCTAAATTCAACAAAGTTGAGCTTAAAAAAATGATGAATTTAAAAAAAAAAAAAATGAAACATTTGTCAGGTACAAACAAACATGTCCATACATTTATACTAATTTACTAAATAACCTATACGCAAATGGATCAGAAATATAAATTGAATAAATAAAAACATTTTGAACCATTTTTTTTAAACTCAATTAAGGTTTTATTCCTGCAACTAACTTTGAATATTGATTACATAAACCCAGCTTATCTTTGCAAATGAAAGAAGAACAGAAATTTGAGAGAAATAAAAAAAAATTAAAGGTTACAATTACTTAGTAAAATAAGTTCAAATCTGTCTCAATTTAAAGTTATTAAAAATTTAACTAGAGTTTCAGGTATAATACAAGGAAAATACAAGGAATAAAAGCATAATACCACTATGACTAAGCTAAGAATTGTTCATAATTAAACTAAGCAAAACAATTTTAGGAGATACTTATGTATATTAGTTTTTCTTCCCTTTATACATATTTTACTGTTTTTATCAGAATTTTTAAAAATAAATGCATACGTAAAATGTTAAAAGATTTTAGAAAGAGCTACAATTATATACATACAGAGTCCTCCCTAAGCATTTTCAGAAGGGCTACCCACCCTTTGATGTGCCTTTTTGTAAAAATAAGCCACTGTCCCACCACTTTATTCATATTCCATTTAAAAAATAATAAAAATAATTTTTTGTTTAATAATTACACACTTGTGAAATTATCTGTGGTTGTAGGTTCAATTCTGTTTATTAGGAACATTTATTTTGTTATTGATTATTCTCAACTGGTTAAACTTTTATAAGTTTCCCTTTTTTCGTGAAGGAGGTATATTAATAAATTTTTTAAAAAAAATTCACCTTTAAATGTTTATAATTTCAATTTTTGAAAAAAGTTTTTAAACTGTTTATTAATGAATCATTATTTTAGATTACTTTTTAAAAAAAATTGGGCACAATGATTGTTTTTTTAAGTATGCCTTTAATTACTTTTTATAAACAAATTATTCTCTTATTTTGGTAAGAAGTGAATTAATTTTTGAAATACATGCATAAAATAAGTATAAGAGGACAACAATCAGAAATTGTTGTTTGAGGATCAAATTCAGTTATTACATAATATTACACATTTTGATAAATTTTAACGAGGTTAAGTACCCTGCCCTTTTTTATTCTTAGGGAGAAAACTATATATATATGAATGTTACAACATGCCAAAAAAACTTAGCAGTCAAGCTTAGATAATCTAAAATAGAAAGAACCAGAAAAAAAAATATATCCATAAAGTTGAACAACATAGATTCTCAGAAGCAAAAAGAGATAATAGAAATAAATTTATCAGGAGCAAACGATTGTGATTTGCAATAGAACTATTTCAGATTTTAACAATGCAAATGAGTACAAAAATCTTCTTTCAGAAGTTCTTAAATACTACTATTAAATACTCAGTAAAAATTTAAATAACTTAATAAAAATAATTAACAATAAAAAATCTTTTTTAACTTTGAAACAGTTTTAAATTTAAGCAGTTGGAACTGAGAAGAAAAAAAAAAGTAACAGGTGGTCAGTTTAGAATCAAATTAAAAAGAAAAAACATCTGTTAACATGTTAAAATATATAGAATAAAATTAAACTAATGAATTTCAATTGAAAATTTTTCATAAAGCATTGTTTTTCTAAAAAACAAAATCTGATAGTTAGACATATTTCTATTGAGTATGGATGGGTGGTCTAATGTAAACAATAACAAGCGTCCTTAAACCGGAAGAAATTTAGAAAATTTCCGGTGTATCCCTCCGCTTATGTTATGACTACGAGGCGATGTGTGAATAAGACTAATATTCTATGCAGTTTTGATATTGTAATTTGGGTTCAAATCTAAACATAATTGTACCATTCATAAGAGCTTTCAGAAATGTATTGATTCTCAGAGATCGTAAGGTCAAAAAAAATTTTGGAAAGTTAATATCTCATTGTGAATAATTCTTAAGGTTTGAGATGTTTTGTATTTTATCCCTTATTTGGCTACATTTGAACAAAATTTCGCCAAAAATATCTTTTTAAGTTAGCCTAATTAGAAAATATTGAAATGATTATAATATAATATGAATGTTGAAGTTTAAAGGCTGAAAGAAAGAACTCGGTACATGTGAAATACTGCAAAAGATATGATGCAATAATATGATNATGTTAAAATATATAGAATAAAATTAAACTAATGAATTTCAATTGAAAATTTTTCATAAAGCGTTGTTTTTCTAAAAAACAAAATCTGATAGTTAGACATATTTCTATTGAGTATATATATGAATCAAATTTTAAAATTTCTAAAGTAATCCTTTTCATTTGTAATAAATGTAAGTTGTTGATTAATTGTTTTTAAAATCATAATATAGCTACACTAAAGGGCAATTAATGACAGGGGAAGCTGCAACCCAGCGACAATCTAAAAATACTTATGTCAAAAAAACTTCATCTATAAACCATTGGTTAATTGTTTGCTAATTTTGTAGATTTTGCATTTAAAACATTAAAAAAAAAATTTTTTTTTTTTCTTTTTTTTTGCATCTTTGTATGAACTACTACTAACCGAAAATTTGAAGCCTAGTTTAAAGTACACTATTATTTTGATGAATAAAAAAAAAATCTTTTAGAACAAATCACAATGAACTTTTATCTCTAATTTTTATATTTTAGAGCTAAAAACAAATTATAGTATAAAAAAAATTTATATTCACAAGAACAAATAAATCTACAAGAATAATTTACTAAATAATAAATATTTCCTCACTAGAAAACATGGTTCATTATTTCAGAAATTTATAAATGTGTATTATCATTTATATTTATAGCTGTACCTTTCATTTGGGGTTAAATATAAAGAATTAATTCAGAATAAACTATTTTTTATGGGATCTAAACAAAACTTTGTATTTAACAAAAATAATAAAAAGAAAATAACAATGTTTGACTGATAAATGTGCATCCTCTTTTAAAGCACATGAGGTAGGCAAGTCATAAAAATCACATTTTTGTTTCAACTTCTACAATAAAAACAATGTAGAGTTTGGAAATAGGTTTACCGTCGCATGACTGAATTTAAAGACTGTGGTTGTAAATTACCACTAATGTGATAACTGTAGGTAGTATACATTGCATTTTGTGGTCTACTAGGTTGAAGAGTTTCTTGGTATGGAGTTTGACCATGCATATTTACATTGACCATGCCCATCTGTACTGCTGCAGAAGGTGGTAGTTGTGCTTGATTTATGAAACCAGCATTAGTAATATAACCAGTATTTAACATAGCTGCAGAAGGAGCTTGCTGAATTCGATAACTAACCCCATTTATAGTATTGTAACTAGCTACAAGGTTAGGACTAAGAGCAACATTTGTGTTTCTCTGCATCTGGCGATGATGAAAATGGTATTTACTATAATTATGAGAACTAGATTGCATAGGAAGCTGAGATTGGAGACCAGTCATAGCAGGAGTTAAAGAACGCTGCATTTGAGGAGGTGGTGTCATATTTACTTGTGGGGATGGGGGAGTCATATTGGGAGGGGGAGTCATGGTATTACATGGGGGATTGGTGGGAACAATATCCATTATTCCATTTGTCAACTGTTGAAGTTTTGCAAGACTGCAGCTAGTGCCTATTTGTGAAGGTGTATTAGGTGTGGGAGTGGGCGTAGGAGTATAGGTGTAGCTAGGAGATTGTATGTGAAAATTAGGTGTGACTGATGATACAGAACAAGAGTTTGGAGCTATATTTGGGGATACACCAACATGAGTCAATCTTTGCATAGCACCAGAAATTGTGCCAGATGGATGATTAGTCACAGAGAAATTCTGTGAAGGCTGTTGAAGTTGATGATGATTTTGCATAGAGGCTGCAGCAAATGCAGCTGCTGATTGTGGCTGTATAACTGTTGCTACAGGAACACCAACCATATATGATCCTGCAACAGGACCTCCACCTGCTGTAGCATTGCTACAAGGTACACTCATGTTCATGGCATTCATGTAACCATTATTTGTGTTAGGTGCAGGACCCACAAACAACGCATTGACTGCAGTAGCATTAACACTCACCATGCTAGACTGCATCAAACTGGAGACTGGTCCATTGGGAGCAATGTTAGCCATTCTTTGGGTCATCCCAGAGGAGTGCTGCTGCCTTTTACGGTTTGAGGTATTTATACAATGACCAGAAGTGTTATTGTGATGGGCCTGTGCCTGCGCCTGAACAACAGCCGCCTGTGCGGCTGCAGCAGCAGCAATCATTTCTCTCCTACTGGGATTAGAGCATGCTTCAACATTGGCACAATAAGAATTGTTATTTAACTGAGCACAGTCTGGATAGGACTGTGGTGAGGATGAATGAGTTTCTACGGAATTTTGCGCAGTTATTTCACTACTGCAAACTGATGTAGGAGACTCAAGTCCCAATTGGCAAACATCGATTTCCACAGAATTATATCCGCTATTAGTTGAAGAGTCAGGTGTATACACTCCCATGCTTGACATTTCCTGAGGAGTCGGTGTATGCTTAGAAACTATGGTTCCAACTGGAGTTGATGGATTGGACAATTGTGATGTCTGAGATAGAGGTTGAGATATTTGTTGAGGGAGTTCAACAATTATTTCAGGCTGTTCCATCATTTCCTGACGATATGCATCAGAGTTAGATTGTTGAACATCACTTTTGTGTTGATCAGCATAAGAACAGTCATGAATGCTCTCATCCATCTCACTGACATCTTCCATTACTTGACAATCAACATTTACCTCTTCGATTTCTTGAACTTCATTTGAACTAAGCATACATTCTTCTTTGCAGTCATCTTGAGAATTGTAAGGACTCAAATGATGGTAGGTCCTAGAATGATCGGATTCTGGTGTTTGTGGAGTTAAAGGCATGTCGATGGTTGATGTATGCTCCATTTGTTCATTTATTATTTCAACCGCTTCCCTAACTTCGTTATCTTCTTCTTCATTTTTAAGCTCATGTTGCATAGGCATTCTGTCTGAATCATTCATAATGGATTCAGATATTTGCATAGTGTTTCTACCCAGATCTTCATGTCTGGGATGAAAGGCAATTTCCACAATATCAGCATCAAGATCATCGGGAAACTTTTCATTTTTCATTTCTTCGCTTTCTATTTCAAGAGATTCCACTTTGTTATCTTCGACGGGAATAAAATTATCATTCGATTTATCTTCTTGTTCAGGTTCTTGTAAACAAGGTTCTTCTTGATATATAATATCTTCTTCAGAACCTTTAGTTTCTTCAAGAAGTGGGGTAACATCTTTATTTAGACTCAATTTACTGCTTTCTTCATCTACTTCAATAGGCACGTGACTTTCAGAACCTGTTCTAGAAATAATTTCATTTGGATTTGCACTATCTTCCTCACATCTAGACCTTACTATTTCTTCAACTTCAAGATCTTTATTATTTGCAGTATCGATAGTCTCTTCAAGTGTTTTGAACTCCTCCTCTTTTTTGCTCATTATTTCCTCTATTGCTATTGTCTCAGGTGGAACATGTAATATACTTTCAATCTAGTAAAAATAATAAAATATATCTTTAGAAAAGAAAACATTGCATGAAATAATAAATAAATATTTCAATAACTAAATATTTCTCATTTTTTATGCAATCAAACCTTTAATACTTTTTGAAGGATCAGCAGTTAAAATCTTATATTTCAAATACAAATATTATTAGATAATAAAACAAAATAAGTAAGAATTAATATAGCTTGACATCAATGGAATAAAAATTGAACACAATTTTGACATACATTTAAGCAAAATAAGTGTTTTTGAAAGCCATAAAAATTATGAATTAAATATTATTATTTCTTTGATCAATTTCATATAGAACAATATACATATCATGAACAATTTTTATAAGTTTTAGTAATTTAAGTCCACAGACATTAAAAAAACTCAATTTTTCTCATTTTGCTCACGTTGTACAGGTATATAATAATAATTAATAACACAAATACAATTTACCTTATAAATAAAAAATATTGAAATTTAAAAACAAACGAAATATCACAAATTTTTTCAATTTTAAAATTTTATCAGCTTACTATTTAAACAGATTTTTGGATGCCAAGCATAACATTGCTTCTATGAAACAACAAGGTATTAAACTGAATTAGATTAATAAGATTTTTCAACATAAAACAATAAATGTTTGTAAATTATTGTACACAAGTTATTTTCTTACTTAATTCTATAACTAATTAACAGAATTTTTCTTTTTAAAAAAACTTATTATCAGGAATTAGGAAATAAACATAAATAGCAGTTGAAATTTATAAAAAATATTTTACCTCTCCAGTAGTAGCATCTTCAGAGAGATCTTTATCATCTGGTTCTTCTATAATCGGCGATCCAGCTTTTTGCTCAATGCATTCCATAACAAGAGCCTGTAGAAGTGGTGGAGGAGAGAGATCGTGTTCAGAAGCAGAGTTTACCTCTCGGGAAGATACATCGTCATCAGATAAAACAGCGGGAAGCAAAACTGGCGGTGTTCTTACGCCATCTCTCTCTACTTCTTTCTCACTAGGTTTCCCGTCTTTCTTTTTCATTTTAACCTTGTGTTTCCTTTTGTCTTTCGAAGCCTCTTCTGAAAAACCTTTGCCTTTATTCTTCTTCCTCAATTTCTTACAGCGTTCCTTTTTGATCCTTTTGTGTTTTAATTTTCGTTGGCACTCAATATTTAATTTACTTGATTTTTTAAGGAATCCATGAACTTTTATTTTTGAGCTCTTGTGTTCACCCAGCACAGCATATTTCAAAATGTCTGCAAGAAATGTATCTAATTAGATTAGTTTTTTTTTCCTAACGAGTGCAAATGTTAGAAAACAAAAATTAGAATTATTTTACAAGAATCAATTTGACAAAAAAAAGAAACTATACATGGTTAATTTTGATTATTTAGTTAGTAATTTAATCAGTTCTTTTTAAATAAAAATAAAATAGATTACTGAAAAATTGACTGGATATAAAGTTATTCAGAAACAAGGCTTTGTTTTTCATTTATTCTTATTACCTTTTCATAACTTTATTAACACATTGAAATACATGCAAGCTTAGTCAATTTATTAATTATTTTATTCTCTTTGTATTCAGAAACTACATTATAAAAAGCACCTTCTTTCAGAATGCACTAATATGTTTTTACAACGCTTGAAAAAAAAAAGTGACAACTTCACTTCTTTATAATTCATGTTCAAAAACACAAATAAAAATTATTCATGATCACTTCTGAACATAAATAATACAAAGAAATAAATTGCAAATACTAAACTCTACAAAATACTGCAACCAACAGGCAATGACATTCTGACCAGGAAGAACTCTTTGTACCCTTGCTTTTTCAGGGCACTAAAAATAGTGGTAAGAAAAGCTGCATAACTTGTCGTAAAAGCAAATGTGAAAAATAGAATAACATGAAAGCACAATGACAATAGATGACTTTAAAAAATAGATCTAGTGGATGCATACGTTGATTATAGAGCATCTGCTGAATTTAAATACTATCCTTAACCAATAGGTTGAATGGGTATCCATTAGATACACCACAGATTTCAAGTATCACACTAGTTTTAAGTCAATGTATTAAAAGCACTATCTCTAGTTTTTTTTTCCTATTTAATAAATAAGTGTGTCTTAAATACACAACAAAGAGGACAAATTTACTTATTGATCCAGCAAGATTACTAAATGTTTGAGCAAACTACGCACAGCTTTAGATTACTATCAAAAGATTCAGGTAGGAATTTAAGGACCCTCAAAATCCATATCTCAAAAAAGGCAGCTTTCCAAAGTTGAAAAAGGGATCCTTCGCTAAACGATCCCTTTCTTTCACAAAACACATTTTACCACAATGTATAATAAATATTTCTTTTTGCATTCTTGTTATTCAAAATTAATCTCCCTTTACACAAAAGTGTGTGAGTGAACTAATGACTAAAACTTATTTAAATGGACTGGAAGAACTATACTTAAAGAAGATGAAATTTTTCTACTAACCAACAACAGACAAGTTAGCATGCTATAGATTTTCAGTATTCAGGGATGAGATTGGCCAAAAGGCAAAAAAGCTGAATTTCCACTTAAGTAAATTTTACGCATGTGCAATCGTTTAATAATAAATTCCAGAAAATTTAAGATAATAACAATGTTTTCACATAAAAATTGTGTACTAATTTGGCATATGAATGATTTTATTGAGAGTAAAAAGTAAAATTGCCAATTGAAAAAATAAAGCTAGAAAATTATATTTTTCTTCAGTTCACACAAGAGACAATTATTACTTGAGAAACTGCCTGGTTTAGCAAATTAATACTGAGAACATACATTAATATTCCATTTCTTTTAATAAATACTGTTACGTGATTTATAGCAAATATATCAGTAACATGACTTTTAAAATTATTTAGAAAAGAAAATAAACTTTTACAATTGGAATCATTATGTTCATATTATAATCTAGCTAGAGCCTGTGAAACATATCAATAACAGTAAAGTTGAAACATATAGTAGCTAGCCCCTCAACCTACAAAAATTGAAAAATTACATGATAAACAGCAACTGGTTACACAATTATTTTTCATTTGATATGAAATTTGCATTTTATAGCATAAATAACAGTAACATTACTTTTTAAATTTTGGAGCTGAGTTAATTAACTCTTTTTCCAAAAAAAAAAAAAAAAAAATTTGAATCACTTTTTAAGTGCTATATTTAGTCGTTAGTCCATNAAGCCATTTTGTTCAGAATAAAATTTACTTTAAAATGGGTTTTGTTTGAACTTTGTACGACATTAACAACATTTTTGTTTTTCATTTTACAACTTAATTTTGCAATAAAAATTAAAATTTTTAAACATTTGTTTTATTATAATTATTTTATCAAAAACTTCAATTATTTCCGCGTAAAATGAAATACATTTTTTTAAAATCCATTCATTCTATCCTTAGATATTTATTTTTTAATTAAAAAGAGCTTTAAAATTCAATTGTTAATATCTTGTAAAATAAATTAAATGAAAAAAATCGTTTTTGGCTATTGTTTTGTATAATATATACTTTTTAAAAAACAGCAAAAAATGTAAAAATTATGATATCGAATTTTGGGTGTTACCGCTATTAAAATTTTGACTCAAATATATCAGTAACATAATTTTTTAAATTATTTAGAAAAGAAAATAAACTTTTACAATTGGAATCACCATGTTTATATTATAATCTAATCGAGCAAGAGCCCTGTGAAACATATCAATAACTGTGAAGTAGAAATATATAGTAACTCCTTAACATACAAACAATGTTATTTTAGTTTGAAAATTTAGATGATAGTCAGTAACTGTTTAGATAATTATTTTTCATTTAACAAGAATTTTGCATTTCATAGTATAAAAAGCAGTAACATTATTTTTTAAATGAATTCTTTTTCCAAAAAAAATTTAATGACTTTTTAAGTGATTGCTTTTGTTTGCTATATCCTTTTTTTATTATTTTTGTTTAATTTCCGATTGCTGCAAATACTTCATGTTTCACAAAACAAGCAAAAAAAACAAAACAAATCCTTTAACAAGATCAAAATGCTTGTAATACAGCTTGTGAATGAAGGGTGCTTCAGTTGCGAAAAGTTTTATACCTATTTATGTAGTAATAGCAAAACTGACACAAACAGATTGGTGATTAATTTAGTCGTTAGCTCATCTTCAAATATCTCTTCACAATTACTACTTTTTCTTTTTTTCAAGCACAGAATGTAAGTTTTGAATCTGTTCCAGTTTTGCTGAAGTTACAATGCCCACACATACTAATAATCGTCGATAGAAAAACATTAACCTTTATAGTAACTAATTCAAGAAAAAAAAACTTACTTCTCACAAGAATCGCGATAGTTGATCTTAAAATCACGTGAAGACAAATTGCGATTTCGGATGTTAAAGTCTCGTGAATATGAATCACTATAATGGATTTTGAAATCAAGTGAATATGAAACTCGATATTCGATCTTGAAAATGAGAAAATGCAAACTGTGATATAGAATTTTTAAATCGCGAAAATATAGATCACAATTCATAATTTTTAGATCACATAAATACAAATCAGGATTCATAATTTTTAGATAGTGTAAATACGAATCACGATGCATAATTTTTAGATCTCGTGAATCCCAATGCCTTATTTTTAAATCGCGTATAAATAAGAAAATCAATGTTTGATATTATAACCGCAAGAGCGAATCACGACATAGGATTTTAAACTCGCGAGAATATGAATCGCTACCAAGGATTTTAAAAACGCATAATGATAAATCGCGATATCGGATTTTTAAATCTCGCAAACAAGAATTGCAATGTACGATATTCAAATCATGTGAATAAGAATTGTAACGCACAACTTTTAAATCACATAAATACTAAAAGCTACGTTTGATATTAAAATCGCGCAAATAAGGATTGAAATATTAGCAGATTCTGGGCTTGGGACTTCTAAAAGGCTTGTCTGAAGCAGCGTCGTTTGACTTACGAAAATATTAGCTATCTGGTGGGCGGGTAAAAATGCGGAAAAGCTTATCTTTTGCACGTAAAAGCGAAGAAAATATCTAAAATAAGTAAAAATGTGGAAGGGGAGTTGCGTAGTTTGAATTTTCTGTTTATCTTTGAAAATCGGAATATTTATTAAAAAAAGTAAAAGTTTTAGAGAATCGGAATTTTTGATAAAAAGGCTGAAATTCAAAAGACTAAAGTGAAAAAAGGGGAAAAATCTCATCCCTGAGTATTATATGTTCATAGTCTTATTTGTGATTTTCATAAAATATATATTTCATAGAAATAGGTCTCATGACAATTTCTCCCAAAACAAGACACCAGCTAGAAATTCTGGATTTACCTATATATCACAGACAATCAGATTATATGCTTAGATAGGATTATCTTACAATTCTTTCACTTGTAGCAAAAACAAAATTCATAAGTCAAAAAAATTGGAGAAAAAAAATAGTGTACAATGTAACAAAAAAAAAAAACACAAACATAGACTATTGCCAAGAAAAAAGATAATGCAATAAAGCAAGGAAAATGAGAAGCAACTACCGAGGAAAAAAATCAGAAAAGAGTAAATTAACTCACCTGTTTCTTGTTTTTCCTGATACCTTTTCTGCATCTTTAATTTATGTTTACGTAAAAGTTTTCTTTTTAAGTTTTTAATTTTTGCACTTGTATATTTTAAATAATCTATTGAATCATCACTTGAATCTAATAAAGAACTATGGAGGCTAGATAGCTTAATCTTTTTCCTTTTAGGTTCATTTAAAAGTGTATCAAGATCAGACAATTTTCTTTTATTTTTATGCTTCAGAAGTTTCCGCCTCTCTCTTTCTTGAGTTAGTAAACAAGTTTCACATTTGATTTTTTCTCTTGAATACCAAAGTCCACCCACAAAAACTTTTTCCATTTTGTTGTTAGTCTTTGTACGCTCACTAAGGTACTGTTTCTTTTTGTCACGGACTTTAGAGGTTTCTTTCCGACACTTCTTGCAATTATCATTTTTAACAACCCTCTGAAAAAAAATCATTTATTGAGAAGAAACCAAGAAATAAAATTTTAACAAGAAAATCAAGCAGTTCTAAAATACATGTTATAATAATAATAGCACTATCTGAATTTTCATCAAAGTTTACAAATGTAATTGAATTATTACTTTTACAAATTAAGATTTCTAGAGTAAAAAGAGACAAAGGAAATTATTTGCAGTCCCATAGTAACATATTTTCCCCATTAAAGACACTGCAAATGAGTCTCCTCTTAAGTTGCCATCTCTTGAGAGAAAACTCTCTAGGAAAAATTAAAGCTCTTGTTGGGCAAAACTATGTCTTTACAGAAAGGAAAGCTTAATAAGGTATAGCCTAACACTTTTTACCTCTAGGTCTCGAATAAAAATCACACACAAGTTCTTTTTAACTTATGATCATTTTAATTAATATTATAGCCATAAATAATGTGCTGCAGCATATAAATTGAGGAACAATTATAAGTATCACTTAAAAAAGGAATAGAAAAAATACACAAATGTTTTTATTCATAAATTAGAGGGTAAAAAATGTTCAGTAATTTCCAGTACATACGCTATGGCCTATTTGTATTTTAAGGTTAAATTGTCATGTTGAGCAGCTTATCCAGTGATTTTATTTTCTTGCAGGCTCAGCTATCGACATGGAATTAATAAAAGAATAAACGTTAACAAAATATTCTGAAATAATGATTTGTTCTGAAAATGGTTTATTTTTTCTTATTTTCAACTATTATTTTTTTATTAATATATGGTAGGATAAGGCACGTTCTTGATTGGTGATGGGCTGACTGTATCACGTCACCTACGAATGTGTAACAAATTCCTAATATTACAATATGAGAATAATTACATGCATGCTTGTGTTCTGAGGATTCGGAAAATAGGTTAAAACAATAGTGCAAAGCAAAAAAATCAAGCGCTGTGAAAAATCACGAAGCCAGAGTTTAAGTTCAAACTCACATTTGCAAGAGATAGTTCTAAAAAATGGATGGGTAAGCAAAGCACGTTTGTCGAAAAGAGACAAAGAGGAGAAAAATTTCTTGCCATTCTTATTGATGAGGTCATCATCATATCACGATTGGCAGAATGTTTATTTCCATTCCCTCCCCGAGAGAATGTTCTCGGGAGTGGATGGGTGGGTAAAGCACTCTCGTCCAGTAAAAAGAAAAATGTTTTTCTTCTTCCTGTTCATATGGTTATCAGCAACACATGATCAGCATGAAGTGTTTTGTTTTTATCCACCTCCAGTCTACTGAAGATAGTAAACAGTTTCGACTTTATTTTCATACCTAGATGAAAGTGCTTCCAAAGTTGCGTGTGGTTCTTAATTTGTGCATTTTACGTTTGAAAGTTTTTGAGTTTGTTTTTGGTGCGAAATGTATTTCTTTTTTGAGTTCAAAATGTTTTATTTTCCTCAATAATGGCTAATAACCATCATGACTAAAGTTGAAAGTACAGCGTGTATAAGAGAGTCTCCAGCGTGTATGGGAGAGGTGTGAAATGTTTTTCTTTTTTGAGTTCAAAATGTCTTATTTTCCTCAATAATGGCTAATAACCATCATGACTAAAGTTGAAAGTACAGCATGCATGGGAGAGTCTCCAGCGTGTTTGGGAGAGGTGCGAAATGTTTTTCTTTTTTGAGTTCAAAATGTCTTATTTTCCTCAATAATGGCTAATAACCATCATGACTAAAGTTGAAAGCACAGCGTGTATGGGAGAGTCTCCTATGTAATGATAATAAAAAAAAAAATTGAAATATTGTAAGCAGGTGGAGAGCGTATGATGGTGAATTCTTTTTTCTCAAAATTACAGCAGTATATTTAGGATTTCATTTTACCTTGTTATCCTTATCCTGAGATCCATATTATTTATAAAACTCGTAAGTATAAAACAATATTTTAGAGCTCTTGCAGAACAGAAATTTTTTCACTCATCTGTAATTTATTATTGTTAATAACACTTCAATGAAAAATATTAAATAGACAAGATAGTTTGAAAGATAGACAGCTAAAGGTTTTTTTTTTCTTCAAAAATAATTAAAAAAAACTAAATTAATGAGAAAGTTATAAAATGACTTGCTCAGAATGAAGTTTACCTTTTTATAATCACCAAATATTAAAATATAAGTAGTTTTAATAAATGCCAGATATTATATATAGATAATCAATAATTAATCTAAGAAAATATCCTAAGTCAAGCCTAATAAAAAGAAAAACAAAAGGGATACTCTATAAATGTCTTATACGATCAGTGCTTACATACGCATGTGAGACCTGGACAATGACCCACGGAGATGAAAATATAATAGCTAGACATGAGAGAAAAATACTGTAAAGCATTTTTGGTGGAATAAGTAGAAGCGGTACCTGGTTTAGAAGATCAAACACGGAATTTTACAAAGCATATAAAGAACCTGATGTCATTAAAATTATCAATATTCAAAGAAAATTCAAAAAAGTTTTCAGTGCCAGGCCAACAGGTACAGTCCGCAAAAAAAAAAAGATATCACCCTGAATAACTTTTGTTCTAATGATCGGATTTTCACGATCTAAGTTACAATCTNTGGACAATGACCCATGGAGATGAAAATATAATAGCTAGACATGAGAGAAAAATACTACAAAGCATTTTTGGTGGAATAAGTAGAAGCGGTACCTGGTTTAGAAGATCAAACACGGAACTTTACAAAGCATATAAAGAACCTGATGTCATTAAATTTATCAATATTCAAAGGATTCTCCAGATTCAAAGGATTTTCAAAATTCAAAGGAAATTCAAAAAAGTTTTAAGTGCCAGGCCAACAGGTACAAGAAAAAGAGGACGGCCAAACCTAAGATTTTTAGACTGCCTTGAAAAGGACCTACAAGTTTTAAGAATTATAAACTAGAAAACCTTGGCTAAGGGAATAATGTCTTGGCATAGGCTTGTTGAGAAGGCCAAGGCCCATCCTGGGCTGTCATGCCAATGAGAAGAACAATCAATAATTAAGCAGCAATTATTAAAATCACTTGCATTTAATAAAATTGTCTGTTAGAAATTTTTCGTAAAACAAACTTAAAGAAAGCAGCGATTTGAACTGCATTTCGTTTAATATATTAGATTATTAAGTCTTTCATACTACTAAGTAGAAAATCAAAGTATAGGAGAGAAATGTTCTTAAATTTGCTGATTTGTGTGACCGCAAGGTTAATGTTTTAAGAACAATTATAGCTAATGAAGTTTGATATACTCACAATATAAAATACAATGTATTAGGTTATAATAATGAAATAAGATTTTAGAGTGAGCTGAAACTTATGCTAAAGAATTTTAAAAATTCCGAAAATATAAATTTAGAAAAGAAAAAGAAAAAAAAAAGAAATATTAAAACAACTATTGCTCTTGAAGTTGAATTAAGAAAAACTGTTTTACAGAACATGGAAGGAAGTGCTGAAAATTTTAAAGAAAATAACTTATTAGAGGAAACTTACTCTTGGTTCCCATACTAAATATTGTGGATCAACAATAAGTTCTTGAGGCTTTTTCTTATTAATTTTACACATGTATGATTTTAAAACATCCTCATCAACTGTTACTACATACCTAAAAAAAAGATGAAAAATACCATATATTTTAAGGAAAAAAATGCATATTTATGATACAACAGAATTTTATGAAAGATTTATCTAAATGTATATTTAACTTATTTAAATTAGAAAATTATTTTTATCTGCCTTCTTAACCTCATTAATAAGTCTTAGAGTGTTCTGAAATTAATACAAAACTAAAATTTGCACTATTTGTGAAATAAAATGCTGCTTAAGGAAAAAAAAAAGTTCAGAGTTATTGTAAATGCAGCGCTACTGAAAAGAACACGTTTTTATTGTTGACAGATTTTGATTCAGTCTCTAATTGTGTATTTACCCATTTTAGTAATCATAACTGGCAGCCAAGATCCTGCAAACTTACAGAATAAGATTATTTACTTTTGTTCTTATTTAAGTTCACAACCACCCATGCTTTCAAGGGGTAAATTTAAGCATTATAACAATGAAATTCAGAAACATTTATGCAAAACGGTCATCAAAAATGCACATTTGAGCCAGCAAAACTCTGGATGCTATTTACCTTCAACATTATTCTATTATATTTTTTACATTAATAAAAAAAAAGGAAATTTTTTACTTAAATATTCGTATTTACTACCAAAATGACTTCTTTCATAATTTTTGGGATGGTCTGCAGAAAAGTAGTCATTCAATATCAACTCTTGTGAGCCATCATAATATAATTGGTGGTGGATCTGATCTAAGGGGTCAATGAATACCAATGCTATTCGAAGACAAACTAATTGAAAGAAGATTATCAAGGAATTTGGCGGCTCCTTCCAGAGAACACATATTTCACATGATTCGTTTGCATTATAAAAATTGTTTGAAAGAATGACAATTTTAACCCTTTGACTACTAACAGGACTAATTTGTCCCAACAAATGTTTAAAAATTACTAATGGGGGGAAGAGCACTTAGAAACTCATTGTAATATATCCCAGTCGTAGAGTCGTACCAAGTATACGTGTTTCACGTGTCAAATATCCCCTAGATGGTGCTAAAGAGTTTCTTGCAGGAAATAGTAGTGTGATTTTGTGCTGGGACAGATATATCCCACTAGTATTCTTCGTTGGGACAGATATATCCCACTTTTATTCTTCATTGGGATTGTTATGTCCATTCATATTTTCTCAAATAAACATAGAAAAAAGAACAAATATGAGCTGTCCAACGTGTAATGTCGGGTTATGCAAAGATTGCTTCACCCTGTATCATACCATGTAAAAAAAAAGTCCATATAAAATTTTTTTCTGGAATGATAGATGTGCTTGTAGTGAGTCGATCACTACAGGTGGGACTTATGTATCCCACCATTAAGTACGGCCGGGACATATATGTCCCAGCCTCTAAATTGATAACCGCTTGTCAAAAAAATCCCAAATACTAAATTTGCCGTACTTGTGACCTATTTTGTCTTTTTGAATAATAAACGGGACAAAAAAAATAATTTTTTAAAATTTGTAGTCAAAGGGTTAAATATTTTACACATAAAACAAATAAATTTCAGAAACTTGAAATAACTTACTTTCCTGCTTCATTCCTCTCAACCATATCAAGAAGGGTCAAAGTAGATACAACGTCGAGAAAAGTCATACCAGTTGCCTTGCATATACCTTAATGAAATACACAATTTATCACCATTACAAAATATTTAAGATCGAGGAAGTATATGTTTCAAATTATTTTAAGTTTAAATAAAACTTGTAAAGGTTTATTTTTAAAAGGAAAAACAATATAAGATTTTTGTGAATGACTTTTATGATAAATTTAAAAAACTAAGAATTTTAAGTTTTAAAAAACGAATTAATTAGTAAGTAAAGATTGATTCTAAATCAGAGCTTTATTCATATAACAAAAAGTTTCATAGAACAAAGTTTTTCTTTTCCGTTAAAAAAAATACTTATTAAAAACCATCCAGTTGTAAATAAATTGCTTGAAGGTAAAATGAATATGTAATGAAGTCATCTATTTCATATTTATTCTCTATAGAATTTTTTGTACATATATTCACAATGAATCAAAAAATGCAATGCATACTAGTATCTCAAATACATGCAAAAACATATAATTCTCACTTTTGATTGTAATTTTTTTGTGTCGATCAACTTTATTCAGATGCGACAAAACAGAAGATTCCCAGTAAGAAGTGTAACAAATGCGTCCTACTGTTGACAAAGGTTTCTCTGGCGTACCGCACCTACCTTCAGTTTTTGATAGCAGATAACCTTTAAAAAATCAGAAAAGAATTATACACTAAGAACAATAAAATAAAAATCAAGCACCCATTTAAAAATAGGTGAACTTTAATAGTACTACAATCATTTTCTCAGTTGCAATATCAAACAGGGTTGGCATTTCATCCGAAAGAAACACAAATTTTTTCTAAGACACTGGAAGAATGAAAATAATCTGAAAAACTGGGCAAAATGGAAGAAACTAAAATTTACCAACACAATTGTTTTGAAATAAGTTTCATAAGAATAGTTTAAGACCAAACACCAGATCAATTAATTCTATGGAAAAAGATATTAGTACCATCGGCATCAGCAAATGGAGAAACCTAGAGTCTGATCATGCCATATGGAAATGATTTGTTGCAATGGCTCTGGCCTGTACTAGGATGTCATAATGCAGAATAGTACCAAAAAGTAAAGTTTTTTCCTCTACTTTTTTAAAAAACTCATTTAATATTTTTAATTGTTTTATATAGAACTTTGAAATGTATAAATCATTATTTAAAAGTCAGTTTGAATGTTTATACTTAATAGAATTTTATTATAAAATTCAGTTATTATGCTATTTGTTACAGTTATTATGCTATTGGTAATTGTAAATTTAATATATATATACTGTATTGTAGTGTATATGTTTTATGTGATTTATTAATTTTTTTCTTCCAATTATTGCTTTTTAGTTTTCCCATTTAAAACTAAGGTATCAAATTGGATTAAAAATGAAGAAAAAAATGTACTATTTAAAAATTTAAAGTAATTTCTTTAAAAAAAAGGAAATTTAAAATACTTAGTAAATATTTAGTAACTCGAAGGGCTTGGGACAATATAAGTCGCAGTTCCAAATCGTTCAGGAGAGTGTTTTTCGGTTAAAATAAATAAACACCACAATTTTTCTTGCACTCAATAAGATGCTTCTGTCCATTGTTTTTATTTAATTGCTCATAAATTTTTGAAACTTGTTAAGTTCCTATATGAAAACAATATAAAGGATCAGTCAAATGTAAATAAGTCACTTTGGGAAAAAGCGTGGCTTATCAGTATATCACCCAAGTCCTTCATTTAAATTTCACTAATAACTGCAGAATAGGTAATGGGGAAAAAATGAAAATAAGAAAGAAAGAAAACTACACTAAATGTACATAGCTTACTGAAGTCAATAAGAAAACGTCCATAACCCTGCCTTTGATGTTGAGGCATTACCATTATGCAAGACACATTGTATCTTTGTTGGCAAAATCGTTCCTGTTAGGGAGAAAAACATCAAATTAAAATGTCAAATACAAATAAAATTATAAAAACTAAACTATTTATTTAAGATAGCTGATAAGAACAGGTGGATTTTTTTTTTAAAAAAAAGGGTGAAAAATAAAGACAATATTGAAAATGCTTTCATCTATTCAACATAAGCACATTATATAGATACTTTCATGATATCATGTAGCCTAGTAGTTAATAACTCAGCCACAGAACACTTTAAATATATTTCTAATTTGCATCACTTGAAAAAAAAATACAAGAAAACTTTCTTGTTAATTAGTTTTTCTCTATTATAGAAAAAGTAATTTTATTTTGTGCATGAAACAAGCTAATCTCAAGACTTTAAATTTGTAATCTAATTGTATTTTTAGTAAAAACTAGATAGGTTATAATTTAGCATACATTTACGCTAGTAAAAAATGACAGAGGTGAAAGTTGTGAATATCCCAAAGCCACAATTTCTCATAATAAAAAGGGAGTGTCCCAAGAATTTATCTACATAAAAAAATAAAATGATGATCTCTACTCCCTGATAGAACACCTTTACACCCTTTTCTAGTAAAGTTGGTTGAAACAAAACCTGAACAAAATTAAGAAATATAAATCATTATTTAAAGATTTTTGATGATTGTCAAAAAAGTAAAATTAAAACAAATAATCTCACTTTATTAAGAATTATCAACTTTTCATCATTAGATACTAAAGAAGAGTAGTTTGTTCTTTAATCTACACATATAATGCAAATTTAATTTTAAAAAATAATTTAACTGCTAATTGCTTTATAAAATTGGTTTTATTAATTAAAATTGACTGCTAATAATAAACTACAAAAACTTAGATAGAAAAGATAATATTTTTTACATTTACTAAATTAAATGTGAAAAACAATTTCAAAAAATATTGATTTGCTCAATCAGTTAAATAAGAGGAAGATACCTTAAAAAAAAAAATTTTAATATAAGTTTTTTAAGCATAACAACCAAAAAATCTATTGAGGAAAATGACCTTTGATATTTTTATACAAAGAATAAAATATGAAAAGTTTGTCATTATAATTCAAAATTGTATGATAAAACTATGGTAATGAATAAATAAAAGAATATTTATCATCTTTGGAAACTATTAACCTTAAAAAACAGTGGTTATTATTTTTATTAACATAAATATATCTTTATGAACATAGTTATTAGTTTTCACACTTAAATAGTTTCATTTATCTATAAAACTTTGCAGTGCATGTTTAAACACCAGTAACCACAAGCAAGAAGAGTAAAAAGAATTACCTTTGAAAAGTAACCAACTAAATGGCAACCTTTCTTATCATTTTTAGTCAGAACATAAAATAAGAAAGGTTCAACATCATAAAACAATGTTTTGTGATCTAAAAACAATTTTGCAAGTAGGCACAAATTTTGGCAGTAGGTCTTGTTAGATCCCCCATCAACTTCAAAAACACTCAGATCTCCTTTCCTGTATATTTCATCAGCTGGAGGATGCCTTAACTTGCATTTCAACTAGAAAGAAAAATTTTGTTAAATGAGACAGAACAAGATAAAAAAAATAAATAAATAAAGAGTAGTACTATTAATTAAAATCACCTTTATTCTAAAAACATTTGATCTAATAAACCAGTCTATTTATAATGCAATCAATTTATAAACCATGGGAACAAAAGATTTAAAAATTAAACTTTATGAATATATTAAAAGCTTAATTAATACAGTTTTATGTTACAATATATATTAAAATATATATTAATTACAATATATATTACAATATATATTAAAATATATATTATACTTTACATATATATTAAAAGCTTAATTAATATGCTTATATCTTATTTCAATTATTTTAATTTACATTGGAAATTTTGATTAAACAGGAGCTAAATTTTTTTTTATTTAAAAAAAGGCCTTAATAATAGTGGTGTTTGATTAGCAGAATTAAGAATTAAAGATTTAAAATTGTCTCATAGTTTGTAGAAGTATGTACAACTTCCAATATTACATTGAGTATCAAGGATAAATTTAATTGCATATGGAAATTATATGACACTAAAGTTTTGCTATTTAAGCATTTTGCAAACTAAAAAATTTAATTTAAAATAAATGTAAATAATTACTTTTAGCCTGAATTAATAATTGAATCATAATTTAACACGATTACAAACTCATTGAAAATTGTTCCTAGATCTTCTGACCCCACATAAAATAATTTCCCAAAGAATTTGGATATAGTGAACATATTGTTGGTTCCACAGACAGGTAACTATAAGGTTTGACTATTTCTATGCTTAATTTTTTTAACATATGCTTTTTAAAAGCTTGATTTTATAAAACAAGGATAATGATTTCATTAAAAAATGGTTTCAACATGCTTGGATTTTACTAGATCCTTTTTACAACCTATTGATTTTAAAAGTGGCAATCACTATAGAAGCTTTCTTATAATACAAACATTTCCGCAGCATTCACTTGTTTTTTATATCTTAACTTCAAAGACATTTTAAGCGTTATTCTTTAACATTCTTCCAAGTCTAACATTTATTTTATAAAATGTTTAAACTTTTAGCTAAAATATTTATGAAAGAAAAAGCTTAAGGTCACAAAATAGATATTTTCAATTGATACTTCCTATTTTCAAGGTTCTTAACTATTTTCTACCAAGTTTTCTTTATATTATAAGATTTTCCCAGTTAAATTTAAAAAATCTAAAAATCAAGTTATTTTTAGAAGGACTCAAAGGAATGGATAGCTCGCTTTTGACACAGATGATACAGGTTTAAAGTCTTCAAAAGTAACTAGTTGAGTTTCACACGGTTCATGTTCTGTGTTATTGAACTAACCACAAAAAGCACATGAAATATCCCCAATGGTAATCTTTTGATAAGTCTGAATGAAGTTTGGCTAATACCAGTTCACTTTTTTACATAACACAAATGCATGTTAGGTTCATTCAAAAATATTATCAGAATAAGCTTGTCCCTAAACTTCACAAAAATTTCATTGTATACTTAGATAGGTTTAAAACTGCAAGGAAACGAAGACAAACATTATTCTTTCCAATCTAATTTGCTGATACATGGTTATGAAATATAATAAATAACACAAAGACAAGAGGACAATTAAAACCCTACAAATTTAACCCTTACGAAGCAAATGTGATACATACGTCCCAATGATTAAACTTTATTCCCTAATGCATAAACAAATCCCCATTTGCATGGTTTTTTTAATGTTTTTTGGGTTCTTTAGGCATTAGGGAATAAAAATATGACTAAAGGAACTTGGCAACACTCTCATATTCAAAATGACGTTTTTCTGCTTGCAAGCACGCCAGTCAATCTCATTTTAATTTACGTATTTTCAGAATTTTGAGGTAAGTACAACTATATTGTTGCCATATTTTGAGAAAAATAGTTATGTTTGTTCTTATTAAGTAATAATTGTACCTATTAGAAATTTTGACACATTTTGTTTTGTGGGATATATTCTTCAAATCGTATATTTACTGGGACAATATATCACATTCGGGATAAGAATATTATAAGACAAAATTGTAGTTTTAGTTATAATTATTTTATATTGGCGATTTCTGGTTTATATAACTTCTGATGAGAATAAATAATTAAATGCAATTTTTATTATTTATACCCATACAATATATAGGTATTATTGGAATATTCAAGACGATTGAGACACATTGTCTCAGGAGATTTTCCAGGAAAACGGGAAAATTTTAAACTCATAGTATACTTATTTAAATATGTCAGCATTAACATAAACTGTTTTTCATACTTAAATTTTAATGCTGAAAAAGTCGGGTCGAAAGGATTAACTGAAAAAAGTTCACAAGCTGCTTAAACGAGTTATAAAAAATGTTCTAAAATTTAAACATTGATATTATCATTTCTTAAAGTTCAAAAGTAAATAAATAAAGCAAATCATATCACTTTCTTATTAGATAGCTAATAATTATAATAACACACAGTCATTATAACATTTTACTTCCACAAGACAGTCTTCAATTTTCATTTCTGACAATTTCAGCATTTGTCGTTATTTACAAAAACAAAGATCAAGCAATCACATAATTTTTTAAAAATATATATATTTTATTTTAAACAAATGTAATAGATTAAATTAAATAATCAATAAATTAATTTTAAGATAAAAATTGAATTAGTAACAAATTAAATACATACCAAATGCCTTTCTAATGTTTTGACAGTTTTCATGAATCTTAGGCAAAATTCACAGAGGTATAATTTTGATAACCTATATGAAGATATAAAAGAATAAGTTTCAAAGTTCAACAATAACATACTGCAGAAAAATTATAAAATTATCATAAAAACAAATAAAAGCAAATTGATGTTATGTTTCTCTATTTTTTAAGAACAACTGTGACATAACTTTGCAACTGCACTGTGAACTATAATATAGAATAAAATATATAATATATTAATAAAAACTGTCAAACAAGGATACATTTAGAAATACATTTCATTATTTGGTAATTTACACAATGCAAATTACATAACAGAATTTAAATTGAAATTGCTTTTTTTTTTTTTTTTTAANTTTTAAAGTTTTTGATAATTTAAAACAAATTTTTTGATATGTGTTATAACCAAAACCAGTTCTAACAACACTACAATCTGGTATAAGGATAAAACCAAGCTCTAATTTGGCTGCAAAATAAAACTATTTTAGAGTTAAGAAATCACAAATTTTTTTTTATTCTTTTGAATGACTTTAAAGTGATTCAGCTACAAACTAAACTCATAAAAGTATAAACAGTTATTGAAAATAAAATATCAAAAGTAGTTTTATGTCTAAATTTTAGAAAAATTTTAATTTCTGTATTAAAAATATGAATTACTTTGAACAAGAAAAAACATGATAAAATTATAAATTTGCATTATTTTATGAAATAAAGTGAACTAAATCTAAATTCTTACCTCAAGTAATCTTTTGGATAAGGTGAAGAATACAATACAGATATTTCATACTTCCCAAATTGTAACAATGAAGGTCTTCTAGGCGTCGGAGCTAAGCCAACTCTGGGACAAATAACCTTTAAAAAGTTAAATAAGACATAACATTAAACCAACTTACCAACTAAGAGCATCAATAAAATTGACTTTTTACAATTCAAAGTAGGGAAGAGGTTAACCAAAATTGAAATCAAATCAAAATTTGCACAAGAATAGGATAAGGATAATATAGTTATACTACTATGTAAAAGTCTAATAAAAACATAGTACAAACATCAGCATTAATAATTAAATAATAATATAACCATTTTAGTAAGAAATGTTAAATATTTTAGCTATGATATTGCTTTTAAATAATAAGTGTATCAATACATCTTATCATATGTTTTGGTTAATGCAGCAAAAAAAATAAAAAAGATAAAATTCTGTTTTAAATATCTGATTTAAATAATAAAAAAAATCCAATTTAAATCAAATAGATGGTGATTTCTCTACATTTTTGTTTTATTTCTGATAAGAATAAAACAATTTTCTCTTTCTTAGGTAATAAAAAAAATTTATTTTTTAAAAATTTTATTATTTTTTTCTTTACAGTTTTGTATACATAAGTGGTGGGTTGTAGTGCAGCGATAGCTCCCTGGGTACTGTTTTTCTTCAAAGAAAAGGTAGTCGGTGCACCATGTTGCCTCCATCATGCAATCGGTCTCAAAATTGTGGAACTGTAAAAACCATGGCCAAAAACTGGCAATAGCAAGAATGCTATCTGTTTGCTTTTGTTAGAAAGTGGTCAACCTTAAATTTTGCTAGCTTCATTTAGGTAGCAACTGAAATTTCTAATGTCCTCCAACACAAATGAGATTTGTGTAACCAGTTCCGTTATTAGCCCTAACTTGTTGGAATGGGGTCAAAATTTGAAGTGACAAGAAATTGATTCGGCTAAAAAATTAAGCATGTAATAATCAGCAACAAATTAAAACTTTCATTACCTTCTATCACCGAGTTCCAGTTTAAAACTGGTTGGAAAATAGTAAATATTCCAATTGTAAATAAATTTCCATTCCCGAAAATGTTTACATGTAGCAGTCATTAAAGAATTGAATCGCATTGTTATCTCATACAGATAAGCACAGTAGCTAGTTTGAAAGTGGCTAGCTTGCTAGTTTGAAAGTAAAAACTCACGTCACAAATAAAACCTTATTTTTTCAATTTAATTTATTTTAACTTAATACACTAAGGAAAGAAAACAAATTTCAATTAATTGAGAAAATAAAATTAAAAATGCTTACTTGCTCAGCTATTTCTTGCACTTTTTTGAATAAGTCTTCATCTTCTTCAGTAACATTGATTCTTAAACATTTAGAACTTGCAATGTCTAAATATTAAAAAATAAATTTAATAACATTAATTAAAATTTTAATAAAACTAAACTCTTTTAAAGTAAAGATAAAAATTGTCAGTATAATTCCCTCTGTAGAAGGCTAGAAATATTCACTACAAATGAGAAGCTTTGTGGAAGAAGGTTCTAAATGAAACAAATTTAAATTTCTCACACAGAGCATACAAAGTATTTATACAATATTCATTTATAACAAAAAAAAATTTTACTCTAAAAGTCTTAGGTATACTAAGGACAATCTTAATTTATTTCCAGAGTGCAAAAATGTTCTAATTACACTAGACTTGGCAAAAAATAATGGCGAACAACACAAAAAAAAACCTTACCTGGCAGCATATTGAGAAGCCAAGAATGTGAACTCCAAAGCACATATAGTTCAAATGAGTAATAGGAACTTTTGATTTCCTTAATTAAATTCACAACTTGATTTTATTTCATTTCAACTTCATTTTAATTGACAAAGATATTTTAGTCTTATCAAACATTTTCTCTTCAAAGATTATATTTTTTATACCTGAAGAGGCTAGCACTGCATTCCTCATATGTTTAACTATTCAATCTAATTGCTATATGGCTAAAACCACTTTACAATATTTAATTTCATGTGGAAAAAAATTTACATGGTGAAATTTGTTACTTCAGGTCAGGGTAAAAATTGACAAGCTGAAAAAAATTCTTGAAATTCTTAAAAAAATTCTTCTATTTGTGATTTTGATACAATTTTTTTAAGACTTACATACGTATTTCTATAATTTTAATAAACTACATTATTCTCAGTTTTATCTCTTTAATAACACTAAAATAACGTATGAAATAAAAAATTTATCTATGTTAAGAACATCTGAACCACCTTCTCTAGTTAGGCCAATTTAAAAAAAAAAAAAATCAGACTAATTTTAAAGGGGCCCTTTATCATATTTTTGGTTCAGTTATTTTAGTTTATTTTCATCATGCATAAAAATTAGTAACAGAACAGCAACAAAATTACTTTATTTTGGTACATTACAAATAAATGAGGCATTTAACAAAAAAATCTGGAAGCCTGTCTATCATCAACATAAAATTAATAAAAATTATAACACATATCTGCTAATTATTTCTCTTATTTAACAGCACTTCTATTACATTTTTTTCTAATTTAATTACAGAGATATTTAGTATACATTTGTACAAGTTATTTTGCAATATTAAAACTATTATATAGTTTATATTTAGCTTTTGTCATATCAGCTATTTCTGTTGCATTTATATTAAAATAAAAAGTAACAATTATGACAATCTTAATCAAAATTAAAGGCTTGAAACTACATGTGGTAGTACCTTATCCAGTTGTCAGAAATAAATTGCTACAAGTAGTGAAACTACTGTAGTCGCTACTTTTTTCATAGTTCGTATTGTAATGCATTACTTTTAAAAGAAATAGTGTAGTGAGCAGTGTAATAAAAATTAAAAAAAACTGTATTTTGTAGCGATTCCTGGCAACTACTTTAAACATTAGTTTAGTAAAACAAGGTTCAAGCGCAGCAAATTTAAGAATCTGGTAGAAATGAGAATGTCCTAGTGGCGGAACGTTGATAAGAATTATGTCCGATGATACAGAACAGCAAATTTTTTCTCCTCAATATAGCCATTACAAATAATAACTAATATTTGATTTACCCCAACAAATAAAACCTAATTCAGCAGTTTAGCCATACTCTCAAATGCAATTTACACTCATGAAATTTTAAAGGAATCTGTGCATGTTGTTAAAATGGATGGGGGCATATTTTCTCAGTAATTTTTGATATACTATTTCTCTTCGAGGAAATAGAAGAGAATAAAACACTGAACAAGATTACAATTATCTGATAATTTCCTGGCATTTTTAAAATGAAATATATGTTGTTGAGAAAGAAAAACATAGAAGTCAAAAGGACAAATTTGTAAACAATATTTCTCAATAATTCCTTATGTTTAAATAAGCCACTTTATTTTATTTAAAAATATTTTGAACATGGGTGTAAAATAAGTTCTCCAACAAAGTTCATCTCCTGAAAGTCATAACTACATTTCAAAAGCAGTTTATTGTCACTGATTTCTTTTTTAAAAAAGTATAGGTTTTCCGACCACTGACTTTATTTATTGAATTGCCGCTTTACAACCATTAAATGGTAAATAAGTTATATTTAGTTTCTGATAAGCTATATATATTTTTATAATACATTTCATATAAAACAGGATAGTGACAATACCTGCACTTAAAACAATAAGTACAATTCTGTTTCAGAAGACAAAAAAAAATCAATAAATTATTATTGACTCAATTTGAGTTTATGTAGGAACGAATGCATAAAAAACAGACATTTCTTCATTAATGTCATCGGAAATAAGAAATTTTATGCCACTTCATTAAACATTCCAAGATGAGGATCAAGAATTCAAAACTTTTACAGCCTCTCATATGAAGTAGTATTGATAACTATTTTAAAATTATAATTATTTACATTGAAAAGAAATACTAAGAATTAAATTTTTGGATTTCTGCTAAATAATCCTTTAAGTAGACAACATTTAATGAGTTTACAAAAAAATAAGAAGGGTTTGTGGATGCAATGGTAACCAATCAAAATCATTAAGTTTAAATTTTATCCTAATAAAATCTGAAACTAAATTTTTGGAACATATCTAAAATTTTGCCAAATAAAACTTTCCAGGATTCTTTAATTGAACAATTTTTCATTTTGATTTATAAATCTGCTTATTGTCAAAATCTTAAAACACATGCATAAGAACTTCAAAACATAATTACATAACATATAAAAGCATGTTTTTGTCTACATAAAATATATACAAACCTAGGGATGTTGAGGTTGAATCAGAAATTCCACAACCTGGATCGGTCCTATTTTCTGCAGATGAAGATTGATCACTTATCCTGTTTTCAGGCACTAATGAGTTATGAGAAAAACTATCATCATGAGCAAATGACAGAAAAGGGCCTTCTGTTTTACATGGCTCTTGTCTTTTAGAGTTTAAAGAGCTGTCACTTGAAACGGACGATGAGTCATCATCAGAATCTGCTTCTGAATTTTTATCGTCATCATCCTTTTCAGAATCTTTTTGTTTTTTAAACAAAGTATCACCGGTACTATTGCTATCACAAGATAGATAGTTATCTTCACAGGTACGAAGTTTCTTGCAGAGTTGTTTTGGAGATCTATGTACAGAGTTTTTTAGCCCTCTCTTCCTTGAATCTGTTGATGCTGTATATAAATGAGACAAGCCATCAAACAAATTCTTCAACTGGCCACTACCACTTGGTTTGACTAATGAGGGAGATGACTCAGATTGACTGGATGAAGGCGCGGATAATGTCTGCATGCTGGACGGGACACCATTGTTTAGAGTTGGTTTTGAAGAGGAATCGGTACAAAAGGATTTATCATTATTTATCAAAAATCCAGCATAACCAGGATCTTTATTGACTGTTTGCTCACAGGGTTTCACATTTGAGGAGCTATTTCCACCTGCATGGTTAACTTGTATTTCATCATCTAAAGTTAGAGAATCACCTAAGGAAGAAATAGCTACACGCGATTTCCGCTTATTTGTGGGAGTGAAAAACCGAGAGAGACCGTCCACGAGACCTTTCGGCTTAGGTCGAAACAATCCCAAACTGGTCGAAGAAAATGATGGTACCACAAATTCATTTGATTTGATGAAAGTGTCACTGGATTTGTCAAGATCTTTCAAACAACTTGAGAGTGATTCGGTTTTTGAGTTTTCTAAGGCAGCCAGAAATGGATTTGATTTCTCTGAATTTGAAGAGAAATCTTCCATAAAAGCTTGCCGCCTATGCCACTGCTTTTTCAAGGGTATTTGAAATGAAGGCCACCTAAAGATTTAAGAAAGAAAGTATACATATTTTGAAATAATTGTAACATTGAAAATAATTTTACAGTTTTTTTTTTCTTCAGAATTAAAAATACTATATAATAATGAAAGCAAGAAAAATTTGATAAATATATTAATAAAGATGAATGAATGGTCATTGATTTTATACATATGTAATAATGCAATATGGTCGAGAGATGGATTAAACACGAGCAGATGCGAGGAAAAATGATGTATTTATTCAAACATGAGAGATTTTTAAGAGTGCATCAAGTTGCACACAAAATCAATGGGCTTCCCTATTTATGTTAGGGATTTTTTAAGAAAAAATCTTACAAATCTTCCTGATCACATGTGTTACAAGGGATAATTTAACAATTATAATAGGTATAAGAGTTCATAAACCAGTTAAATGTAAATAAAGCTGAATTACTCTAACTTGAGAAAACAGTGAATATTAAAAAATGTAATCGACCTAGAGTTCCAGTATTTTTTAATGCGGATGTCTCAGTATGCTTAGTATGGTACAATGAGATATTCTAAAAAAGCAAGATATTTGGAATTTAAAAACATGCTTCTTATGATAAGCTATACGCATTCTTTTTTTTTTCTTTCTTTTTTTTTATGCATATTAATTATGTATGCATATTATTATTATTATTTATGCATTGGTTAAAAGGGTTTTGAATGAGAAAATATTTTTAAGAAAAAGCCTTGACACATTTTCTAATGCTGGTGTTCTTATCTTTAGTAAAATATCACTTTCTTCCAGACTACATTTGTATACACGTAATGAACAAAAATATTTGTTGTATGTAAATAAATTGATAAATACTGGAGCACACTAACTCTTTCTTGCTAAGCAGAGCATAAGGGAAAAAAATCAAATAAAAATGATAGAACATATTAAAAATAAAAATTATTTAAAAAAAAAAACTTATTTTAATTATTAACTGAATAATTGGTAAATACTGTTATTTATTAAACCTGGAAAAAATGTGTTATATAAAACATATGCTATAAAAATAATACAGTTGATTCCCGATAACTCGAATATGAGGATACTGAAGGAAACATTCAACTAGTTCACCAAAGGTTCGATTTAACCTTAGTTTACATTATTATTTTGCTTTTTAATGCATAATAAACTTGGATATTATAATTGATATGTGATATAAAAATTAATTTAAAAAAATTTAAACTACAAAATAAAAAAAGTTTAAGCAAAATAAACAAGATTATAAAATTTACAATGTTACTTTTGATGGAAGCACCTTTACGGGTTTTTAAAAAACAAAAATTTAAAATAAGCACCTTTAAGCATTTTTCAAAAATGCTACTCATCCTGTTGAAGAATAGAGAAAAATTAATATGCAATTAAAAAAAAGAAGTGGTAGGATCGAAATAATCCTAATGAAAGAATATTTGAGTTTTTGTACTTCTAGTTGCAACAAATTGCAGCAACTCTTATCAAAGGAAATACAAACGTTAGGGGAAACTTACAATAGCAAGTTAAAATATTTAAAAATATCAATAAAAATCTAAAAAAAAATGCAGTTAAAATTTTTACTTAACTATGACAGGAAATTGTCATAATATAGCATATAAAAGAAGTTCAAAAAGAAAAATTCTGATTACCTTTTACTTAGTGCACTTTTTTTAATTAATGAGTTAGTTATTCTATACAGAAAGATTTGACAAACTGCTATTAAGGCAAATCATAAAGCAACATACTTAATTTTATTATATCAATAATTAAAAAAAAGCCGGTGAAATTAATTTTGTTATTTGTTCATTTAATCTCGTTTTTTTTTTTTTTTTTGGCACTTTAAAAATAGACATTTCTATTTCATTTTCATCGTGCATTTGCCTACATTATATATAATTATAAAACAATTTTTAATGCTCGGACATCAGTTATTTTTAATAATATTTCAATTATAAATAATTTATGGCATTTAACTAACTATAAACTAAAGCTCTCAAAGCATATTTTAAAAAAATCAAGAATCCGTTTTTAAAATAATAATGACAGAGATACACTTAGACACGAATAATTGCTAAAACAAAATCTTCAAGCATTTGAAACTATGTACATGTTAAAATTATCAGTGAAAATCAAAACTTATTCACTAAATTTTCTATTTAGAAGCATACAAAAACAAAACTTTTGAGTGACAAGAATAATTTCTAACATAGTACAATTTACATATTGCCATTATCAAACTTTTCTTATTAATAGAGATATTAGAATTATATGAAGAAACAAAATAAAAACAGCTGTGGCAGAATTTTTCCAAGCTATATGCGACAAAACTCTCTAGTACTAATATCTTTCTGCAAGATGCATTTAATAATAACAAACATATATGTTACTAATTTAAAAATAACAAAAGCGCTGTGCTTACAAACAAAAAAAACAAAAAAACTAAATATTTCTTTTAATTGAACATGTAATATTATTTTTTATTCAAATATTATGGGTTGTATTCCTGCATTTTGTTGAAGGGAAAAGAACAATAATTATTTGATTTTTCGCATTTTGTAGATAATTATCACAATAAAAAAATAATAATAAATCGTAAAATCTGAAGTAGTAATTGCCGGAAAAAAAGATCGATAACAAAATCATGCGAATCGGACTCCTCAAAAAGAGGTTACCCAAATGCGTGTTTCGAGATTAGGATGTAATAATAAATAATATGGTCTAAAAACATCGGATTTAAAAACTATGGAGAAATCAATAGCTATAAATGCCAAAAAATCGATAGAATCATTGCCTTAAAAAGGAAACACTTAAATGCACTATTCAATTTTACATATTATTCCATACCGTGATATTTAAAAAATCACTTCAAAATCACTGAAAATACAATCGAAACATTACATCCATTTACGATACTATCGGTGTACATTGAGCATTCAAATTTTAAGTGTAAGTTTCTGCAGAAAAGAAAACTAAAAATTTTTTACTTTACAAAAGAAAAATCTTTTTGCAAGAACTGTAATGTTCTGTGACAATGTAATGTTAGTAATGTAACGTTCTGAGACAATGTTGTCGCGTCGGGGCGATTCATGTCACGGGAATAAAAACATTATGAACATAT
This sequence comes from Parasteatoda tepidariorum, assembly GCF_043381705.1. Classification (NCBI taxonomy): domain Eukaryota; kingdom Metazoa; phylum Arthropoda; class Arachnida; order Araneae; family Theridiidae; genus Parasteatoda; species Parasteatoda tepidariorum. The sequence continues at coordinate 87,350,882 of NC_092210.1, read as the reverse complement.
AAAAGTTTCTTTTTTAAAAGGATAAATTTTTAGTTACTTATAAAAACTTACGACTTAGTAGCAGAAAAAGCAGTTGAACTTTCTGATGTAGAATTATTATTTTCCACTTTTTCCTGTTTTGCATTTCCTTCATTATTCCCAGAAATCCTGTTGCTTTTAAATCTCATATTTGATGATTTGGTATCGCAAGAGCAACTCGCCCAAGAATCTATTAAAATAACCAGATTTTAGAAAATGAATGGTAACAATCAAAATTGAAACAGCTTTAAAAACACTATAAATTCTCATAAATGAAATAAATAAAAACATGGTGCAACAATAAAATTATTTAAAATATTAAAAAATGTAATTTTTTTTTTAAGTGGTAAAAAATATAGTAGTATTTAAAAACAATTCTGAATGATTATTTAAGTAAACCATTGAAAACAAGCATGGAAGAATGCAGAACTAAATAAAAATAAAACAAGCATAAAAAAATTAGAGTAAAATAACAATTTCGGTAATAAAAAATTTTCTTTTCACAATCTAATCTCTATTGCAAATGCATTGAGATGTGGCGCATTGATGATTCAAATTGTACTTATAGAAATTTACATTAAAACAACTCCCTCATAGTAAAGTTGGCAAATAAATAAGAAATGCTTTAAAAGTATGTGCATTAAAATAAGAAAATATAACAAGAATTTGTTATATTTTATTTATAATACTTTATGGTTAAAAAACATTTTAACACAGATAAAAAGAACATATAATAAAAGGAGATATGAAGATCTGGTCATATTGGCAGAAGAATCATTATCAATGACTCATAACAGCCTTTACAAAATTAATGGAAAGAGATGNTGTTGAAGGGAAAAAAGCAATAATTATTTGATTTTTCGCATTTTGTAGATAATTATCACAATAAAAAAATAATTAAAAATCGTAAAATTTTTAGTAGTAATTGCCGAAAAAAAGATCGATAACAAAATCATGCGAGTCGGATTCCTTAAAAAGAGGTTACCCAAATGTGTGTTTCGAGATTAGGATGTAATAATAAATAATATGGTCTAAAAACATCGGATTTAAAAACTATGGAAAAATCAATAGCTATAAGTGCCAAAAAATCGATAGAATCATTGCCTTAAAAAGTAAACACTCAAATGCACTGTTCAATTTTACATATTATTCCATATCGTGATGCTTAAAAAACCACGTCAAAATCACTGAATATACAATCGAAACATTACATCCATTTACGATACTATCGGCGTACATTGAGCACAAAAAGTGACTATCTATATGCATGATTCAAATTTTACGTGTAAGTTTCTGTAGAAAAGAAAACTAAAATTTTTTACTTTACGAAAGAAAAATCTTTTTGCAAGAACTGTAATGTTCTGTGACAATGTAATGTTAGTAATGTAACGTTCTAAGACAATGTTGTCTCGTCGGGACGATTCTGTCACGAGAATAAAAACATTATGAACATATAAAAGTTTCTTTTTTAAAAGGATAAATTTTTAGCTACTTATAAAAACTTACGACTTAGTAGCAGAAAAAGCAGTTGAACTTTCTGATGTAGAATTATTATTTTCTACTTTTTCCTGTTTTGCATTTCCTTCATTATTCCCAGAAATCCTGTTGCTTTTAAATCTCATATTTGATGATTTGGTATCGCAAGAGCAACTCGCCCAAGAATCTATTAAAATAACCAGATTTTAGAAAATGAATGGTAACAATCAAAATTGAATAAGCTTTAAAAACACTATAATATCTCATAAATGAAATAAATAAAAACATGGTGCAACAATGAAATTATTCAAAATATTAAAAAATGTAACTTTTTTTTTAAGTGGTAAAAAATATAGTAGTATTTAAAAACAATTCCAAATGATTATTTAAGTAAACCATTGAAAACAAGCATGCCAGAATGCAGAACTAAATAAAAATAAAACAAGAGTAAGAGAGAAAAATTAGAGTAAAATAACAATTTCGGTAATAAAAAATTTTCTTTTCACAATCTAATCTCTATTGCAAATGCATTGAGATGTGGCGCATTGATGATTCAAATTGTACTTATAGAAATTTACATTAAAACAACTCCCTCATAGTAAAGTTGGCAAATAAATAAGAAATGCTTTAAAAGTATGTGCATTAAAATAAGAAAATATAACAAGAATTTGTTATATTTTATTTATAATACTTTATGGTTAAAAAACATTTTAACACAGATAAAAAGAACATATAATAAAAGGAGATATGAAGATCTGGTCATATTGGCAGAAGAATCATTATCAATGACTCATAACAGCCTTTACAAAATTAGTGGAAAGAGATGAGAAACTGGGGTCAATTAGGAAGAAACAAGGTTTAAAACTTATATCAAAAGAAGGCCAAACCAAAAGGTTGGTTAATCATTCTAAGGAAATCTTAATCGGACCAAATCCTGCTATTTTGGAAGATATTCCAAGAAAAGTACCCAGACTACTAGACAAAGACACAGGTCCAATAACACAGCTTGAGGAGCAGTAAACTACTAAATTGCTTAAATGCTGCTATAAGTGACAACCTACCTGGTGAAAACTTCAAAGAAAGTTCAAAAACTGCTGTAAAAACTTTAACTGACCTGTTTAATAACATCAACAANAAAAAAAAAAAATGAAGAGTGGCTAAAGAACTGAGATAAAGGCCTGATAAAACTACCAAAAAAAGGGGATTTGGCATTATGCGACAACTGGAGAAAAATCAACACATTAATAAATTAAAACTAAAAAAAAGCTAGCGAAACAGATATTACTGTCATGAAATAAACACAGACAACATTGCAGGGTAACACTATGCATACAACATTAATCTTAGATTGCAAGAACACAATACTTACATTTATTTAATTTTGCACAAGGGAGATCGGAACAACCCATGTGAGCAGAATGTTTGCAATTGCAAACTAATAGATTAATCTAAAAAATATTAAAAGAAGATCATAAATATTTTACATCACTGACTCACACAGATATAATAACTGCAATTGTAATCTTTAAAAAATAATAACGGTAACTGTTAAGGATGCAGAACTAAAAATTTTATACATTGATTTAAAGAATTTTACTCTCTCTTATGCAATAGAACAATTATGAATAAAATAGAAGGTTATTCATTTACACAAACAACTAAAATTTTACATATATAAAAATTACATATGAAAGATTATCATTACTGCTTGAGCATAGAAAATGATTTTATAATACCGAGAACTCTTAAATTCAAACATGGGTGATTAGAAATTTTGGAGAACAATTGTTCTTTACAATGCAATATACAAGAACTGGTCTTTAGACTGGTTATGATATGTTTAGTGTTAAACTAGCATAAAACAGTGATGTGAAAATCCACACATATAAATTGAATAAACATCTGATCTTATTTTGAAATCTGAAATCATATAAATCTCTTGAAATTACATTTCCTGCTGAATATTCATTGTTAATTATAAATATCAACAATTTTTAAAACTTTTTTTCACATTTAAGAAATAAGTAACATTTCATTACCTTTTTTCTTTTCTTTAGGAATTATATTGAATACAGGAATAATTTTACATTCTTTCTCCCTAAGCGTTTTTTAAAAGGCGACCAGCCCTTCCTGCCTTTTGATACGCTTTCTTTGCCCTTTTTGTAAAAATAAGCCACCATCTCTTAAATTCCTTTTTAATCACATTCCATTTGGAAAACAAAAAGTAAATTCACTGTTTAAATAATAATTACTCACTGGTAAAATTATCTGTGTTTATAGGTTTAATTCTAATTATTATTACAAATATTTCTTTTTTTAGGTTTATTCTCAACTGGTTAAATTTTTATGAGTTTCTTTTCTTTTTTTTCTTTTTTTTTTAGATGGAGGACATTAAGGAATTTTTTAAGTGAAATTATTTTTCAAATATACACCTTGCATGCAACTTTAAGTGTTCATTTTTACATAATTTTCAGTTTAAATTGCAGAGAAAGCTTTCAAGTTGTTTAGAAACTAATATTATTTAAGTTTACTTTTTTTTAAAAAAAATTGTACACAGTGTTTGTCTTTTAGCATCCTTTTTTTTTTTTTTTTTAATGATATCTTTTAGCCTTTAACTATTTTTTATAAACTAAATTTTCTCTTACTGATAATGATTGAGAACTACTTTTCTAAAATACTACATAAAATAATATTAAGAGGACAATTTAAAAGTTATTGAGAATCAGATTCAGTTATTACGTAATATAGAATATTTTGATGTTTGTTTATGAATTATGAAAACTCAAAGTACCCTTTTCTGTGAGGCCTGTCCTCTGGGTTTGATTATAAAAAATTTAAAAAACATTAAAATTTGCTTAAATATCTGACATAATTTTATTACTTAACATTACTCAATATTAATAATTATTAATAAAGTACATAAAAATTCTAACAAATCAAACTTTAATTAGCCAAATATCTTCCATTCAGTTTGTTGACCTATGCCATCTTTCTGATAACTTCATAATCCCGTACTCTTAGAACTTTAGGTCCTTATTAGCAAAATACTTAACCAAGTGCAATTTGAGGTCTTTTTATTACTGAAATTTTTCAGTAACAACAATGCGAGACCACATACATGTTTAGCAATATGTACAAAATTATTAGAGTTCGGTAGGGAAGTGATATTACATCTCCATATAGCCAGAGCCTTGCAACATTGGATATCATTTACTTTAAATGGCAAAAATTTCAGTAATAGCGATGATCTCAACTAACACTTGGTTGATTTTTTTTGCTAATAAGGATCAGATGTTCAATGAGAGCATGATGATAACAGATAGATGGCAAATTGTTGTCCAACAAAATAGAAGATATTTGACTGATTAAAGTTTATTTTTTGTATAGGGAATAATTGAGCTTTATTTCACACTAAAAACCCAAAATTATTTTCCTTAATTATATTTCTTCAATTTTATAATTTGTATTTAATGCTTTAAAACTGTACATCACACTTTTTTTCCGATGATATTCTAATCCTTAACCTATAGCTTAAAGGTTTTTAATAGTTTTCGACATATAAAAATTCACCCTATTTCTAACAAATACCATTTCCTGAATATGATAGATTTATTTTTTAATTAAACTAAAATGTCCTTATCATATAGTTTAAGAAACTGAATTAATATATAAACTAGTGTGTTGTTTACTGTATGATGCAAAAAAAACATAAAATAAATGGTATCTATACATCACAGAGGTTAACACAAATTTAAAATTTAAGTTAATTTACCTTTTTGTCCGTTTAGCTACCCTTTGAATAGGCTTTCTACACACTGTATACTTCAGTATTGTGTATCTTTTCCTCAACAAAGCCATCTCTAATTTTCCATGCTATAAAAAAAGTAACAAACTTAGCTTATTCAAATTATCTTATTTCATTTTTATTATAAAATAGAAAATAATATAATATATATAAAATTACATATTTTTATGAAATAATTTTGTTATCTGTACACTCCATAAAGTGTACAGATAAGCTAGCACAAGGATGCATAATTTAAGGCTCATAGGCCTAAAGTGGAACATTTAACTTAGAAAGACAACAAACAAGCGTTTTAACTTGGCTTCTGAACTGCATAAAATATTAATACAATTATAAAAGAAATAAAGAGACATGTTTGTTTCAGTATGCTCTGTAACAAGAAGTTACTGATCTAATTTACAGCCTTTCTAAGCATCAGAATGTAACAATTTTGTTAGGAAAAGTTCTATTTATACATTGGGTTTAGAGTTTGCAATTAAATATGATTACCTTATGAATTTGCACAAATAAACTAAAACAGAAGAAAAGAAAATTATGAAAGTTTTCCATTCTGAAAATTTTTTCCATCATGCAAAAGTTACTGACTATATAAAAATTATTCAATTATTTTTTTTTAGTATATGGAATTTTTAAAAATAACTAACAGCATTCATGTGGTATTAATGCACACACACATATTATATATATATATATATATATATACATATATACATATATATATATATATATATATATATATATCATAATAAATAAAAACAGAAAAACACGAATANATATATATATATATATATATATATATATATATAATACAAATTTTAAGTAAAAGAGGTGTAATTATTTCGTTTGCAAATTTCCTTAAAAAAAATGGTGAATAATTTTTTTTAATCTAATGGTAACAAAAATTAATTACAACTTTTAAAGAATGAGACTGCTTAAGATGAAAATAGCTACAAAACTCATTAGAAAGAGGTTTTTTTTTCTAGCTGTCAAGACTAAAAAGCTCTTTACCTATCATGAAATGTTACAAAAAGAAAAAACTTACCTCACGAAAAAAAACAACTAAATAGCTACTTTTTTTCAGGTAAACATAAAAAAGAGGCTTCTTTTTTTCTCTACTCCAAAAGATTATTTAGAGGAATCTCTCCCTAGGCTTCAGCACCCATTCATGGAAAAATGCCAATAACAGCAACACTGCTGATCTCTTGGTTTTAAATACACACGTATGACTTATGCGGTCAGACTAGAGAGATTCTACGCAAATACTTCGTATTGGTCTACGTGCCAAAAAGACAACGAATCTAATTTTAGTCGCATCCTTATTTTGCATACTAAATGAACGTGCACAACCTCAAAAACAGTGGTATGCAGAGTATTATTTTCAAATTCAACTGCAAAAAGATTTAAAAATACATGGAGGAGTTTTAAAAGAAAACTAAAGTTGAATTAAAAAACAATTTGCTAAACATGCAATTAATTTCATTACTTATGAAATTTTATAATGAATAATTTTGTGAGTTTAATAAAATTTATAAACATCATGAATAAAATTGCTTTAAATATAAATTTATAAATATCACTTAATAAGGAAATTTAGAAATAAAACAATTAAAAAAATATCTAATTTAAAATAAAATTCACTAGATTGAGAATTACAGAGTATTATAAGGAATAATTTTTCACATGGATTTATTGATGGCATTATTATATACAGATGAAGATAATGAAAATGCTTCATGTTTACCTTTTAAATTAAAAGTGAAAGAAAATCTAGAGACATGATTTTTTTCTCTCTCGCAATTCTGCTCAGGATATTAATTATTGATGCTTACAAAACTTAATTTTAACATTTGACCAATGTGGACATCATAATGATGATAGCATAAAATATATTATAGGATGAATTTTAAAGATTCTTTTATTCTATTTACACATTTCTGCTATGATTTTAATGCTAAAACATTTATTAATTTAACTGTGTAATGATTACAATAATGACAAAATTTAATAATGAATTAAAAAATAAAAGAAAGATGTAGTTAAGCTCTTAAAATGTTGAAATTAATTTCGAGATGATGAGTAATCAAAATTAAGTTCAATATTTCTCCTTTTTTTAAATAAGCACATTTTTTTTAAGACAAATTTTAACACAGTTTTTCAATTAAAAATGGCAAATCAGGAAATGTGAAATTTTATATGGTGGTAAAAATAGCTTACAGAAGTAGATTCTTTAAATTTGAACCTTCCAATAACCATAACAACCAACGTTTAAGCAAAGCAAATATTAAAAGATAAATATCATAAAAACCTAATTTAAAATTTACATTACAATGTTCAATGTATTTTTACAATAAAAGCCTATTCTGAGTTTAAATCATAAAGAAAAATAACTAAAACAAATGAAATACTGTAAAACATTTAACTAAGTAAACAAACCATTTTTTGCAGTTCTGCCCATGTACTAAAAAATGAATCTGAGGTAGACAGTGATTTAATTAATATGAGCCAAAAGGAAAATCAATTATAATATAATACAATAGCTATGAAAAAAAAATCATTCAAAACAGTGGTCAGTAAAAAAATTATGAAATTTAACAATGCTTTAGAGTCAAAGATATACAGGTAGAGTAAGGAATAAGTTCGAGGGGTGAAAAACATGCACATATTGACTGAATAAGATCAAAGATTTATTTATTTATGAACTTGGAATTCAATTTTAGAAACAAATTTAAGCTAAGTATCAAACATGGTATACTGAAAAACCAGACATGCAAGCAAAAAATGAATAGGATAAACATTTGCTTTTAAATCAAGGTCATCATCAAACATTTGCTTCAAAGAAGAACCTGAACTGATTGAGAAAAAAAATCATCACATGACAATTACGTGGACTTTTCAGTACGACACTGAAACTAAATGGCGTCCATGCACTGGGAGACCCCCATATCACCAAGGGCCAAAAAAGTTTGCATGAGCAAGTCCAAACTGAAAGTTATGTTCCTCTTTATTTTCCCGATGTTAATGGTATTATCATGATAGAATGGTTACCTTAAGGCCAAACAGTAAACCAGCAGTACTACGTAGAGGTCCTAAAAAAATTGAGGAAGTAGTTAGGAAGAAAAGGCCAGGTCTATGGAGCAACAACATGTGCATTTTGCACAAAGCAATACTCCGCCACACACTGCACTCTCTCTGTGAAACATTTCCTGACGAAAAAACACTTTATTATGCTCGAGCATCCCCCGTACTCACCAGATCTCGCATCGTGCAACTTCGACCTGTTTCTAAAAGTGTAAAGTGCATTCAAAGAAACACATTTTTAGTCTGTGGAAGAGGGGAACGCAAAACCGGTAGATTTCCTGAACAAGGTAACACCTTAATGTCCTGCAGCATTGCTTTGAACAGTGAAAAAGTCTTATGCAGTGATAGGAAAAAGATTACGTTAAAGGAGACTAAAAGATAGTTGTAAAATTTTTTTAATGAAGCTAATTATCAAGACTAGTCTGGTTATTTAATTTTCACACCTCGTACATCTTATTTTCACTTTTAAATAGTGATCTAAATACACCCTATATTTTTACGAAGAGGTTTATTTTACTTATATCCAAACAGAAATTTTTTTAGTTTTGATGACCTGTTAACCAAAGACTGCAGTACATTCCCGATAATTTATTATTTTGAATCAATAAAATGAATAATAAACCAATTCATTGCATTTTTTTCCCTAAAAGTTTATTTAAATATATTAAATTTCATTTAAGAATTTTCAAATTAGATCTTAAAGATTTTAATCAGTAAAATCTTTAGTTTAATTTTAATAAAATTTCATATTTTATAGCTCTAGGTTAAACTCTGATAATTTTTCTCTACCAAATGATAAATGGTTTTTATTCTTTTTTTTATTTGCATTATTTCATAAATATACTTTTTATATTTCACCTTAATAATCAGTTACTATGTTTTAATAATAAATATTTGGAAAATTTCAAATACAATAAAATTCAAAATATAAAAACAACTTCAAATTAAGTTTCCTGTGCAAATATTTACTTATTTATTGCTAAATATAATTTACTTACTAACAGAAAAAATACTGTATTTCAACTTTAATACTCTTATAAACAATGATAAGACTTAACTTAAAGTATATCAATAAGTCATTAAAAATACTGAGGAATACATCAAAACACACTAACAATAAAAAATTATCAATAGTATCAAATTTATAAGCAACAGCAAAAAATTAACCATAATAACTCATCGAAGCATTTAAAATAGATTTAATAATAAGTTAAATTTGAAAAATTTGGCTCCATGTGATACATCAGAAAATATCAATACATAACTACATCTTAATTGAGGTCAACTTACGATGGTTTATGTATATTTTATTTACTTACGTCTGTTACATTATTGCGATGAAAATCTATATAAAACAATTTTAAACAGTAGTTTGGAGTTAAATTATCCATATAAACACATTAAATGTAATAAAATATGCAATTAAATTAGGTCACAGTTGCGCGTATAACAAGATGACTTATAAGATAATCAATAATATTTAACCCTAAGGCGATACGCAACTTAAAATCTTGAATGACATTTAACGTACAGATGACAACAAAACAATAATAATTCTTATAGAATAGTAATCCTTTGAAATTTAAACACTCACTGATGTTTTAATCCATTCCCTATCAACAAACGTCATTTACTTGTCTTATTTATTCTTTAATAAGAGGTTCAATCTTAGAGAACGTAAAATCAAACATTTCTATAAATAAACAACAGAAGCCACTTAACAATTGGAAGAGATTCATTTTTAATGCAACTGTATAAAATTGTGCTTTCGTTTAAAAATACACAGATTCCATGCATTTTTTGTTTCATAGCATTTTTAAGGCATTATTTTTTTGTTTACGGTAATATATAAAGTCTTGTAAATATGGCTGAACAGCAGACAACTGTAGAGCTTATACGCGTGAACATTATTTCACTTCACTTCAACTGAATAGATATCGTTATGTTTGGATTAATGACTTATAAACTTAATCAATGATGTAATTACTCATATTAACTTACACAAAACAAGTTATTATAGAAAAATCCATTAGAAAATAAATAAAAAAAAAGCAATTATAGAAATTTCGTAAAATTTTAGGCGATTCAAAATTTTAGTTTTGGTTTTGTTTCCAAAAAATAGTAGTTTCAACGCAAAAATTGATATTTTTAATTAGTTTTTTCCTTATTTGACTACGAATTTTTCTAACAAAATTTTATCCAATTTAAAAAATGAGTGTACGGGAATCAATTTGAAAAATAGATCATTATTTGTAAAGAATTAAATGAATCATAAATTATATTAAAAGTAATATTATTAAAAACTCCGTTAAAAATTTATTATGGCCATGAAATGAGTTTCAATCAGAACGCAAATATCGATTTCGGAAATGAATATTTAGAAACGTATTTTAAAATTACATGAACACAAAAAACCTCACTAAAAAAAATATTAAAATATTAATGTCGCATTTTTTTTTTTTTNAAGAATGTCGCATTTTTTATTTTTTTATCAGCATACCTATCATTGAATGATTGGAAACCCGTCACTGATTAAACACTTTTAATTGAAAAAAAAATCCTGGTAGACATACCTTCTATAACTACAGTTATAATGCACACAAAAAAATATAAGACAAGTGATGAAAAAAAGAAAGAAAAAAAAAGTAAGAAATTGCAAATTTTCACACCTGTTACAAAGCTGTTAAACTTTACGCAATAAGACCTTACTAGAACCTTTTATCAACTTTCTTTTTTAAATCAATTAATGCATATTGCTGCATTTATAAACCGAAAGTTCAGAATATTTTCAACTATTATTAAATAAAAAAAAATAACAAATATTTACTGAAAAATAATTTTGCATGGAAATATCTTTAGATAAACAAATTTTATATTTGTGTGGAAAGATTTCTCAGTTCGCTTAAAAACTTTTCGAGATATGGTGAAATACTCAAAGAGTGAAATTAACATTAAGGGGTCCATTATTTAGACAACTCTCCTGGTCAAACTATGGAACAAATATTCCCAGATTGCGGCTACCCCTATATTTTGGAGGCTAAAAATCCAAATCCGTCGAAAAAAAAGATTTGTTTATAAAAAGAAAGTGCGTTTTTGTGTTTAATTTCGTAACTTAAAATATCGTTTGCACAAATTAATTATCAGATAAAAAATCACTCCATAGAACCATTAAAATTGAGTCCTGGAACGTGAAAATCCGATCATTAAACCAAAAGTTATTCCTTGTGATCCGTTTATTATTTTGCGCACTGTACATTAATGTACATTAGTAATTGAAAAACCGTGAGAGATACAAAGAGGCATTTTAAAGGTGCATTTCTTCAGCTATAGTGTTCTCAGTACCACAGTACCAGATAAAACAATGTATCCGTTGATCAGGCTTTAATGTCACACATAGGGCTGGTCACTGCTTGACCACAAAAAAAACTTTATTCGCGATTGAAACACTCGAATACACCATGAAGAAGACTGGTTCCATGTCTTGATCCCCCTTCCTTTCCTGAGTTGTTTATGAATATACTATGATATTTTCCCCTTAAATAATATTTTCGTATTTATTGTTAAAAATATTTTCGAAATTTTCTCCTATGCTTTCTTTTCGAACTATATTTAATGCAGTTTTCAGTTCCATATTGTTTTCGAACTTAAAAGTTTTTAATTAGTTTAAAAATCAAGACAGAAATTAGTGTTCTCCTTTCTTCTATGACTATCCACACGCTAATAGTGAAATATGTGAAGCGTTGAGATAGGTAGAAAGTTCTGCTCTGCCCCACCTATAGCCCATTTCGATCGCCAATAAGGCGTCCTATAATCTATTAAATACATTAATATTATATTACATTATTTATAATATATTATTTATAATATATTATTCTAAATAGTATTATATTCATCTTAGATTCATTTCAGAAAACACTTACACTGTGCAATTACACGCATGCGAATGTTTAAGAACTGCGTGTAAAAGGGTACTTTTATTCAATGCGGTACACGTATTTCCGATTACTGCAGAGAAAATGGAAAACCTGTTTAGCGAGTTTTTTTCCGCAAGTTTTGGAATGACCTAGAAGAAAACATTCACACTTCACAGAAAAGAAAAGAAAGAAAAAATTTAACAACAGAATTCCCACAAAAATTCATAGAAGAAGAGAATCTGATTGGTAAGTTTCTCATGAGAGAATATTTTTAAAGTAAAATGGCTCTGAAAAAGATCTATTTCTAACAAAAAATTCTTAAAAATATGATTTTAGAAATTTTTTAATCAATCTGAACAAATTTTATTCCTAAAATAATATATAATTCTTCAAAAAATAAATTGTCAAATATATTTTGGTATTATGGATATAAGAGTGAAAATATCTTTTTGTCTTAGAAAATGAAAAGAGAAATTTTCTCATTTTCAAAGATGAAAGATGAAAATAAAAAAAATAATAAAAAGGTTTTGTGGGGAGTGAGTTGTTATCAACAATGTCAACCTTCATCTATGAAAAGGTACCCCATCATAGAATCGAGTTAACATATCTTATATACTAATGAATTGGAATTATATTTTTGTAGAGGTAGAAACGCTACAGTACTCCCTGACCAAAATTATATCTGTGATCAAATTCGACGAACGGATACCACTAGTTGATTCATTGCTGTTTTGTGAGAAGTCGGGAAAGCTGTATTAAGATCTTTTGCTGATCGTGAGAGCTGTATTAAGATCACGATCGTGGTTGCTCCTGCATTGCCATCAGCAGTCGAGTGTATGCAGGCTGACATTGTGTGTGATCGAGACGAGACTGAGTAGCAACAGTGAGAGGAGGTGGATAATATCGCAGTTACAAGTAGCATGTCAACTGTTCAATGTGGACCATCAATCGAAGTAGACGAGTTCAAATCGAAGTGGGTTACTGCCAAGGTAGGCGTGTTCACATCACGTCCGGAGGTCGCACGAGTCCTTATTTACGCCTCTAAATTTCCTACCATTAATTATAGGCCATCGAAATTGGCTGCAGATGGCGTAGAGAACTCTTGGTTTATGGTAAAATTTCGCCTACCTTGATTTTCAAGTAGATAAAAAAAATTCTTAAGTTATGAAATTGTATGGAACTCAAAACTACATTGAACATAGCTCCCAAAGAAAACGTCGTGGAAATTTAAAAAAATATTTTTGACACGTAAATGCGAAGAATATTAAGAAAAGGGAAAATATTATAGTACATTCCTATTCGCGATCGCAACACTCGAATACTCCATCTGGGGAGAGACCGGTTTCATGCCTTTAGCCCGTCTCCCTTCCCTCTCTTCCTCTTTTCAGTTGTATAGGAATGTACTACGATATTTTCCCCTTTCTCAATATTTTTCCTTTTNTATATTATTTATAATATATTATTATAAATAATATTATATTCATCTTAGATTAATTTCAGAAAGCATTTACAATGCGCAATTACACGCATACGAATGTTTAAGAACTTCGTGTAAAAGGGTATTTTTATTCAATGCGGTACACGTATTTCCGATTACTACAGAGAAAATGGAGAACCTGTTTGGCGAGTTTTTTTGCGCAAGTTTTGGAATGACCCAGAAGAAAACATTCACACTTCACAGAAAAGAAAAGATTTAACAACAGAATTCCTTCAAAAATTCATAGAAAAAGAGAATCTGACTGGTAAGTTTTTCATGAGAGAATATTTTTAATCAATCAAGTTATCATATTCTCTTGACGGTGATTGGGGGTGCATGACTCGCATGCAGTGAAATGGCCCTGAAGAAGATCTATTTCTAACAAAAAATTCTTAAAAATGTGATTTTAGAAATTTTTTAATCTGAATCTGAACAAATTTTTATTCCTAAAATAATACACAATTCTTCAAAAAATAAATTGTCAAATATATTTTGCTATTATGGATATAAGAGTGAAAATATCTCTTTGTCTTAGAAAATACGAAGATAAATTTTCTCATTTTCAAAGATGAAGGATGAAAATAAAAAAATAATAAAAAGGTTTTGTGGAGAGTGAGTTGTTACCGACAATGTCAACTTTCATCTATGAAAAGGTACCCCACCGTAGAATCGAGTTAACATATCTTACATGCTAGTGAATTGGAATTATATTTTTGCAGTGGTAGAAACGCTACAGTACTCCCTGACCAAAATTATATCTGTGATCAAATTCGATGAACGGATACCACTAGTTGATTCATTGCTGTTTTGTGAGAAGTCGGGAAGGCTCTATTAAGATCTTTTGCTAATCGTGAGAGCTGTATTAAGATCACGGTCGTTGTTGCTCCTGCATTGCCATTAGCACTCGAGTGTATGCAAGCTGACGTTGTGTGTGATCGAGACGAGACTGAGTAGCAAAAGTGAGAGGAGGTGGATAATGTCGCGGTCACAAGTAGCATGTCAACTGTCCAATGTGGACCATCCATCGAAGTAAACGTGTTCAGATCGAAGTGGGTTACTGCCATGGTAGGCGTGTTCACATCATGTCCGCAGGTCGCACGAGACCTCATTTACGCCTCTAAATTTCCAACCATAAATTATGGGCGATTGAAATGGGCTACATGTGGCGTAGAGAACTCTCTGTTTATGGTAACATTTCGCCTGCCTTGATTTTCAAGTAGATAAAAAAACTCTTAAGTTAAGAAATTGTATGGAACTCAAAACTACATTGAACATAGCTCTCAAAGAAAACGCCCTGGAAATTTAAAAAAAATATTTTTGACTTGTAAATGCGAAGAATATTAAGAAAAGTTAAAATATCATAGTACATTCCTATACAATAGTAGAAAAGAGGGAAAGGGTGAAGGCCTGGAACTAGTTTTCTCCCCAGATGGCGTACGCGTTGGTATCATGAATAGTCATACAGTGAGAACGGTCCCTCTGTTAAGCTTTTCAGCAAATGATCTTAAAACCATAGGCTATCCCGTATTTTTAAATTATTGAGAAGTTTTCTAATGAATTGAAGTGACTTTTCTTTCGGTTTCGTTCCGTAACCACGAAGACGAAACCACGCTTGCAGTAACACAACTGATCAAATAATCGTTTTGAAATTATTCCTCCTCAAAACTGTCTTGCTTTATTGATTCTTCATAGTTACAATTTATTGTGAACTGGGAATCTTATCTCTAAATATGGTGCTTGACATTGAAAGTTTTCGTGCTGACAAAGGTGGAAATCCAGATAAAGTGAGAGAAAATCAAGTCAAAAGATTCAAAGATCCTACTCTTGTGGATAAAGTTGTCGAAGCTGATGACAGATGGAGAAAGCTTCGACATCAGTTGGACAATTGGAATAAATTAAAAAATGTCTGCAGCAAGGAAATCGGCAAGAAAATGAAAGCGAAGGAGCCAGTTGGTGATAGTGATAGCCTTCCTGAAAATATTACATCAGATTTGAGTGCTGTTGCTTCTGATGCTCTTCAAGCTCTTACAGTAACACAAATCAAGAAAGTTAGTTCTTTGATGGACGAAGAAATCATCAAATGTAATCAGGAACTCGTTAAATTTGAGCTGTTGCGCACTGATTGTTTGAAAGAGATTGCAAATTGGTTGCACGAATCTGTGCCTGTTAGTAATGATGAAGAGCAAAATGTTGTTGTAAGAACTTGGGGTGATGTGACCGCAAAGAAAAAATATTCCCATGTTGATTTAATTACAATGATTGATGGAGTTGATAGCGATAGGGGATCTGTTACTGCAGGTGGTAGAGGCTATTATTTAATGAATGCTGCTGTTTTTCTGGAGCATGCACTTATACAGCTAGCTCTCCGCATGCTGCATGAAAAAAAGTACAAGCCATTGTACACGCCTTTTTTTGTACGTAAAGAAATCATGCAAGAAGTGGCTCAGTTAAGCCAATTTGATGACGAACTGTACAAAGTAATTTGCAAAAGCAGCGAAAAAGGAGATGCAGTTGATGAAAAATATCTGATTGCAACTTCAGAACAGCCTATAGCTGCATTCCATCGTGATGAGTGGATTCCTATTGAAAACTTACCAATTCGTTATGCTGGCATATCCACTTGTTTTCGTCAAGAAGTCGGCTCACATGGACGAGATACCAGAGGTATCTTTCGAGTTCACCAGTTTGAGAAAGTGGAACAGTTTTGCATAACTTCTCCACATGATAATAAGTCGTGGGAGATGTTTGATGAAATGCTTGCGAATGCGGAAGAATTTTGTCAAGTGCTGGAAATACCATATAGAGTGGTAAATATCGTGTCTGGTGAATTAAATAATGCAGCTTCAAAGAAACATGATGTTGAAGCTTGGTTTCCCGGTTCAGGTGCCTTTAGAGAGCTTGTGTCTTGTTCTAATTGTTTGGATTATCAATCCAGGCGATTGCAAGTTCGCTATGGTCAAACTAAAAAGATGAATGCTCAGGTAGACTATGTTCATATGCTTAATGCGACTATGTGTGCTACAACTAGAGTCATTTGCGTAATTCTTGAGAATAATCAAACAGAAACTGGTGTTATTGTTCCAAAAGCTTTGAGACCATTTATGCCTCCTAGTATGCAAGATGAGATTCCATTTGTCAAAACAGCACCTATTGATGAAGCAGAAACTAAAAAACAGAAAAAACACAAAGAAGGAATGAAAATTAAAACTCAAGGAAGTTAAACTTTCTTCAAAAAATAAGCTTTGCTTAATTTAAAGTTAATGCAGTTGCTTCTTTCTAGATTTTTTTCGAATTATCTAACTATTTATAAATGACATATGAGCAACATAATGATATAAGCCATGTTTCAATCTTCAATAAATTATTATATCAGTTAATATGAAATATTTTATTTAATACAATTATAAGTAATGCATAGCGTGCATATACACGAATTCTTTGTTTATTTTGCTGTATCAAGTACTAATTTATCATAAGAAACCAAAATCAGATTATGTATCTATGGGGGTTTAACATGGTTAAAATGTTTTAAAATCAAGTGCCATTACCTTGTTAAATAGTTAAAGCATTGTTTGATCTAGTTAGGTTTATAAAAAGATTTTGATTGCTAAATGTTTTATGGATTTTAAGGAACTATTATAAAATGATATGGAATTGAGATTTTTATAAATAAATTTCATTTTCCAGGGTTTTCCCTAGGTATAAAAAAAAGCAGGGTGTTTCTTCGTAGAAAAGGACACTTTGAGATTTAATAGGCCACTACTTACTACCATTAAAATTCATCAAAATGTGTAACATTATGTAATGGCTGAATTTGATCCTCAAATTTTAAATTACCCTCATACTTTTTTATGTGTATATTTCATAATGTAATTCTCACTCAATATCATAATAACAGAAAAATTTTAAGCTTTTGAAAAATAATTAAGGCAAGCTATAATACAATCTCTATGTAAATTTTCTTCTAAGAAAGGGATTAACAACTTGAAAGTTTTTTTATATATTTTAAACTAAAATTTATGAGAAAATGAACATTTAAAGGTACATTTTTAAATAAAAAGTATTTATTTAAAAAATAATGGCAAAATGTAAAATAATTAAAAAACACGTTACTATACACCCCCTCCCAAAAGAGATGTGAATATCTCTAAAACTGAATGTCATACGAATTTTAGCTATATAACTAGACAAATTAAGAAAATCTTACTAAAAGGAAGGAAGGAAATTAAAGTTAAATAATTATCAAAAACTAAATAAATCAGAAGTAGACTTTTTATAAAACAGTTAAAAAAACAATCTTTCCTAAAAAAAATAAAAAGGCAGTGTTTTTATGGATATGGTGCCTTATTTTTACAAAAAGTGCAATGAGGGTGCATTAATAGAGATAAAAGGGCCAGCTGGGTGGGCTGCGCAACGCTTATGGAGGACGAAGATGTTTTGCCAATAAAATAGTCTCCGTGCTCTCATATATTAAAGTAATGATTTTAATACATTATATTATTGCTTGGGAAAATGGCACAAAAACAAACATAATTTTAATTTGAATACATGCTGAGAATTAGGAATTTGAAAAAAGACCTCTTTAATATTGAAGATAATGAAAAAAAAAAAAAAAAGATTTGTGAAACGCTTATCCAAAAAAAAGCAAGAATTTTTTTAAAATGAATCATTTTGTAATGTATCGCATGAAAGAATTTTTATGTGAGAAATTTAGTTGATTATGGCAGCTGCCTATCTCGAAAGTTGATTGCTTGGAAACGCCCATGGTACTGACTATCAAAAGGTTAAATTTTTTATTCCATCATATTTTCTATTTACCTATGAAATATTTTTTATTTATCTCCCAAAGCTTTCGCAGAAATATTTTCTACATTGTAAAACATAGCTCCATAAGGTTTTTAATATGCCAAATGAATTTGTTTAACTTTTTTTTTCTTGCGTGTACAATATTTGAACAGTGACACTTAGTGTGATTGGAATTTAGTATAATCTGAACACTCAATAATTATCAAATTAAATATTGTATTTATTTTTTAAAATTAGAAATGATGTATAATAATTAACTTCAAAATTTAAATTTACATAATCTAACAGTAATAGTTAGTAAAGCTTTCATAACAGTATTTAGATATCAAACTAAAATATTCAAAATAAACCTAGTGGCAGAATTTTTTAGAGCTTTCTGCAACAAAACTCACTATCACTAATATCTTTCTGCAAGATACTTTTAATAACATATACATGTCATTAATTAAATTTAAAGTAACAGAAATGTTGTATTTACAAAAAAAGTCTATTTGGATATAATAAAATTGTATGTATTTTTTTATTCTAATATCATGAGCGATATTTTCCCATTTTGTAAGAGTAAAATTATTTCTTTTTTCGCATTTTGTAAACATCATCACTAAAAAAAAGTAATAAAAAATCGTAAAATCCGGGAAAGAAAAGAAAACCGAATTTTTTTTATTTTTCCCAAAAAAGAATGAAAAAAATCATAAGCATTTCTTCCCCTCTGATGCGTGAAAAAACGCATCTTGAATATAATTGTCGAGGCAAAAAATCTTTCAAATCTGCAGAAAAGAAATTGTTATAATATTCTTTTTTTCCCATTCTTCTCAAATAAGAATAGAAAAATTATGAATATTTCTTTCCCTTCTGATGGGCGAAAAAGGCATCCTTTAAATATAATTTTAGAAGAAAAAATTTCGAAAATTTTAGCAGAAAAGAAAACCAAAATTTTTTACTTTCTACAGGAAAATTCTTTCTGCAAGAACTCTGTAACATTCTGCGATAATGTTGCCGCGATCCTGCCACGGGGGAAATGAGGTTTCAATGTATTTCTCAGCAATTTTCCTCTTATTTTCTTTTTTCTAGCTTTTCAATTTCGATATCCAATATTTTCACTAAGATTAACGTTGGCTACTTGCACTTAATATTCTTCAACTTCCATAGGTTCTTTAGCTTGCTTTTCTGAAACAATGTTTTCTTCTACTTGTCTTTTCATTTCCTTCTCTTCTTCGGGTGAGTGTTCTCTTTTATGTTTTCGACTACCATGAGAACTTTAATCGGCAATACCTTCTTCAGCTACAGAATTACCAATTTCTGTGATATCTTCATCATCTTGCGTACATTGTTTTGCTTCTTAGTGACTGCAAAAATTTAAGATGGAATGAATTGATATTCATTCTTTGTGCACAATTCTCAACCTTAAAAATTAGAAATTTTTAACAATTCTTTGTTTACGAGGCTAGATTGTATATTTTAATTGTTTTCATGATATATCACTAAAACTGCCTATAATTTTGATTACTTGGGAAATATGCTAAAAACATAAGAATTTACTTAAGCCAATTTCACTAGTTCTTGCTGCTAATTTTAATTTCTTCTTTAATTGAATGTATCAAAGGCATATGTTAGCTACTTAGATTGGCACATTTTTTAGCTTTACCAAAAAGTATAATCTTATTTTAGAGTGCAGAAAGATGCTTTTAATTGCTATATGTATTAAACAAGATCTTGTTCTTTTAATTTAATCCTGTTTTTTTTTTTTTTTGCGTGAACTGAGTTAATTTTAATTTATTAATTGTGCTAATTTTGAGAATCTGAATAGATAATGTAGAACACAATATTTTATTTCGTGTTTTTGTAAGTTGTGGTTTGTCGATGAGCAGTATCATGGGTGCAGGAAACCGGAGAAAATTTTCTTCCCCTTCAGATTTATGTCTAAATTGTGGAAGTGGCCACACGAATGAGTGATGCTGCCATCCATCAGGGGGTTCTGAGCTAAGTTGCACTTTCACACTAGTGATGCTCTTTTGTCAAATGAAAGGCACTCCTTCCTGACTTAATTCACAAGGCCAATGGTTAGTGAGTTTGGCTTGTCTAAGTGTCATTAGAAACAACAATAGATGTTGTAATGACAAGAAATCAACTATATTATATTTGTGGCTTACAATGACAAGTAATTATGATTATTTACACAATAGGTATTAATAATTAGCACAATAGAAAAGTTATAAAAGGAAGTTTGAAAATGTATGAAATTATCAGTTTAAAAATATTCTCTTTCTAGTAGTATGTATAAATTTTGTTTTTCTAGTTTTTAAATAAGATGATTTTCTCAAGATTAAACTCAATAATAGAGAGGAATGGGGGTCTTAATAGGGTACATAAAAAGTTCACATTAATCATGGGTAGCGCAAAATGTTTTCATAGTTGTATTTTTTCAGTCTTGGTTTAATGTTTACTTACTTATAGCTCATTCATAAGTGATGTAAAGTTATTCTGCTTTAAAATAGCAAAAATCCTTTCAGTTCTACTCTGGCCCAAAGGACTGCTAAAAAAAAATTATAAGTGGGAAAAGTGTATATGAGTAATGCTTCTAATAAAGAACTAAAATGAAACATAAATTACAGTAAAGCTTTCCAAGACTGATAATTTTCATAATTGATTATTTATACAAAAATAACAAATTATAAAAAATTAAACTTTATTTATTTGCAGCTATATTTGAACTTTTCTTTCATAAAAAATTGCAAATAATCAGGAGCATCAAATTAATCAGGTACAATGCACTGAGCATAGGATCAATTGATAGTTAGATGTCTTATCCAAAATGTTCACCCTGCTGTAAAAAAGTTAAAAGATTCATAAAGTGTTCATTGCAAGGATGCAAAATTTACCAGACTAGTACAAAAAAATTCTAGCATACTACAGTTGCTATATTTACGAGTATAAGTATAGAAAATATGAAATTAAAATCCTGTATTGGAGTGATCAAGATTAATTGCCAACTAGCACCATTCTAGTTTTGGTTAAGCAATTGCTGTGATGTTTCGGCAACTTAGCCTAGGTTTTTAAAACTTTTCTGGGTACTTTTTTTTAATGTACTTATTCATATATATATATATATATATAATAACAATGTACCACCTGGGTTGGATACTGGTTCCATATCATGAGTCCCCTCTTTCTGTGGAATGTATTTTGATTGTTTTCACTTTCTTTACTTTTTTCTTCNCTCTCATCTTGGAAAATATAGGTTTTTGCCACTTTTTGCCACTTTGCTTGGCAAAAACCTGTTTTTGCCAGGACGGTTTTTACCGGTATTTACCATGGTTTTTTCCACCTGCGGCAAAATCTTGCCAACCCTGCATTATATTATTGCTTGGAAAATGGCAAAAAAACAAGCATAATTTTAATTTGAATACATGCTGAGAATTAGGAATTTGAAAAAAGACCTCTTTAATATTGAAGATGATGACAAAAAAAGATTTGTAAAATGCTTCTTCCATGTTCCTATAACAAATCAATACCTCTGGGGGTACTGGATTGAAGATCGATCGTTCTCTGATTCAGCTCAAAATTATGATCTGTGGATATATGAATGGGTTCGCCCTATAAACAGGTGTGTCGTATAGTGTGGCAGAAGTAAAATTCTTGGCTCTAGATTGCATCCCCTTTGCGTAAACAGGCATACGTCAACAACACCCAACTCAGAAGACAAGTGAAAATAAATGAAATTACGTTTCTTAATTATGCATCGAAAGTAATTAACTACTTTATAATGATTTTAAGAAGTTATTTTATTGTAAAAGCTTTCGTTCTTTCAAATCTCCAAAAGAAAATTGTACAGCGGATGAAAAATAAGTATATAATTTATAGTAATTCTTATTTATGTTGTACACAATTAAGTTATAGTAATCTTATTGATTTATTATGTACTAATCTCAGTTATAACTCACCAAGAAACAGAAACTATTTATTGAATCGATATTTTATGTGTAATAAAAAATTTGTGAGAGAAAAAATTACATCTGAAATATATTCATAAAATATCTAGGTAAATGATTTTAAAAAATCATAAAATATCTGAGTAAAAATGATCTTTGAAATCGGAAACCTAATTTAATCTCAGCTTTAAACGCATCCTGTTCGAATAGCTTTCACCAGCAAATTGTTAGGTGAAAGACATCAGATAGATGGAAGGAAAAAGATCGCAGCCCGTTAGCAAAATCCGTTCGAAATCGCGAGGTTACATGTTTTCCGTAGGAGTAGAAACGTGACGTCAATATGACATAAATTTTCTATCCGAATAGAAAATAGTTCGTTAGATGGTTGCGAGTTTAGAGCTCATGTTCGCAAAAGCAAATGAAATGCTACGAGAATGCCCTAATGCGTGGTATTTTTCAATATAAATGTAAATAACAAATCCGGTTCGAAAGTATGCAGCTGCTTACTACATTCTGCGAGGCGATATTTTCACACAGATAATTTTGTTTTTAGTTAAAGAAATAAATTATGTAATTTCTGAGCTCAAATTTGCTGTATTTCATAAGATATTAATGACATTAAGTAATTCTAGAGAATTTGATGTGAAAATTTGTTTTAGTTATTTAGAGACATCTCTAATTGACATAATTGCTAGAACATTGTTAAAAAGGCTATTAATTGCTAGAAAAGGCTATTAATTGCTAGATTTTGAAAGAGCTATGAGGATATAGGGGCTTATTTTTACAAAAAGTGAAATGAGGGTGCATAAAAGGGTCAGCTGGGTGGGCTGCCCTTTTAACTTTATGGAGAACACAGATATTTTGCCAATAAATTAGTCTGCATGCTCTCACATATGAAAGTAATGATTTTAATATATTATATTATTGCTTGGAAAATAGCAAAAAAACAAATATAATTTTAATTTGAATAGGTACATGCTGAGAATTAGGAATTTGAAAAAAGACCTCTTTAATATGGAAGGTGATGGGAAAAAAAAAAAAGATTTGTGAAGCACTTAGCTAAAAACAAGGAAGAATTTTTTTAAAATGAATAATTTTGTACTGTATCGCATGAAAAAAATTTTATGCGAGAAATTTGGTCGATTATCGTAACTGCCTATCTCGAAAGTTGATTGCTTGGAAACGCGCATGGTACTGACTATCAGAAGGTTAAATTTTTTATTCCATCATATTTTCTATTTACCTATTAAATATTTTTTATTTATCTCCCAAAGTTCTCGAAGGAATATTTTCTACATTGTGAAACATAGCTCCCTAAGGTTTTTTTAATATGTCAAAGGAATTTGTTTTACTTTTTTTTCCCTGTCTGTACAATATTTGAACAGTGACCCTTAGTATGGTTGGAATTTAGTATAATCTGAACACTCAATGGCGTAGCTATAGTGGGGGACAATTGTACCTGGACCAAAATCATGAAAAATGAATTCTATAAGATGTTTTTATCTATTAAATATTTCCAGTTTTATTTGCTAATTTTGAACCTGAACTTGAATCAAGCTGTTCTGAAGAGACAGTTTTTATGAAACAACATTTATTTGAAACTTCAACAAAGCAAAAATAAATTGAAATTCTTGTAACGGGTTAGTATACACCTCTAAAATATAAAAAAGTTAATCTCAACATAAGACAACTAATACTCGAAACGATTATAATTCAACGTTCGAAAAATTGTCTCCTTCTTTTGAATTTTTTTATCTCATTGTACTATTTATACTTGTGTTAGCTGAATATTTTTAGGACTCTTTATAACTCCTTCCCCTTTAGATGATCTTCTCCTGAGAAAACAAGGAAAAAGTTTTTCAAAAACTTATTTGTGTACATACTTCTCCAAAATTTTAGGCTGAAACCCAAAAAATTTTTAATTTTAAAACTAAATTTCTTAATTATCAGATTAAATATAATATTTATTTTTTTAAATTAGAAATGATGTATAATAATTAACTTCAAAATTTAAATTTACTAAATCTAACAGTAAACTTTAGTAAAGCTTTCATAACTGTATTTAGATATCAAACTAAAATATTCAAAATAAACCCAGTGACAGAATTTTTTAGAGCTATCGCGACAAAACTCGCTATCACTAATCATCACTATCTGCAAGATACTTTTAATACCATATGCATGTCATTAATTAAATTTAAAGTAACAGAAACATTGTATTTACAAAAAAAAGTCTATTTGGACATAATAAAATTTTATGTATTTTTTTATTCTAATATCATGGGCGATATTTTCACATTTTGTAAGAGGAAAACTACAGAGAAAAATTATTTCTTTTTTCGTAAACATCACTAAAAAAATAATAATTAAAAATCGTAAAAGAAAAGAAAATCGAATTTTTTTTTAAATTTTTCCCAAAAAAGAATTAAAAAAATTATGAACATTTATTTCTTCCCCTCTGATGCATGAAAAAAGACATCTTTTGAATATAATTGTCCTGGCAAAAAATCTTTCAAATCTGCAGAAAAGAAATTGTTTGCTTCAATGTTCTTTTTTTTCCCCATTCTTCTAAAATAAGAATCGAAAATTATGAACATTTCTTTCCGCTCCGATGAGCGAAAAAGACATCTTTTATGGAAGAAAAAATTTAGAAAATTTTTGCAGAAAAGAAAACCAAAAATTTTTTCGTTTCTAAAGGAAAATTCTTTCTGCAAGAACTCTAACATTCTGCGATAACGTCATTGCGATCTTGCCACGGGGGGAAATGAGGTTTCATTGTATTTCTCATATTTTCTTTTTTCTAGCTTTTCAATTTCGATATCCAATATTTTCACTAAGATTAACTTTGCTTTTCTGAAACAATGTTTTCTTCTACTTGTCTTTTCGTTTCCTTCTCTTCTTCGGGTGAGTGTTCTCTTTTATGTTTTCGACTACCATGAGAACTTAAATCGGCAATATATTCTTCAGCTTCAGAATTGCCAATTTCTGCGATATCTTCATCATCTTGCGTACATTGTTTTGCTTTGGTGTTTCTCTGAGGTTCTTTTTTTTCTCTTCTGAGTGGCTGCAAAAATTTATGATGGAATGAATTGATATTCATTCTTTGTGCACAATTCTCAACCTTAAAAATTAGAAATTTTTAACAATTCTTTGTTTACGAGGCTAGATTGTATATTTTAATTGTTTTCATGATATATCACTAAAACTGCCTATAATTTTGATTACTTGGGAAATATGCTAAAAACATAAGAATTTACTTAAGCCAATTTCACTAGTTCTTGCTGCTAATTTTAATTTCTTCTTTAATTGAATGTATCAAAGGCATATGTTAGCTACTTAGATTGGCACATTTTTTAGCTTTACCAAAAAGTATAATCTTATTTTAGAGTGCAGAAAGATGCTTTTAATTGCTATATGTATTAAACAAGATCTTGTTCTTTTAATTTAATCCTGTTTTTTTTTTTTTTTGCGTGAACTGAGTTAATTTTAATTTATTAATTGTGCTAATTTTGAGAATCTGAATAGATAATGTAGAACACAATATTTTATTTCGTGTTTTTGTAAGTTGTGGTTTGTCGATGAGCAGTATCATGGGTGCAGGAAACCGGAGAAAATTTTCTTCCCCTTCAGATTTATGTCTAAATTGTGGAAGTGGCCACACGAATGAGTGATGCTGCCATCCATCAGGGGGTTCTGAGCTAAGTTGCACTTTCACACTAGTGATGCTCTTTTGTCAAATGAAAGGCACTCCTTCCTGACTTAATTCACAAGGCCAACACATGGTTAGTGAGTTTGGCTTGTCTAAGTGTCATTAGAAACAACAATAGATGTTGTAATGACAAGAAATCAACTATATTATATTTGTGGCTTACAATGACAAGTAATTATGATTATTTACACAATAGGTATTAATAATTAGCACAATAGAAAAGTTATAAAAGGAAGTTTGAAAATGTATGAAATTATCAGTTTAAAAATATTCTCTTTCTAGTTGTATGTATAAATTTTGTTCTTCCAGTTATTAAACAAGATGATTTTCTCAAGATTAAACTCAATAATAGAGAGGGATGGGGTCTTAATAGGGTACATAAAAAGTTCACATTAATCATGGGTAGCGCAAAATGTTTTCACAGTTGTATTTTTTCAGTCTTGGTTTAATGTTTACTTACTTATAGCTCATTCATTAGTGATATAAAGTTATTTGCTTTAAAATAGTAAAAATCCTTTCAGTTCTACTCTGCCCCAAAGGACTGCTAGAAAAAATTTATAAGTGGGAAAAGTGTATACGAGTAACACTTCTAATAAAGAACTAAAATTAAACATAAATTACAGTAAAGCCTTCCAAGACTGATAATTTTTATGATTGATTATTTATACAAGAATAACAAATTATAAAAAAAACTAAATTTCATTTATTTGCAGCTATATTTGAACTTTTCTTTTATAAAAAGTTGCAAATAATCAGGAGTATCAAATTAATCAGGCATAGGATCAATTGATAGTTAGATGTCTTATCCAAAATGTTCACCCTGCTGTAAAAAAGTTATGGGATTCATAAAGTGTTCATTGCAAGGATGCAAAATTTACTAGACTAGTACAAAAAATTACTAGCATACTACAGTTGCTATACTTATGAGTATAAGTATAGAAAATATGAAATTAAAATCATGTATTGGAGTGATCAAGATTGGTCGCCAACTAGCACCATTCTAGTTTTGGTTAAGGAATTTCTGTGATGTTTCGGCAACTAAGCCTAGGTTTTTAAAACTTTTCTGGGTACTTTTTTTAAATATACTTATACAGTAAGGAACCGATTATCCGGAACGATCGGGACCATCGCTGTTCCTGATAACTGATTTTTCCGGTTTTCTGAATCGCTACAAAAAACCTTTTTTTTTATTGTTATGCCCAACTAAAAAAAAAATATTTGGAAATAATCTTAAAAAGAAGGAAAAACGATGAAGTAATACACTAATGATTATTTCCAAAATGATGGTAAGGTAAACATCTTTCAAAAAAGAAAGAAAATCCTAAAATCTTATGAGGAAAAAAATTTTTTTTTTTGAAAATGGCGGGAAAATTTATTGAATTTCGTTCCGGTTTTCTGATTTCCGGATAACGGGTTCTGTACTGTATATATTAAATATATAACAGCAATGTACCACCTGGGTTGGATACTGGTTCCATATCAAGAGTCCCCTCTTTCTGTGGAATGTATTATGATTGTTTTCACTTTCTACATTACTTCTCGCTTTCAAATTGCCTAAAACAGAATGTGGCGTAACTACCACTATAAATGTTAAATACCAATTCACTAGTATACAAGACATGTTAACTTGATTCTATCATGAGGTACCTTTTGATAGACAAAAGTTGACATAAGTCTGAGATGAAATCTCCCCACATTGGTGACCTGCAGACGTGATATGAACTTGTCAATAATGATGGATGGTTCACAATAAAACAGTTGATTTGTTTAAAAATATATTGCTCAAAGAAAAAAAAAATTCGGTGAAGTAAATAAAGTCTCCGGGTGAATAAACAAAAAATGAGCGAAATGATATAAAGAAAGAAAATAATAATAAGAGAAATGCTATAAAGAAAAAAATATAATGAGCAAAATTGGTATAAATAAATAAACAGCATGAGTCAACTAGTGGTATCTGTTCATCGAATTCTATCACAAATAAAATTCTGGAAGGAGAATAATGTAGCATAACTAACATCATCTACAGGCCATTTAAATAACAAATAGAAAATTATTAGGAGAGGGTAAGAGAAAATATGTGACATTAAATAAATAAACCACATAAATATTTTAAAACGTTTATTCACTTTTACAAATGATATGGCAGCATAGAATAAAAAATAATTAAAAATTTGATTTTATGATATTAAGTTTGTGACACTTTTTTTCATCAAATGTTTCACAAAAACAAAATATGACAATTATTAGAAATACATATAAGTACAGTAACCAAGAAAAAAAAACTTACCATACAACCACAGTGTATAGACATATATGCATTATTTTAAGACAATCATAGTTTTATGACGAGTTTCAGCAATCAGATCTACCTTAAAATGTAAATCAATGATTGTTAACCTTTACAAAAGTATGAAATTTGTTTAGAAGAAATTTTGAAAATCGCAATGAAATAGTGCACTTATAAGTTATATAAAAAAAAAAAAATACTAGTAAAAATATAAGCAACAATTTTACATATCAGTCATATCAAATGACAAACAAATCTTGACAAATTGTTGCCACTAAAATCAGGTAGTGTTCCACGGAACATTGGTTAAGAATCAATAAGCGGCATGCAGAGGAGGTGATGGAATAAAAATTTTTTTTTACAAGATAAATATTTTGCTCAAGGAAACTTAATTTATTAAAACACTGTATGATTTTATAATAAAGTTATTCAATTTTATTTGGTTTCAAAGATATAAAAATTTCTTTGGGAAGGAGGCAGAGAGAGCAAAATTAATACACATATTCACAATAGTTCTTTAAACATTTAAAAGAAGAAATTAAAAATTATTAAATGTCAAATGTCTGCAACATAATGATTAATTATTTTTAATTTCTAACTTGTTTTTAACTAAGCTGGATTTAAAATTTAAATGACTGGTGAGTTAAGAAAATTCTCTATCTTTGAATGAGATATTGAGGGAGGAGGAACTTGAAGGTATTTCTAATTATTGAGAGGACATATGCCTATTTTCTGCCTATGTTTAAAACAACTAAATTACAAAAAAAAGTCACTCATACAATTTAATATATTCTTTATATTTAAGAATAAAAATTAAAACTATTTTGTAGGAATTTTTTTTATTGTTGCATAGCATAATTAGGTAAAAAATTAATTTAAGCTATGGATTTATATTTTCTTAAGCATATATCTTCCATCTTTTATAAGCCTTTATTTGGAAATCAATCTATAAATAATTCAGGAAATGATAGTAAAAAAAGAAAATAAATTAATATGGTTCAGTACTCTCAAGCAGGGCTCGAAAAAACTCAGAAATTTTACCCGTCACAGAGGACGGCTTGTCTAACAATGTACCCGTTCTTTTTTGAAACTAACCCGTAGCTTCTAAATAAATAAAAATTTAATTTTCTCTTATTTATTGCAAACATTTATATAAATTGCACAATGAATTAGTAGTTACTAGGATTACAAATACTAGAATTACAATATACAGTACTAAAAGAAATACTAGGTTACTAATAGTAACCTAATATTTTTTTTAATGAAATAATTTAAACGACAAAGATCAATTTATCCGAGGGTACTGCGTTTTTTAAATGAATCAAATATGACGTTTGCCAGTTCCACAATCAAGCCAATGATTTACAGAGGCTTCTGCACAGAAATCTGAAAGGGGTTTTGCATTTAGGTAGATGTTTATAATTGCGTTTAACGCTTATTGGTTAAGACCAGTACGTAATGTGTTTTTTTTTGTAAGTTCATTGCTGGAAAGGCCCCTTTCAACCGCTACAGTACTCCCAGACAGAGGAAACATCAATTCCATCATACGCAGTTGCTGTATTTCTAGATTAGGGTCATTTTAGAAGTGAGGCGCTAGACTCTTGTAAGATAACAAAAATTGAAAATGTATCGCGAACATTAACGGGAACTCGCGGACGTCAGATTCGAGAAATTCGTCGTCCGCGGGGAATTTTTGACCGCCGAGGACGGGCGGTTTTTCGAGCCCTGCTCTCAAGTGATATATATATTTTTAAAATTAAAAAGCATTTTTCTTTTGTCCTGTCTTTCAGGATTCAAACCACATTTCAGAGAAATTTAATAAAAAGTTTGTTTCAGGAGCCTTTACACCTCTGCACACCGCAGGTATCACTAACAGAATCAAGTTAGAAAACAATTATTAAAATAACTATAAATAATAAACTCTTCCGTATTAAAATTAAGTTTATAGCAGTACACTGATTCTAAATCAAAAATACAACATTTCTGAAAATAAAACAGAAAGAGATAAGATCAAACCAGAAGTGACACATCTACTGTTAAGCAACTAAACTGCTTGCAACTTTGGATGTTAAAAGAAAAAACAAAGAATACGATGATGACATAATTTATGATATGTGTTAATACAAAAATTGTGCATTTTGTTATGTATTAGCTTACAGTGATGTTAAATTTTATTCAACTTCATAGCATGATAATAATTAGCCATAATATATAGTAGTTGTATAAAAACTTTTTAATTTCTATCAAAATCACATTAAATTTGTAGTTTTTGGGTCTATTAAATAGTCTAGATCATCAGAAAATTGAATTGTTTGAAAGTAAATACGCCTTCAATAAATGATTTGATATTAAAAATTCTAAATTTCAGTATTACTACTGGAAGACTGATGACAGAATTTGAATTCTTTTTGTTAAAAAAATGTGCATAAGCATACATCAAAGTTTATAAATATTTCCCTTAACTAATTTTAGTTTGTGGGGAAAGTTTTGGAATCTTGTGCACGTTTTCATAAAAACATATAAATTCA
Organism: Parasteatoda tepidariorum; assembly: GCF_043381705.1. Lineage (NCBI taxonomy): Eukaryota > Metazoa > Arthropoda > Arachnida > Araneae > Theridiidae > Parasteatoda > Parasteatoda tepidariorum. The sequence goes on along the minus strand of NC_092210.1, from coordinate 87,319,855 downwards.
ACATTAAATTTCTTTCACTGTACAAACACTAATGCCTGTTTTTAATTAATTTTCTAACATTAATTAAATCTTTTAATTTCAAAATATACGTTAAATGTTTATACACTATAAATGAGCAAAAAAAATCACTAATTCAACAGTTTTCAACCAAGATTTAATTTACCATACAAGTTTCCAACTGGGTTTATGTTTGTTGAAATTTAGTATATTGCTTTTTCTTTTCAGAAAATGAATTTCAAACTTACAAATATATCTATATTTACTAAACTATATATAAGATATGTATGCATATATATAATTAACATTAACAAGGACATTATAAAAAATAATGAAATTAAGAATAATTTTTCCAATTTTAGCAATGATTATGAATGTAGTAATTTTCAGAACACACTTTTTACATTAAAATATAAGTTTTTGACGCAACAGTTAAGGAAAGTTTGATAAGATGTTCAAAATTTGAGGGAATTTTGATTCAAGTAGAGGAAATATATAATACATTTAGATTTATATTTTACAAATATTGAAATACCAGACATTCCTCTAATCTAAGTGGGGAAAAATATATATATTATTTAAGATAAAGAAAATTCCATGTAATTTTCCCTTTGAAAAATTGCTTTAAAACCAATTATATTTATCAAAACATATAAAGTTTGGTGTTCATTTGATAATTTTTTTAAATTTAGAAAACACTCACTTTTTTAGAGGGTTTGTTCAATAATTGAAATATTTAGATAGATAATAATTACATATTATGATGAAATTAGATTAAAATGATCAAGTTAAAATGAGTTTTTGGAAGGTTTATACTTATTTAATAAAATAACTTAAATATTATGTTGATTCAAAGTAATGTTTCAACCTAATATGTCTTGATAAGTAAAAACTTGAATAAATTTTAATCATTATGTACGAAAATATGCTCATTGAAATACAAATAAGTTTATAATAAATAAGAAGCAAGTATATTAGTGAATACAACATTTAAATTAGTATGCCTTTATAAATTTCAATGACAAATTTATAAGATGAACATACATTTATTATATTACATGACCATTTATATTTCACATAATACATTTTCACAAATTTGCCATTTGAGAAAGGGCTAGAGGGTTAATAAAAACACTGTTATATATTTGAAAGCAATCTGTTCTATTATTAGTTACTTTTGTTAGATTAGGAAAAGGTTAGTCTTGGTCTTTTAAATAAGTATATTTAAAAGGAAATATATCTAAGTATGTAGAATAATTTTAAACTATTATCACTTGAAGTTTTGAAAAAATTAAAGCAACATTAAATCCTACGTAGTTTTTATCTTACAAACCAAAATCTCATAACAGTACAAATGCTTGATTATTAATTCAATCATATTAAAATTAGAGCTGTTATGTTTAGAATGTAATATAAGATATGCATTAATTTTATTCATTTATATATTTTAAGATTTCCTCTTAGAATTATAAAAATTGTATATGATATTAATTATTTTTAACAGATATGTTCATAAGAAATGTTTACATTCTTTAAACTAAAATTTGAATGCTTAGATAAACATTTTATTAGAGTTTTAAAATTTCAAAGTAAAATTTAATTGAAGCTAATATAAAGTTTTTAATTTTCAACAATTATCCTAAAACTAATAAGTTTAGTTGATATTTAAAAAAAAATTAATATATTAAGTAAATGCATACCTGAATTTTAATGTAATAAAACTCTTTTGACACTTAAATTTTTTTAAAGAGCACACACATTGAAATGGGTAAATAGATTTTTTTTTTACTCAGTAATAAAAATATTGCAAAATAAGAGTTTTAGAAATTAATACATTTTTGGTTTACTTATGCAATAAAAAAATGTACTATTTCTCCTATAAGATTACCCTAAACTTCTGAGAACATGAAAACGCAAAACAATTATGGCAGCACATACTTAAAATTATGAACACTCTTACTTTTCATTCTGGAAATAGCTTGGAGGGCAAGAGTAGTTATAATATAATACAAAATCATTCATTCTTTAAACATTGGTACAAGCTTATGAGCATACAAAATTGATATATATATATATTTATATATATTGAGATCTTGCACCATAGTTTATAATTCTCCATTTCATATATGCACCATTTTTTAATCTCTTCATTTATCACAGATAATTTAAAGCAGATAAAATAACCAGATATTCAACATAAATGTTGATATTACAGAGAATATAATATACATTCGAATTGAATTTTACAATCGCATTGCGATAACAATGTAGGCATATTGTTCAAACATTACATGTTAAGGTAACTGGGTTAAAGATAACTTAGTTTAAATGATATGCACCTTGAAAATGCAAAATACAACATTGGATTATATGTTATTAGGTCATTAACAGATTCAAAAAGGAAGAGTTTTAGATAATTCTTCAGACAAATTAAGACAGGATTTAATAATTCACAGTTGATAGCACTACTTCATTTTTAACTTTTTGAACAATGCCTTTATTGAGAAGAAATCTGAAAAAATATGCCTAAATAAGGTTTAAAAAAAAATAAACGATGGCAAACATGAAGGAAAGTGTTTTCTGTTCATGAAAGAGAGGGACAAATTATTGAAGCTTGACTGCATTATAATTAACATTATTATTCAAAGAGTACAGTTATTGAGTAACTCTCTTATTTTATAGTATTACAAGAAAGAGGATTTCAAAATGTAAATTAATTTTTAATAAGTCAACAAATAAAATGAGACTTTGGCAATGAATGAAGTGAATTAAATTTCAGTAATAAGTATAATAGATTGTTGAGGTAAAATTAATTTTAATATATTAAATAAATATTTTTTTGCAACATGCTTATTAAAAATACATATAAATAAATAAGAACATTTCTTTAATATTATAAAAAATTTTATTAGCAAATATAATATATAAAATTAAATTTTTTCTATTTCAACATACTTTGGTTGTAAGTTATAATTAATCAAATTAATTAAAAAACTTGAAAAATACAGTTATAATATCCAGATAAAAATTAAAAATTATTTCCTCAAAAATTATATAAAAAATGTTTAATAAAAAAATTAAACACTAGGATATGGTTTGATTTTTCTTAGTACAATTAAAAAAAGTAATTAAAAATAGTGTTTGGCAATTACAATAATAAAATTATAATTATTTATTATTACTTCTTACCATTACATGCAATGCAGCACAAAATATATATTTAGAGTGATATGAATCCTTTTTAATAATATACTTGAAATAATATTAACAGAAAATAGTTTTTGATTGATATGCGACTATTTATTTTCCTATATTTAATGCAACGATAATTGCAAGACAGGAATTTTGAATGATATGTAATTATTTTATTAAAAAACATAACAAGTTTATTGTCTGCATAACCTGATTTAGAATCTAAATAGATATATTTTAAAACATCAAGGAAAACAATTATTTTCAAGTGAATTTTTTTTTAAAAATTGTGAAAATTTTCTTTTTTTACTTTTATTGATATGTCCAATACAATAAAAAGTTACTTTAACAATGCACTCAATTTGTGTACATGATATGCAATTAATAACTTTCACATAGTAATATAGAAGCCAATAAAATTTAAACCTGCTTTAAAAATCTGTGATAATGCCCTTAAGAGTTAAAGACTTTTGTTATATCACACATGGACCTTCATGAAATCTTTACAGATAGTTTGTCCTTCAGTACTGTACGCCCAGGCTAGTTGGCACAGACACAGAATATGCAACAATCAAACAACAATGTCTGTATCAGCAAGACAGGTAGTACCATTTGGATAAGCCTCCTTCATTACAAGGCAAGGACACAGAAATTAATTCTGTTCAGACATGAAAATGCTGCACAATATAATAAAGAGTTGTCAGTCCTATTATTAGGTTAGAAATACTATGAGCTTTGGTATGGCTAGATCCACCACATTCGTGATTTAAATCTGCCTCCTAGAAAAAGAGAAAAAAAAAGATCTTAATCTTAATGACTATACAGTAATAAATAAGCTATTTAAACTCATAAACACATACTAAAAGCAGGACAGAATTATAAATGTCATTTAAACATAGACAGTATTACAGTAGGGAACTGATTATCCGTACCGATCGGGACCATCGCTATTTCGGATAACTGATTTTTCTGGTTTTCTGAATCGCTACAAAAAGCCGTTTTTTTTAATTGATAAACCTAACTAAAAAAAAAAAAAAATAAACAAATAAATAAAAAATTGGAAATAATCTTAAAAAGAAGAAAAAACGATGAAGTAATACACTAATGATTATTTCCAAAATGATGGCAAGGTAAACAACTTTCAAAATAGAAAGAAAAATCCTAAAATCTCATGAGGAAATTTTTTTTGTTGAAAATGGCGGGAAAATTTATCGAATTTCGTTCCGGTTTCTTGGTTTTCTGTATTCCGGATAACAGGTTCTGTACTGTACTATTTTTAATCATTGCAAAATCACAAATAAATATTGTTTGAAACCTAAAGTTGTATACCATTAATAATAATTTAATTCTATTCATCAACAAATTATTTAATTTTGTTAAAAATTATAAAGTTAGTATTAAAGTAGCTAAATCAACACAATTTAATGCATTACTTTTAACATGCTTAGATGAATTTAAAGAAAAAAGTCATATAAAGTAATAAAAATACAATTGGTATTCAAAAATCTGAAAAAAATAGGGAGTTTTGAGGTTCATATTTTAAACATCAATCTTAAACCATTAGGGATTTCCAAGTTAAAAGCCTGATGTCCTGAATTGTCATGGTTTTTATCATTTTTAGCAGTTATTAAAGGGATTTAAACAGCGCTTTTAAAATTCTGGTATTTGCAATATGAAATTACTACAACATGCAAATTTTGGATTGCACAATTAATCACTTTCAGACATGTTTGATTTTGTTTTAAATTCACATAATTTTTTACAATAGTTATTGTCACAGGTTTCCATATGGTTTTTAAAACTCAATATTTTTAATATTACAACACAAGCATTTGATTAAACATTAAAGCAACTTTTTGTACACATTCCAATTCCTATTCATCTCTTTCTTAAATTATTTGCTGATATCTATATGGTTTTAAAATGTCAGTATTATGACACTCTGCTTTTGAATAACATATTTAAGGGGTCTAAAGTGTTTTCCTAACAATTTTTTTTTGTTGAGAAAATTATGTGTAAGGACCTGTTTTATTCTGAGTAAATTGACACTAAGTATAAGATAATATTGAAAAAACATTTACAAATTTACAGCAAAAATACTGAAGCCCACAAACGGAAAACAGAAAATAAGACACATATTTTAACTGGAATCATCTGCTAACTCAAGTACTTTGTAAAGTTATTTATTCAAACTTTTGTCTTTAAACCATTAATGATAGCATAATTTAGAAGAAAATTGTCATAAAAGTATCTACTTAAAAAAAAAAAATTAGGCTTAAAAAATTAGAGCCCAAACTAGGTTTAAGTACAAAATATGTATTCACTCTTAATCTTCTGCTTAATTTTTAGTTTGAAATAACGATCAGTGCTGACTTTTAGGATAAAATAAACTATCTCTAACTACATTACAAATAGAACAGCTATGCCACCTGGTGTATAGATTGAGAAATAAACATGATTGATAATAAATAAATAAATTTAATCTTTTTTTGCACTGTACTTTTGAACACTCTTGCCCACAAATATTATAGGCTCAAGAAATAGAGGGTGAATTTTTTCAAAGAAATGCTTACATTTAAAAAATCTCTGCCTTATGTTAAACTTAAATAACAATTATGAATTCTAAGATAAGTTTTGGAAAAGTTATAAAAAAGTTGTGTTTAGATGCTTTCTAGATGAAATCCAAATCAATCAGACCTCTTTTGCTTACTTTTTGACATGCACATTTAATGTGATTTCCCTTTAAAACTATGAGTTTTGTTGAAGGCTTTTTCAACAGTTATTGCTACAAATTTCCACATAGTTTTTAATATTTTTTTTTTCAATATAGTATCATAACTCAATTTTAAAAATATGTCTTTCAATTTAAAAAAAAAGTTGAAACAATTTTGCTTATTTTTTACCGCGTCTGTAGTTAAAAAATTTATCGTACTTGGATTTTACAAAAAGGACTTCCAAGGTTATACAGTAATAAAATACTCCATCCTCTACATTTAGTGTAAATTTTTTTAACGGTAAAATTTACTATCTACTGAGCAAATATATGAAATGATAAATACATGAAAGTAAATTCATATTGAATTTGTAGCTCATATTGAATTTAACCCACAAAAGTTACAAATATTCTAGAACAAACAAAGAATATTCTTAATAAAGAAAAATATTTAAAATCAAGTTAAAATATTTAATAATAAATAAAAACTTTTTAATGAAAGTCAATAATAAAACAGTTATTTCACAAAACAATAATGCAGTAATGCTTACTTACCTCTGGGTGATAATTAAGACAGACATTTGGACGACGTCTATAAATGTTTTGCTTCATTCTTAAGCATCTTAACGTCTCATTTTGATGAACTTCTTTTGGCTCTAACTTTAATGAAGTAGTTTCACAAGGACAAGTAGTGTAAACGACAAGCATAACAAGATTGGTGTAAGGTACTTGTTGAACTATAAATTGCCTATATAAATATGTTTAAACATAAGAATGAGTAATTCAAAATCATAATGGTGAGCATACTTGATGCTCAATAATTAATTTTCAATACAGAATGACGTTAAAAAATTCTAACATAATAATAAAAACACTACAATACTGTGGTTGCTTAAAAAAAATTGTTTTCATATCTATACGGATCTTCAACACTTATTAAATCAGGCAAGTTGATCCCTTTTGTAAGTTAATAAAATATTTAAGTTGATTACAAGCCTAAGTGGATTATTAAATTATAGCCCTACAAGTAATCATCATTATACAAGCATACAGCTTTCATTACATTTCATTTCAGAAAAGCTAAAATCTAAACATATGCATGAATGTTAGTTTTAATCTATTAAATCTTAACAATCCAACAACAGGGTTGTTTCTCAGTAAATTTTTTCTCTCCAAAGTTAACAAATAAAGGAACTTAGAAGATACATTTTTGCATGAACATCATAAAAATTAAAGGGTCACTTTTAGTATTTAAAAAGGTACAAATTTGAACCAAATGTTCTTTCTAAACTATTTTAATTTTTTAAGCAAGATTTATTTTTGACGTACTTTATTGCATTTTTTGTGTTACATAAAGCTTGGAAGAAAAATATCGCAAACAAAGGAAAACTACAACTTCTTTAAAGTAATGGGGAAAAAATTGATTTCGATAATTTCTTTGAAATTATCTAGTCTTTAACATGCAATCACTGTTTCTCTTTAGTTACTTGGTATTTTCTTATTGACTGAACGTTTTCAGACAATAATGAAATAAAGCAATGAATGTAAACAAAGCAAAGCCAGTTATTTTTTTTAAAAAAATTGCATCGATTGAAAAAATATAACCTTGTTCCACCAAGTTTCTAAGGAATTAAAAGTTTTGAATTGTATTAGATTATAAATCTTTCTTTGTTAAAAAAAAAGATATTTATGTCAGTTAACTCTAAAGTAATTTTAACTACAAAATCAAGTTCACTCTTTAAGCTTAATCAATAATTCAATCAATTATAATACAAAAATATAGCAGTTTCTAAGTAAAAAAAAAAAGTCTTTTTTTGAGATGAATTACATTTAAAGTGCTTTCAAAATTCATTTTTCGATAGACCAGTATATATTAAAATAAGTTTCACTTAACTTCTGTCAAAACAAATCTGTCCATTATGCCGAGTTTGGTGAGACTAGTAAAATAGAATTATCCAAAATTCTATGTTCATTTTTAAAATATGCAGCATTTTCCAGGACATTTGGGAAGGGGATTTGTAACGGATGATAAGAGTATATGTATATTTTTTTTTTATAAAAAACATGCACAAAAAAATAAAAAACAAATCAGATAAGAAAATGTGATTAGCTATAAATAGAAAAAAAAAACGAATTATTGAATCAGTTTCCTTTAAAGTGTTACATCTAAAAAGCATTTCTGATTCTTCTGGATGTAAAATATTATAGTGGAAAAAACTACCTCCTGTTTTAAAACAGTTAAAAAATCTATTCATTGTATGTAAGTAAAAAAAATCTTGAGAGTTTAGCAACAGTCAGTTCAGAGCTCAGTTTTATTTTGAATGAATGCATACGTAATAAATATCATTAAAAAGTGTTATTTTACAATTCTAAAAAACAATAGAATAAGTTTTAAATCAAGAACCTAATGTAAGGATGAAAAAAATAAATTTGGTTGCCCAGTGAGGAAAAAAAAACGGGCCACCCTAAATACCTTTTGATCTAATGATCGGAACTTTACGTTCTAGAACTCAATCTTAATGTTTCGAGAGAGTGACTTCAAATATGCTAATTGATAAGTGCTAATTAATATTTAAAGCTACAATTTTAGACACAAAAACGTACTTTCTATGATTAAACATACATTTTTCACAATGGATTTGGATTTCTGACCCCCAAAACATTAGAGGGTAGTCGCAATCTGGAAAATATGATCCCGATAGTTTGGTCAGGAGACCACTCCAAAGTTTGGACCCCTTAATGTTAATTTTACTTTGTGAGGTTTTCGCTACATCTCAAGAACTTTTTAAGTGAATTTAAATTTTTTGCACAAAATTATAAAATTCATGCATTTAAAGATAATTCCATGCAAAAAACAACTTTTCATTTTAAAGAATATAATTTTATTGGCAAAATACAAAGTTTGAGCAAAATCGATCGAATAGTTCCTGAGAAATCGAATTTTAAATATCTGATTTTTTTAAAATTAAATTTCTCAGGAGCTTTTCCATCTATTTTGAATTTTGCTATATAAAATTATATTCTTTAAAAAGATGCAAAAAATTGTATACTTTACAATTCAAAATTTTTCTTACCATTATTAAATAAAATAGGATAAATAATAAATATTTACTTAAAGTAATTTTTTTTGCATGGAATGATCTTTGGATAAACAAATTGCATAATTGTGTGCAAAAATTGTTCAATTCACTTCAGAAGTTCTCGTTATATAGTGAGTTACACAAAAAGTAAGATTGACATTAAAGGGTCTAAACTTTGGAGCACTCTCCTGACAACCATATTTCCCAGATTACAACATCTTGTATTTTAGGGGTCAGAAATCGAAACCAGTCATTTTGTATTCAAGAAATAAACAATGTATCCAAATAACTTTAAAAGACCAAAAAAAAAAAAATTATATAAAGTCATAAATAAAGAACCTAATGTAATAAGGAAAAAAACAACAACTTGGATGTATATTTCAAGTGAAGTATTAATAGTTTTTGTATTCAAAAAATAAACTCATCATCATCATAGCCAGACAGCCCAATGTGAGTCAATGCCTTCCTCTGAAGATTTCTCCGTGACGACTTCTGATTCACCTTTGATCCCCAATTCTTTTCATTATTTGTGAGAAAATCTCTACTAATCGCACGGGTGAAAAAAATAAACTATGTCAGGGGTTTGCCCAGGCCTAATTTACTATCGTTTAGCGGTACCTTCACAAATTCAACTTTAGGAGAAACGGTAGTTTTACAAATTCAAGTTTTCGAAAAACGATAGTTTCACAAAATACTTTTTCTTAAAATTTTATTTTTGTATCCCTTAAGAAACGATAAATCCATATTTTTGTGTTGATTTTTCAATATAACTTTTAATTTTTCACAAATTATGTCTAAATTTTCACAAAATAGGTATCTCTCAGAAAAACCTAGACAGACCCCTGTATGTATTCAAATAACTTTAAAAGATGAGCTTTGAATATAAAACCTAATGTCAGGAGGAAAAAAAATTAATTTGGATCTACATTTCAGATGAAGTATTAATAGTTTTTGTATTCAAACAATCGAAATTTTTTTTTAAAACTGTGTTTTCAAATAAAATTTTATTTTGTCAGACTAAAAATGAAAAATGTTGGGCATATCACTTTCTAAAGACATGGGAGCAATTTTCAATGTTTATAGAAGTGTTTTGCTTTAAGTCAGACAAATTTTTTTTCTCTTTTAGTCCACTGGAAAAATGTTATTCTTAAAATATTTTGAATTAATTTTATTATTTTCTTGACACTTAGTTTTGAGTCTGTTGATATCTGAATGTGCTCTAATTTTCCATTGGTGATAAGAAAAACAATGCATTTTATTTGCAACATTCAGGAAACTAGTATTGGCGTCGGACACGTGGCAGTTTAAATTTCTCTGAAATGAGTCAGAAAGTGATAGAAATTTTGATTGAGGATTATATGTAAAAATTTCAATCATGTTGTCAATAACGTTTGGTGATAAAAATGACAATTTAAATTCTGCTTGTGACGATCAGGAAATTATCGAAATCTGCATTGCAATCAGTTTTTGCACATTATAACTAGTTCGAAAGGGGTTGTAACTGATTACAATATTCCACAATCCTAGACTCAAAATCAGGCTTAGAAAAAAGAAGAAAAAAGTACAAATCTTACTTATCACAGCCTGAAGAATGGCACATTGAAAGTCTGCCTTTCACTGGCTCAACAAAATCTCTTGGTAACATTTCAAAGAGATCTATCTCTTTCTCACAGGGACTAGGAACTGTTTTGTTTGGCACATCATCTTTTTCAGTGTAATCGTATTCTGTCGTTAAAATGTATGATCAGTATTATGTTATTAATACATTTAACAAACAATAACTGAAGGTAAAAAAAAAAAACTACAAATATTTACCACTTGATGATGCTAAAACCCAATCTTTGGACCACCATTCATAAAGACTGAATTGAATATACAAACTGAAACCAAAATACCACAAGTTAAACACAAAACTAAATAAAGTAACTTAAGCAAAATTTAATGTAAATACCAGAGTAAAGATATTTGCTACATACAAAGATCAAGCAAAAAAAATGCAAAAAATTCAAAATTACATTTTACTTATTTGTTTTACTTGAATAAAAAAATATGTAAATGACTATCATTGTCTAAAAATCTTAAGAAGTTATAAGGAAGGAGATTAAAGACTTACAATGCAAGCTTGCCCCAAATCCAGTTTAGAAGATTTCTCATGTGATGGAATGGCTAAAAAAACAGGAAATAATTTTTTATAAAATAAATAAATAAATTTAGCATTTATACTTTAACATCCAGCATGAAAGATCGGATGAATTTCCTTGATCAGTAATTTTATTATACTACTAGCCGCCTAAGGCGGCCAGCTGTCCGCCACGTTGAAGGTTTTCACAAATAAAGTTTTTTAAAACATAGCAGGAAATCTNCCATTCATAAAGACTGAATTGAATATACAAACTGAAACCAAAACACCACAAGTTAAACGCAAAACTAAATAACGCAACTTAAATGAAATTTAATGTAAATACCAGATTAAAGATACTACATACAAAGATCAAGTAAAAAAAAAAATGCAAAAAATTCAAAATTACATTTTTCTTCATTTGTTTTACTTAAAACTTGAATAAAAAAAAATTGTGTAAATGACTATCATTGTCTAAAAATCTTAAGTTATAAGGAAGGAGATTAATGACTTACAAAGCAAGCTTGCCCCAAATCCAGTTTAGAAGATTTCTCATATGATGGAATGGCTAAAAAAACAGAAAATAATTTTTTAAAAAATAAATAAATTCATTTAGCATTTATACTTTAACATCCTGCATGAAAGATTGGAGGAATTTCCTTGATCAGTAATTTTATTATACTATTAATTCACATTCTGCATGATGAGATGTAGTTAATTCAAAAAATAATCGAAATGATTTTGAATTTGCTCAACTTAATGAAAATACATTCTTTGATCATAAAATATAATCTTATTGTGCATTCAGAGTCATTAATAGAACTACTCGACAAAAACACACAATCAAAAGAGGAAAAATGTTGAAGGAGAGAGGAGCAAATTAAATTATTAATTAATAAAATATAGAGAAATTTCCCACAAGTAAATACAATCCATTCAATGAAAAAATAGCATTAAAGTGAGATGGTTTCTCATCTGTAAATTATATGTAAAACTGTAACTCACATTTAAAGCCTAGAAGAATTACAACTGAATCTAATATACTAATTTGTATTTCTTACAATTTACCTGCCTAAAATTTACACCAAATGTAAAATTCTCAGCAGCATAATATTTCATCAATTTTGCTTCCAACTTGCAGATAGGTTACTTTAATGCTAGGAAAAAGGCAAAGAAATTTTCATACAGATCGTCGTTTGGTCTCTTTAACAGGATTTGATAGGGCAAAAAATTGGTGACTTTGGATTATTGGAGTAGGTCGCTAATAGCAATTCAACTGTAGGTGCCTCTACTCTTGATAAAAATTGTTATTTAATTTGAGGAAAGGCAGAAGTAATCAGTATCAGTATTATAAAGTGTTTAAAACAACTAAATTTAGACCAATTTACATTTTACTGAAAAAGAAATCTGTAAAAAATTAAATTAAAGCTATGTTAAATATCAGTGTTGATCTAATGATCTCAGAAAATTAGGAAGCTTTTTTGATTTGCTAAAAAGTAATGTTAATTTGCTTGCTTAATTCTGTAATATTAATTTATTTTTAAAAGTCTAAAAAGACGCAGTTGCAATTTATAAGATGTATGTTTAGCTATATTATTATGATCTCAATACATATTCTGCATATAACTAATTGGAAACAAATGTAAACATTTTGAAAACATCTATAAAACTGTTTAAACAACATTTATTACACAATACAAAAAAGGTAAAAGAAAGTGTATAAAAAGATACTGTACCGTTATAAGAAAGGGAGCAAATCCATAAAATGGATCATTTTCAAGACAAATTGCTTGATAATCATAGGCATGCACCCTGAAAGAGTGAAGAAAATAAAATGCTTAACTACGAAAAAAATAGCGCACTTCTTTGTGTTAAATAAAATACACTTAAGCATACCTTTTATAAATTCCTATTTCTATCATAGAATCAAACAGCGTATAATCAATTTCTCCAAAGAATTTTCCAGTCTGTAAAATTAAAAATAAGGAGGCATTTGAATTCTAATAATTTTTGATTAGTGAATAATGTTATCCTGAAAAAATTGAAAGTTTAAAGTTTTAAATTTTTCTTTGATTTAGACTATCATTTACAACTAGTAAGGAGTTACTTACAATTAATAATGTATACAAAAATAACTTACAAAGCACAAATTTGATATTTTCTATCATATGAAAAAGGGTTATGGCATGAAAAAGTGTTTGCTTTCGTGTAATATTTTTTTTTCACTTCAAATATATTATATGTGCATTGAAAATTAAGCTATTTCATATAAAATATACTCCAGTAGTCATTGTCTTATAAATATACAAGTTTTGGGCTCAAATATCATAAAAGTAAGATTGTCTCAGTAATTAAATTAAAAGACATCTGGCTTTTTTTCTGAACCAAGTAACCAATAACAAGGTTAGAAGATAGGATTTCAATGGTAGTGATTGCAGCATCTTATTAGTGGTAGGAGAATTATGTACATTTTTGCAACTTGAGTGGGAAAAATGCACCACTGAAACTTGAAAAAACATTTACTAAAATCTCTTAAAATAAATTCATCATGAAATAAATAAAACAAAACTTACATGCTCATGTTTTTCTGAAACTATTATAAAACCATTGTTATCCAAGAGAAAACAATCCAATTCCTGTAAAAATTTTTTTAAAATTGTACAAATGTTTACACACACTTGTAGGAAAATATAAAAAGTTTTAAAATAATTTTATTTACCTCATCTTTGCATCTATACCTGCACTGTTGCATACACTAAATAAGGAAAGAGAGTATTTTTAATAAAGTAAGCACAAAAAAAAAACAATAGCTTAAAAACTAAATGTCATATGCCTAGCCTGAATTTTGAATTATTCCCCGATGTAATGCATTTTACACATCAAAAAAAATTTTATTCTTGAAAATTTTTTGTGTGAATAGGAATAAAAGTAGCACTAGTAGGAATACTTTACAAATGAAAATACTTATCTTAATTTTTTGGTTACAACTGCTTATTTCTCTTTCACACACAATGGAGGGATATTGCTGGAATTTTATATTAGGCAAGATGCTTAAGAAAGTGAAGATGTGATGCTTAAAGTTTTACAGTGATGCCAAACAGTCTGAAATATGTAGATTTTAAAATATTTTGTAAAAAAAAATTAATATTAAGCTTTAAAATTAAATGCACCAATTTTTATTTCATAAAATATTTGAGCTCCAGCTTCGATTAAAGCATATATTTTTCATGATAGCTCAAGGGTCATAGATCATGTATTTACTGAAAAAGGTACTCTTTTTAAAGGGCTACTTCAAGAAGAAATGATGGTACATAATGATACTATTCACAAAGCATTCCGGTGGCGCATTTGGTTAAGGCATTGTCACTAACACTGCTAGTGGAAAGTTGGGGGTCACGAGTTTGATCCTGGCAGTCGACAAAATTGTGTGTATTCAAAGCAAGGTACACTTTAAATCTGTCATTGTTGAAAGTCCTCTCATTGGTTGTGGTGTGGAAGTATGGAGAACGGAGGGCCAGCACAAGCGTTGTCCATGTCATCTCAAATTCTGTTCAAAATTAAGTGTCATTCCTGCCATGGCTGTTAAAAGATAGAGTCCTAAAAAATAAAGCTAGATGCTTGGCCATGGTTGTGAGGTATCATATGCACATCTAGACCCGTATAATATACACAAATGCCGATCGTGGAAAATCATCACAAATGTTTTTTACTATTACAGAAAAAGAGAAAAATTCTGGTAAAAAGAGATGAATTCCCAAGAAAAAAACGATTCATGTTTACCCTTTTTCTAATCAATGCAAACACGATTAAAAATCACACATCGCAATTCCTATTTATGTGATTTAAGATCTTGCATAGTGTTTTGTATTCAGTGTGATTTAAAAGCCACTATTATGATTCGTGTTTGATTGACTTAAAAATTATACATCAGAATTCGTATTCACGCGATTTTAAAATTAATCATCAAGATTCATATTAACGAGATTTTAAAATCCAATATTGAGATTTGTGTCCACATGATTTTAAAATAAAATGCAGATATTCGTATTCGCATAATTTAAAAATTATAAATTGAGATTCATATTCACACAGTTTAAATAGCATTGATATTTTTTCTATTAAAACGTTGATAACATTCTGTGGAAAAATCCTTCTGACATACACTTCTTTTCTCGCTCAAAATGCATGTATTTTTATCAATTATTTACAAAGTATTACTGCTTTTGCACATAACATTTTTGCATTATCCTTGTAATCAACTTATCCCTGTGGTATAAATCAATATAGAGTTCTACAAAAATTAAAAAAAAAAATGTGATTTTCAAACAAATTTTGCCAAAATAAGGTGATGACAAAATGGTTGAAATTAGTTACAAGAGGTAATCAATATGTGCAGAAAGTTTTTCATTTGTATCTAAGTTTGCAAACAATTTTTTTAAGCTCTTAATTGTGAAAATTACTTTTAAGAACATTTTCTTAAAAGTATAGAAAATAATTATTTGTAAATAATATGTATAGTTTATATTCCATTCTAAACCACAATTCAGGAAACTTATAAATTTATATTCTGCAATTTAACTAGAATTTGATTTAATGCTTTTCCAAACTTAAATATTGTTTTTAAGAACGTTCTAGTCTAATTACTTGACTATTATTTGTAAATTATGAGCTTTGATTTCATTTATAAGGAGAAAAAATAGAAACTTGCTTTAGAGGTATGATCAAAAAATTGATCAGCAAAAGTTGAATGGTGAAACTGCAATCCTACAACAGCAGCTGGGGCTCTTTTTTTCCCACTTCCAAGAAATATGGCATGGCTTCCAGTGACTAAACTACCTTTCTTGTTACCTGTCAAGAATTTATCACTTATTTTTTTTTTATCAATGCCAATAGAAAAATAAAAGTAAAAACACAATTAATTCACAACAGAGCCACAAGAGGTGTTATTTAAAATTAGTAATCTATACCAGCATCATAAGGTACTGAAAAGACGAATGCTGAACTATTGATGTTATGGAAATCTACTGCTCGTTTGTAGTATTCTTCTTCAGTTGCTTTTGTATGAGTTTCAAATATTGGCCTAGAGAAATAATAATAAAGTTAAAATGAAAATGGAAGAATTATGGTTTAGATGAAGACCTTAAAATCAAATAATACATTGATAAATTTGAAACATAATTTTTAACTGATATGAGAAAAATGGTTAGTTTCATACAGTTGAGGATAAGTAAAGCGATCTCTTCTACAGTCCATATAAATACAAATGTTATAACGTCAGATCACTATATGGTGAATGTATAAAAATAACACATAACTTAAGAAACATTTTAACAATATAACGTTATAAAATAAATTGTAAAAATATTTTTAACTGATAGATTAATATTAAATATCACGAATTGTTTCACTTTATTATATATTTTTGTTTTAGGGGGCAGCGAAATTGTGAATATTTCTTTATCTAAATTGGCAACACTTGAGCTAGCTCTAACTCTGGGTTAGTTTCACTGAATGCATGCTATTTACAAACTACTACATGGTGATTGACAAGCTGCTACAATTTTTCGGGTTATTCTACAATATTTTTCACAGCTCTAGCTTGAATTGTTTACACACAATATCAAGAAAAGTACATTTTTCATTATTTTAGAGCATACTGTAATTGTGAACTATAGAAACAACATTTTTATAAAATATATTTTTTTCCATATTTTTTTTAAAAAGAAGAAGACATTAAGAAAAAATTGAAATATTTGCCTAGAGTTTGTTCAATTTAGAGATCAATTTATATTTTCTAAGAGTCAAAAGTTCACCAATGGACCAAATTAATTTTGATTCAAATTTAAAAGTGGCAAAAAAAAAAGGAAAAATACAATTTTTTTTATTTCCAATGGCAGGGAATACAAACAATAACACAGAGGAACAATAAAAAAAGAAAATAACAAAAGACCAAAGTCATCTCTCCAAAAGCTCTCTCGCACACCAATATCTTACGGTCTCCGATTCAAGTCCGTGGAGCCTCCTGCAGCAATGGAGGTGCTCTCTATTCATTGGTGCTCTAGAACCACACAGTTGACACTGAGGGTGGTCATAAATAAGGAAAAATATAAAAATAGTAGTGAAAAAATAATAAAGGAATGGAGATGTTGTAGAAGATTGAATACATCAGTGTTAATGACCATATCATCACTGACTCAATCCTTTACTAAGATAAACCTATCTTTAATAGATTTCAGAAAAGTGCTTTACGTTTTATAATTAACTTTACACCAAAGAGGAGTTAATATTGAAAGTCACAACAATTTATTGAATGATGAATCTTTAATTCCTCACTCTATTCAAACAATAATGCACTGACATTTTAAAATCCTTCTGTTAAAAAAATGTAGCTCATATTTAATTAATATGTCAAATGCAAATTAAATATCAATGTAGCAAATAATTTAGTTTTTAGAGCATTTGTAAAGTTAAATTTTGAAGCTTTTTTACCTAGTTGTAAATATGCCTGTTTACAATACCAATTGCTTTATAAAAAGAAATATTCTCTGTGATATTAAAAAGATAGGAAATTTGTGTTGCCAGTAAAAAAGATATAAAAACAAAGAAAAGCAAAAATTTCTGCTTTATTTTTTTTACATTATTTCAGGAATCAAACATTTAATGATTTAAAACTGAAGAAAATTAGCTATTATTTAAAACAAACTTACTTTTCAGTTGAATTGTATTTATCAGCTGAAGATCGGAGATCTACAAATCTTAAAAGTCCACTTCTTGTTGCAATAAATGTAACAGTTATACCAAACATCTTCACAAATTTTTGCCTGAAAATATAACCATCTAATGCTATAAGATATTGCTTTGTTAACAAGGCACACAAGAAATAATATGCAATATTTAAACTTAAGGTTTATTTTATATATTGTGTAAATGTTTCCATCAGAAAAACACAATAAACTAAATTAGAACAGTATCAATTCTCTATCAATTTACAAAGAAAGTAAAATGAGACACGTATTTAAGGAGCGGCTTGGGAAACAGAAAAATGCCTGTTAAATCCAGACGCTTCTTAAATCTGAGTTTAAATTTAATAAAAAAATATACATAAGAAAACAACTTACATAAATTATTTCATTTTACTTATATAATGTAACAGTTTTTTTCCCTCCCTAATCTAAGAGGGAGCATGAAATTTCCAAATGATGCGATTATACATGGCGAGTTATAGACGCTTACTTTAAAGATCTTCAATAAACCAGCACATTGAAGTATTTTGAAATCAAGCAACAGCATTTTCCTTCCGAACAAAAATGCTATGTCATCCACTTTTCACTTACAAAATCATTGCTTTTGTATGAATTTAGACTTTAAGACAACCTATTTTGATTTAACATTATTAGAATTCAAATAAATATATTTGTCCCCCAAAAGTTCTTAATATTACATGTACTAATATTCTAAAAAATTGTTCATATTTTGCATGAATGTAAAATATGACGAGCAAAACATTTAGTTCTGCTAATATCGTTAGAATTTAAAGCCCTGCTAAGAGTTTCATTATTTCAACTTTTTCTTTTATGGATCTTTTAACCAAATGAATAAAAACCAAGCTTTCAAGGAGCTTTTCTTACATATAACTATGAAATGTTTTAGCAATCCTTAAAATATTCCTCTGACCCTCCCACTTTTCTTATCTTCTAGAAAACGAGACAATAGACTAATTAGTTATTCAGTTTGGCTGACACTCCCCTTTTCCCTGAAGGTTGCACCTGCTGTTGATAACTTTGAAAAATGATTCAAATACTTTTAAATGTCAATATATTTTTCAGCAATTACAAGCCAAAATGCCCTTCATAATTTTAAACAATCGATAGTGTACTGGGCAATTTCCATATAGTCTGAATTATTTCATTACTTGATTTCACTATGTAAACCAATGTGTTTAGACTTGCAAGTTAAATAAAATAGGAAAAAAAAACATATTCTAAAATAACATAAGACTCAATTTCTAAAAATAGAGAAAATACCTCCCTAAATGTTAAAATGGGCCTTATAAAATAATCAGTTTTTTGACTGTAATAAGAAAGAACAAAACTGTAATTTATTGTCCTCAAATTAATGCTTGTGATTAATTTAGTTTCAAAATAAATACATGAAACAGAATGCGATTAATCCTGTTAAAGGTGTAAATTGTTATTTACTTTCTTTTCGAGAATTCTATTCATGATTCTGCTCGAAAAATCTGAAAAATAGTGACAGAATAAAAATAATGACAGTCTAACATTAACTGTGAAAAAATAAACCATAATCAGATATTTTTACGTTATTTATTCTAGATCATTGATAGGAATTTTAACTAGCTTTCAAAAATTAGCAGAACTTATATTTTTTAGAACTTGTCTTAGGATAATAATAATGAAAAAAATGCCAAGAGCTAAATAGACAGCATTTTTTTAACAATAAATTTAAAGCACATAGATATCAAAATTTAGTGCAAAAATAATTCCACACATACTAAGTTTAATGCTCATACATTTGAAAACATAGAGAGACGAAGATCAAAATATTTTGCAATTTTTTGTTGCACAAAAGTGACCAATTTAGCATTTTGACTCCACAATAATAATAAACACTAGTTAAAATACCGTTATAAAGCTTCAGATTCTTTAGCTTATCAGCTGTAAATTGAGTAGCTCATTGAAATATTAACTGAAAATTTAATATGTTTAGGAATTTTCAAGTGAATCATGAACAAAATGCTTAATAAAAAAAGAAGATATTTCCATATTGTCTAAGAGCAGAACTATGTAGTATAGCATTTTTTCTGAATAAAATTTGTAGTAATTAATAAAATTTATCCATTCTTTATAATTAAACATTATTTAAGGATTTAAAATTTTAAGTTTTTGATGTTAATAGGTTAAAACTTTTTGCAGCAAAGAAAGAATATAATTAAAACAAAAATTATGTATAAAATTTATAAATTATGATCCAGAAATGTAACTGACTCTTACATATAAAACCGAATAGGAACATGTACAATACCCTGGGTGAAGTAAAACACATTAGCTACATTTAAAAATTTATTGCTGCAAAACACATTGCAATTTTGAATAGTAAATTACATAAATTATGAATATACTGATTAACATTAATGCTAAAAAATACATAAATTTGAAATAAAAAATAAATTTTTTTTAATTCAATGATAGAATGTTGTGACACCTCTTAAGTATAACATTGAAGCTAAATATCATTATAAAAATACAGAACATACTTACAATCCAGTATGATGAGCTTCAAAAATACAAAATGATAAGGAAAATAGCATTATTAACACACATTTCTCTTACCTTTTCTCCATGGCTATCTACATGAAAATATATTTGAGTAGTTCAGATGTAAAACCTGCTAAATGCACATTTTAAAAAGAAAAAAAAATCAAATCTATCATCACAAACTAAATTTTTATTGCATACTAAATTTTTTTAACAGATTCTTTAATTCCATTTTTATTAGTTTATTAATTGTCAACAAACTTTTTATTATGGTTTGTTGTCACCTTTAAATAGCAGGTTTTACAACCAGGCAACTCATTAGAAAATTGTGGCAGAATATAAATATTGTGGGAGAAAACACTTACACAAAAGCAGGTAGAAATTTAAAGATGATTATTACAGATTGCAAAATTACAAGGTTGCTTCTTCAATGAATTACTAATGCATACCAATGCAATTTTATACTAAACTAAACTCAGTGGAGCAATAGCCCATAGAGGCCCAAGGCCTACTGTGCCAATCTCAGTTTTCTCGACTTTAGGCTCTGGGGTGCAGGAGCAGACATTCCGGTTAGGTGGTCAGCCGAACGCGAAACCTCCAGTGTTTAGTTCCTAAGCATGCTTGGTACTCATTTATCGACCTACTAAAGGGATGAGTTAACTTTGCCCGACCCCGAGGATCGAACCCAGGACCTGTGGCACGGGAGCGAAGTGCTCCAACTCAGCCACCGGGCATCACAATTTTATACTAATTCTACGAAATTGTCCCTATTGTAATAATTTTTTGTGTTTTGTCAGATTCACATATGCTAATTAAGTTAAGCTATTGGAACTAGCAAATTTTCATAAGGTAAAGGGACTGGTGGAATTTTTCTTACGCTCATATAGTGTGTGTCGTCTTAGCATACAAACTTTGTTCTTAAGAAAAAATAGTTTTATAACTACATTTTAAAGCAAACAAATGTTAATACAGTGACTTATAAACTCATTTACAGAGAAAGAAAGTAATTTCACCAATGATCATTTAGAAGAAATGGAGATAAGTTAACACATGTGTTATTCCATTAGATGCATAGTTGAGACCTTTACTAATTACATACATTACATAAAATAATTTTAAACATAGAGTATGATTCTCAGTGATGGAAACATTTACTGAATATAAATAAGGAGACTAATAAACACACATCAATAATGAAATGCAAATTTCAATAAAAACATTTAAAATCACAAATGGTAAAAATTTGATTATATACCTATATGTGTTTTGGTGTCCCAACAATGCAGCTTCACTAGTGAGATAAAATCCAGGAATTGTAATAACAGAAATGATTAAAATCCATCTACTGATGAAGGTGGATTTTAATCATTTCTGTTTTTACCGAGTCACACATAGGTTCTTAAAATGTTTGTTTTTCTGTTTTTACCACTTGTGATTTTAAATTTTAATCTGTGATTTTTATTGATATTTAACGTTTCATCACAAATAATTACTTCTGTAATTTTAAATGAAATGTTACGTGAATAACAAATTGATACATAATGTATTGATTACATATCTTAATAAACAAAAGTGATTTTTAATATGCAATTTAAAAACAAAAATAAATGAAAAAGTTTCACGATTAGTTCATGATTCAAAAATTCAAAATATGCAAGAAATAATAAAATTTATTTTTTCAATAAAAATTACAAAGAAGAAAAATTGACGAAATTTTAAACTTGTCACTTAATTTTTAAAAAATGATAATAGATAAAAACAAATAAAAACTGTTTAATATAAGATATTGTAGTGTTGGATATCAGATTTTTATATTTTATTCGCCAAAATGAAAGAATTAAAAATGATAACAGATTTAGCTTACACCAAATAATTTTGTCGTATCATACAATTAAAAAAAAAAACATGTTAAAGTAGTTTTTTTTATTTTTTAAAGCTAAAGAAATCACAACTGATTTAAACCATTGATTAAAGAAGTCACAATTGATTTAAATCATGAATATTGCTATTAACAATTAAAAAAACTTATCATTTAGATTAATTACTCATCTACAAACATTACCTGGGCATTAATGACATCAGAAGAACTAGCGGGCTTAAGCATTAAATGATAAAATAAAAGTTAGTTAAAAAAATTAAGGTATATAATTAATTACAGAGGTCTGTGACAGTAAATAACTTCACACCTTGTTAATTCAAAGTCTAACAGATATAAAGATTCAACAAAAAAAGCAAACATATAATTTTCTTTATATATTAATTTAATGTTTTAAAATTAATGAACTATTGTAAGTTTTTCATAAACTAAATTTTTACAGTTAAAAGAAAACTTACATTATTAGCTATCAAGAAATTTAAGGGTTAAAATGAAAGTTTAAATTAAAAAGTAGAAGAACACATGCATATAAATGCGCCAGTTGAAATAAGATTTTTCTCCAAAAAATTTATTTTTAAAAATTTGTATGGATATTTTAGAAAATTTTATTTAAGTTTATTTAGACACAACCATAAAATCAACCTCTGTTCCATCTAAGTTAGGAAAGTTTCTAAAATAAAAGTTGGTAAATTATATATTTATCAAATACTCTTTATTTTAGGGCTAAAACATATATGAATGCTTTTTATTTGTTAAAACTGTAGTGACTGCAGACTACTTTCACTGTTGAGAATTATTTATGCTATTTTAGCTCATCCTGTAATTAAAAATGTCGATATCAAATTTGTTTCTTCATAGATGTAGACACATAAGTTAAAATAAATGTGTTTCATAATACTTTATCTTTTTCCTTTGTTTGAAAGGTAATTTAAAAATACACAATGAAAATATTTAAAAGGAAACATAATTTAAAGTTAAAATTTAACTTGCTGAAAAGAAATATTAACAACATCATTAACTATACAAAAAAGATATCTAAAGATGAATTGAAAATTAAATTTAATAGCACTTGTAAAGTTATACTCATACTCTTATAATACACATGCTTACAAATTATTTCCCTTATATATCGGCATTATTTCTACAACTGTGAAGCATTTGATAGGAATAAGACAAGGTTTGCAATGAGAAACAATGCAATGTATTAAGAAACAATTGAAAAAATCAGTTCATTTTATAGGAAAGGACAGAAATTCTTCAATTGGGTTTATTGTTAATAATTAAACGAAAAATGTGATCTTAGCAAACAAGAAGAAATAGATAATACAAATTTCGATCAAACCAAGAGAACTCAGCAGTTGATTCTAGTACAAATGTTTTGGTATGACCTGGGTGTGTAACTTTTGTGGTGGAGAGCCAAAAGCCAGTGACAACCAGCTGAATGGTTAAGTATTTCCAAGAAGATTTGTTACTTATTTATTGTCTTCAGAAGGAACAAATGCTGAGTGAACAGTAACCTGATACACAGGTCAAGAATCAAATCTGGGCCATATGTTGCAGAATCAGATTTACTGACTACAGATTTGATAAACATACTAAAAAAAGTATTGTACAGATTTAAGCTTTTTAAATTTTTTTAAAGAGCTTATTGATAAGAGAATAATAAAATTTTTAAAAATTATTTTATACAGAATTCTGAACAGCTAGTAAAAGAGAAAAATGAAAAATTACATGAAGTAACAGAAATCAAAAAATTTGATGACATAAAATAATCCAAATCAAGAAGCTTATCAACTTAAAATAATACCAGGACAAGAAGTTTGCTTAAAATTTCGTAAAAATAAGTTAGTACTTAGAACTAGCATTCAATTTTCTTGCAGAAACTCTTAGTTTTGCTGAGTAGTAGAAATAAATATAGTTTACGCTCTTTAGCACAACTCTCTCCATTACTACGACCCTTCCATTTTATCGACCGATATATGAAGTATCACAAGTTATTCTATAGACGTAATGTTATTGCAATGTCCATCAGAGAGCCCGAACTGAACTGTTCATTTCAATATAGCACCTGAAATTTTATCTTTTTGCTTAATTCTAAGTAAATTACTACAAAAACAGGGGTTAAATATTATTATGTGCTTTTGAAGTAAACATTCTCTCCAGGAAATAATTCCAGCCAATATTTAGTTTGATGTTATATTATCATAGTTTTATGTCAATAAATCTCTATGAATAAAGAAAAGGACACTTTATTCTTACCATAAGTGGTCAGGCCTACTTTATGGTAAAAAAGATGGAGAAATATTGATTACTTTGCATTACAGAGATTTTGAAGTGTATATTGTGCTCTTATGTGGAAATCGGAGTCACACCTGAATGCATTCATAAATATTATAAATTTCTTTACAAACAGTTCAATTAATTAATGAATCTTATTTTTCTCATTTGAAGGTGGCATTTACTCTTCTGTGATGTGATTAAGTGGCTTATTTTGGAATTGAAACACAGAAAATTTCTTTGGAGGCATGTTATTTAGCGAAAATGGCTGCTTGTAACCAATGTAACATCATATGCTTCAAGCAGAAATTAAAAATGTTGAAAGAAGTTGATAAAAGAATAATGTTTTTGTTAAATTCTTTATGAATTATTATAATTGTTTCTTTATGAAGAATATAATATAACAAAACTGGATGTTTCATTCTTATGATTTAACAATAATATGAAAAAATTATTGCTTACTCATCCATTGAAGTTATTTTTTCACATTCTACAGAAGTTGCTTTAGCATCAAACACCAGACTTTGTATTAAATCTTTTTCACCTAAAACGAAGAAACATTTAATGATTTCAATTAAACTTTTTATAGGCTAACCAAAACAGGAACAGTTTTCAGTTCCAAAACAAAGAATAAAAGCAGTAGGTTTGTTTTATTGGCAATGTCATAAGAATATAGATAAATTTGAAGATAGTTAAAAGTAATATTTATAAATGCAATACGCTTGCTTCCAATCAGTAGTTAATGAAAGTCACCTAGGAGTTAAGGGCACCAACAGAAATTATTCCCAAGGGGTGCAACTAGTAAAATGTTCTTTTAAATAATTCAAAAACCGTTTTTCATTGCAAAATATATTTACATGCATTGTAGAGCAGAAATTTTTACAATTTCAATAACTTAATTGAAGCTACAAAGCAAAAATTTACAATTTAATTACTATAAAAAATTTAAAACAGATAATAAATAACAAACTTTATTTAAATTTTTTAATTAAAATACAGTATGAGCTCAAAAGGAATAAACAGAGTTCTAGTGCTCTATAATTTTAAATTTAATATTAAATAATTGTTTTTGCTATATCTTCCAATTAGAAAAAAATATATCCATCCATCCATCGTTTTAACTATCAATGCAGGTATAATAGTTAATTTTAAAGATATAAATTTAAAAATGCAACATTTGTAGTGGGTTTATAAACCAGAATAGTTTTAATATAACAAGAACTGTTTTTAATTTTCTAAAAAGCCCAATCAATTTTCTAACATTTAAAATTAATAAAATACAATTAGGCAAAATATAGTTTTTTTAATTAATTGGATTTCGAGAGGGTGCCCATGCAAAAGGTTTTCAAAACTGATTGTAGTAACCTATTTTTTAAGTCATTAAAATAAAATAATGAAATTATATACATGTATAAATAATTCTAAAACTATAATTTACACTTTCTTGCTTGTTGACCAGTGGTCAAAGAAAACAACTAACCCAACATTTCTATTTAAAATGAATTAACCACAGAACTATATATTAAACAATAAAAAGACAACAAGAGCTACTAAACAGACAAATCTTGTGCCAGCAGGAGTTTTTATGATGTCAAAATAGCAGTTAGAGTTGCATTAACAGTTAGTAAATATTGTACAATTTAGTATTTTGTTAGTGGGTTCTTACAGTAGCTTCGTTTAGTGAAATTCTTGTGTCAATACCTTTTTATCACTATAATACTAAAATGATATTAAGGGTATAAAGCAGGGCACAAAATTTTCGTTCCCCAGCTCGATATCAGCAATCATATATTTGGTGAGTAAGTACCTTCTAAATTGTTGAATTTGAAGAATCGAAAATTAAACTACATACTCTAATCTAATATAGCCATATAATTAAACTATATAGATTATCGTTCCTCAATCCAGAGGCACCTAGTTTTTGCCTGTGTTTTGAAATTATGCAATTGTTTTTCCTCAGAATAAAAAATGCACAGTTACTCATTTTTTACTAAGCAAAGCATTTTTTTTGAAACATCGAAACCGTATGACAACCTTATTTTGATTTATTATTATTGTAATAACCATGTTTTAATTAAGTTCTTCATACTACATTTGTTAAAATTTTAAAAATTGTTCAGGTTTTTGATGACTGTAAAATAATGGCGAACAAAAATTTTAGCCTAGCTAGTATCTTTAAAATAGGTAAATTAGTTAAGTCAGAGAACATACTAGATCAGTTGATCATTGCTCAACTTCTGCACACAATTCCAAAAACAACAAGGGTAAAATCTGAAGTGTTTCCTTATAATATTACCTTTGCTTGAATGCTGCATTAGATTAATAAAAAATCGGTGAACGTAATGAGAAAAAAAGTAAAGAGTTAAAATATGTGGGAACTTTAAGCAAATTGTTTTTTAATGTAATGGAGAAGAGTTGAAACCCACATCATTTTGTGTAATTTTCAAAAGAGTTTTAGCAATAGCTATTTAAAACCACCATTTATTTCAACACATGTGGAAACAACAACACATGAGGAAACAAGATGATAAACTTGTTAGGCATTTTAAAATGAGACTAACTGTGTTAAAAGAAAATAAGAAGAGTCATGTCCCTTTTTTCCCATCTGCTTCAAACAATTGTTACAAAAGAAGAGACATTATAATGATTGACTATTTACCCTGACAGAAAACAGTTTTTCAAGACCGAAGCCCTTTTTGCATACAGCGATTTAAATGCAAAATCTGTATCAATGCAAAAACTTGATCCAAGAATGGAATAAGCCAGACATTTTTTTGTTGTTGCAAAACTTTGATTTTTATCGATTCTACAAATAACTAAAAGTATTTACTAAGCCAGCACTTTTTAAATTTAACCAGTTTAAGAACCAGTTACCTAGTTGAATTAATTATGTCTTAATTTTCTTGAGGTGATTATTTAAATTATATAAATGTCTGTACTCAAGACATTAGTATGTTCCTGATTTTGTTTTTTTGTCTTGTTATGAGCTATTATGCAAATTAGAAAACAAATGTTTCCCCAAATACTACAGTTTTCTTACTTGAAAGTGGACATTACTTTTCATGGTTTTAGAATAGGTTCGAAAAGAGAAATTTTACGACTGTTAAACTGTATTATGTAACTAAATGCTTTTTGCTCAAATAAATCGATTGTATCAATTGTTCTATTGATAAAGATCTAATTGCAAAGAAACTAAAAATTTAAAAAAGCTTTCAGTGAAAACAAATTGTTTTATTAAAACAAATAATTATTTAATACCTGTGAAATCAAATAAATATTTAAAAATTTATACACTCACATATTGGTTTGTCAAATATTGGGGGACGGGTGCTGCTTGTTCTCCATCTAAAATTTTGATTAGCAAGAGAGTCAGTTAAAAACGTTCTAATACTGTCTTCAGCAGATGTATAACCATCATCCTCTTTTTGGGGGTTTTCACAATATACCCTAATATAAGCAGAAATTAACAAAAATTTATTACATAATGAAATAATGGTAAACAGTAGAAAATTAAGTGTAAAAAAATACAGAATTGCAATAAATATACATCGATAAATGAATACTCTGTATGCATAAAAGGCTCACATAACCCTAGAAAAAGGGCTGGATTCGTTTCTATCTGTTGGCAACAACAAGACCTCAATTGCAGCAAAAAAGCAAAACATGAATAATTCGTGATCGTAAGCACTAAGTTAAACAGCAATGACTTAATCAAGTTCGATGATCAGGACCGAAAGTTATAGAATAATTCAGTTTTTGCCACTATTTTTTGCAACACAAATGACAATTTTTGAATAAATATTTCAAGTCTAAATGTGTGGAATTATGAGCCTTTTCATTCAGTCCAGAAACCAATAAGATACAAATGATTAAAATATGCAAGCAAGACAAAAGTAAACGTAAAACATTTCCTGTCACTTGCAATATTCATTTTCAAGCTTATATTTTAATTTACTTTAAACAAAATTAAACACACATGAAAGAAAAGTTTTATGCCTTTGCTAAGTGGAAATACAGAATTTTTTAAAATTTAAAGTGTGTCATTCCCAAAATAAATAAATAAAGGCTAGTCAGCATAAGTTGCAATTGCCGAATTGTTAATTTTAAAATATACAAACACAAATGTATCATGTTGAGATGAATTTTAATATCTGATGTCCAATAAGTGTTAGTTTTAAGTGACGGACATCAGTATGATATTATTTGTAACTGATCATAATAACTATAATATTTATAATAACTATTAGTAAATAATTTCAGCTATTAAAAAAAAATACAACAGCTTTTTACTACTACTTGATAAATTGGAAGACAGTTTTTTACTACTATTTGATAATTAGGAAGGAAATAACTTTTTTCAAGCAAACATTTGCAACCAGAGTGCGGTCTTTGAAATACTGCATGAATAAGAATAATATACTATTATGCTTCATTATCTAGTCAGTAAGCTAAACAAGTTCAGTTTGTGACATGATTCAAAAGAATTAACAGAGAAAATTATTCCATGGCAGGGCCTGCACTAAAGATTTCAAATTATTAGGCAGTAAATTTGCCAAATATCTAAAGTATTCACCAATTTTTAAAAGTCCTTGCCAAATGCAAATCTTAAAAATTTTTTATGATTAATTTTTTTTCCTCATAGAAAACTATTTTACAGTAATTAGTTTTAAGCTATATTATTTGGACCCAATTCTAATTGGTTATGTTGTACATCCCCGAAAATTACCCAATCGAATAAAAATATTGATTAGTTTAGAAAAACTCATTTTGATGCAATTTTGAGGATCAAGTTAAATATACATTTTTCTTTCCAGTGGAAAAAATAATTTGCCGAAACACAATATAATTCACCAAATTCATGATTTTATCACATTTGGCGAGGTGGCAAATACTTAGTGCAGACCCTGCATGGGTTGAAGAGCAATGGTGAGCAGGGCTTGCAAACCCCTTGTTAATTAATAAAAACTTTTGCAAAGTATAGAGCTGTGCATTAGCTACCTATCATCCCTTTAGTTTTTTAAATTTAACAAAAACAATTTAGCCGAAGAATTGATTGGTTAAAATTATTGAATTAAAACATAATTAAAAATGAAAATTGTTCAATAAAACACCAATAAAAAGGCAATAGTTAGAGCTCAGTCTATTGCAATTTTCAAAGAAATGAAGAACATCTAAGTATCAATTGAATTTTTCTTCAAAATGCACACATTTATAAACAATGATATAGTATATGACTAAAATTAAAAATATTTTTGTACCCTTAAAAAGATTCATAGGCAAAGCTAATGCATTCATTAAAAATGCATGAATCTCATGTTTCTAAAAATTTTAAGGAATTCATGCTTTTGGAAAGTTTATTCACAATGACTTAATAAACAGAGAGAATGTAATTATAATAAAAAATCAGTAGTATTAGCATGTTAATTTTTGTTTGAATGTAGATACTTACCAATCAGGATGGACTCTCCAGTTATCACCACGAAAATAGTCCATCCCTAAAACAAAGAAGAAAATAATTTATGTGAATGGTCAAACAAATTAAAAATAAAAAGAAAGAATTCAATTTCTTCCTCTATACTGATTAGGAATATAAACAAACAAAATAATAATACAAGAAATTAAATGATTTGAAATGAAAATTTAAATTAAAAAAAAATTAAATTATGAAGAATTAAAAAAAGGTAGAAGAATTTTGCATTAGTTTTGATTTTCTAAACATAAATAAATATAAAACAAGAAGAAAAGGAGTATAAAAAACTTAGAACCTTTTCTTTACTTATGGAAAGCTAGTGTAAACTAGTCAATGTGCTGAAATAATAGTAACTCTCAGTGGCGTAGCGAGGGGTGGGCAAGGGGGGGCATCATGCCCCGGGCGCTACTCACAAAGGGGTGCCAAATGGTACGCAAAACAAAAAATTGCTGGATAATTTTTTTTTATTATAATTGACTTCTGGAAAATATATTTTAAATTAGTGCCAGTGTAATATAATAAATGTTAATTCATAAATATTATTCATAATATTTAATTCATATTGTCACTTTAATAGTCTAAATCAAACTGTAATAATATATTCATAATAGAAATGGCACGTCTTTTCTACTG
>NC_092210.1:87277752-87288710 GCF_043381705.1 Parasteatoda tepidariorum | reverse complement strand
GATAACGACCTTGAAAAAAAATTTTAAAAATCTGGGAGAATTTTATAATACAGATTTCAATGTAATAGAACTTTTTTATCAAAATATGTGACAGCAAAATGTTACTCAGCAGTAGAAAAGAAATTAAACCTAAAACTCCATTAGAATTTCTTACTTTTATAATCAATCTCGAATGGAGAAGATGTTTTTCCAAATCTGAGAGCGGCATTTCAAATACTCCTGACTATCTCAGTATCAATTGCTAGCTGCGAACGTTCATTCAGCAAATTAAAATTAATTTTGACAGATCGCCTAAGTGACCTAGCATTTTTAAGTGTGGAAAAAGAAAAATTTTAAATGAACAATTTTGATGATATTATTGATACATTTGCTTCATCAAAAGCACGAAAAATTTAGAGATAGTAATTAGTTTTATTAATGTATTATAATCATATGATTATTAATCATATGTATTATTAATTTGCGAGTATATTTTGCATATAATATTATATGGTTTTTGAATAGGGGGCGCTAAAAGGGTATTGTGCCCCGGGCGCGAGTTAAGCTCGCTACGCCACTGGTAACTCTCCAAACATTATTTAGACAAATGATTAATCTCTATGATTAATTATAACTTTCTTTCTTCTGCATGCAAGTCAAAAAAGGTTTTCTATCAGCAAGATTGCGCACATTAAAGAAATTTGAACTCATAATTTTTATAAAATAGTAGTAAAAAAAATAACGAACAAACTTCTTTAGTGAACTAAAAAGGAAGGAAATTATTGTGACAATCTAATAGGTATTCAGTAAATAACAAATGAATTCTTATTAGGTCATGCTAAGTATAATAGAATATTAAATATCAAGTTTCAACTTTTGAAAGAGAACAACTAATTGAAAAATGAATTATTTTTGTCAATCATACTTTTTATCCAAAGAAATTACATAATTTGATAAATACAAATACATAAATTTGAAGAAATATCCAATATGTAAAAATTGCTGATGCAATTGTAATCATAAATATAGTTTTTTTCCATAACTAAAAGTAGCACAAGAATAATAAAAAAGCTAAAGTATAATATAAAGCTGTTTCTGTCAATACTATAAATATTATTTTTAGTGCATAGACAGATAATGAGATTTTCTTTCATCACAGCAAACATGAAATTTATTAACAGCAGCAAATTACCTAAATGTCTATAAACTATATCTGGATTTTTGCTTCTTATTACATAGGTTTATATTTTGATAGAATATTATAAACACATCCTAAAATTGAATTAAAATCCAAATATTTTAAAATCTAAATATCTTCACCCCTAAAATCTAAATGTTTTCAAAAATTGCAGAATTACATAATAAAACATAATTTTGGTGTCAAAAAGTAACACTTACAATCTTCTTCTTTCCTTTTCACTTCAACTTTTCCTATTACTCTATAATGGCCATAAGG
Source organism: Parasteatoda tepidariorum (assembly GCF_043381705.1). Taxonomy (NCBI): domain Eukaryota; kingdom Metazoa; phylum Arthropoda; class Arachnida; order Araneae; family Theridiidae; genus Parasteatoda; species Parasteatoda tepidariorum. The sequence goes on along the minus strand of NC_092210.1, from coordinate 87,287,275 downwards.
TTCAGGCAAAGAAACAGCTAATCTATAAGATACAATAAAATAAAAATGTTTTGTCAACAATTTAATAAGTAATAACAGTAATATGGAAAACTTAAATTTTAAGCATGAAAGAACTGAAACAGATGGTAATAAAGTAGAAGTTAAGAATTTAAAACAAATTTTTCTGTTTTGTTTCCTCCATTTGGTGATTTAATTTTTCATATTTATTTTAAATAATTTTCACGGACAACTAGCATTTTGTTATTATCTTTTAAAATTGCTAATATCAATAATGATTTTTTTCTTTCTTTCCAGAAATAAAGTAATGTAGAAAATCAAAGTTTTTGGTGCTCAAATATCAGGAATAACCATCTATCCTGCATATTCCAGGAAATTAAGCTTTTACTCTCAGTCAAATTATAGAATTAGAAAATAAGTTTTATTTCTATATCTTTAGATAATTATTTGAACAAACCCTTGTAGACAAAATTCCATACTTCTATGAGAGAGAATGATGAAATTTGAAGAATAAAAGTCGATAAAATGTTATGCTACTATGAAATGTATGATAAATGTTACGATAAAATGCTGTTAGTTTTAAGGACTGAAATTTGAAAAAGAAAAATATCCATATTTATTTTGATAATATTGGCAAAAATCTTGGGTCTTAAATGATTTATTTTCTTAGGGACAGCAGAGAAAGAGAACACTTCAGGACCTGCTAAATGTTGTGCCTAAGAACTTACAAAGTCTAGAGATATTCTGAAATTGAATGTAATAAAACTTTTCATTACAGTAAATGAGTAAAAAAATAGTGAAGTGTACGTTGAATGGAACTTTTAGTATAGATATAGGGGCATCAGATATAGTAAAAGACTCTGCCTCCTGTTTTTTAACACTCATCAATTGCTAGGAAAAGGACTCATAACAGAAAATTTTTTAATGCTTTGGCTTCGCTAAGGCTCCAACAATTTTAATATATATTTATATGTGATTTTTAATTTCAGATTTGAAACTTTTATTACAAAGAGAAACAAAATAAGCAAATAAATAAAAAATAACGTAATCATCAGCTCACACTTAAAATATAAATTTAATATAATTCCCAGTTCAGTTAGTTGTTCATTCTTAAGAAAATAATTGAATCTAATAAACTTAGAACTGATCTTAAATCATTAAATTACAAGAATAGTTTTCCTACCACAACTTGGGTAACAGACAATGTCGTTACAATGCAGCAGGCTTCTTGAATGTTTGTAGGACACAATGAAATTTCTGAAACATTGATGCATGAGTATGATAGAGCTTTCACTGCTTTGATTCTAACAAAAAGGAGCAGTAGCAAGGAAGCCACTGTTGGCTATAAAATCCCAAGACAGGGGGCCGCATCATAAAAAACATCAGATTCGTTCAAAGGGAACTTACTTTATTTAAAAACAATTCTTTCAATTTTTATCAGTATTTCGGAAGAGACACTGGAATGTTCACAAATCCCATCGTGACAGAGGGAACCTCAGATGAAGCATCTGCTCCCCTCTATAATAAATCTATTTCTTATTATATGTAAAAGTGATTAACTTATCCAAATGAATTAGGCTGCATAAATTTAAGTCTAAGCTAAATCTTACTTCGAGCATGATCGACAATGGAATATGCGTCGATCCAGGTATTCGAGCCTGTTAAGGTTTACCTTTACAGTTAAATGGTAGGTACTAGGCACAATGGGAAAAGTAATTTAAGAAAATTAGGCAGTGGCCAGAAGGCTGAAATGGGGGGGGGGTTGTGATAGCATTAGCACAATGGGGGAAATTTAGAGCTACAGCTCCAAGGAAAATAAAGCTTAGGAGTGATCTGGCTCCAGCTCTCTACCCAGGAGAATCGCTTCGCCATGCTACACTATTTCTTATACTATAATCATAATTACAATAAAATACTTTTGAAGAAAATATCATAAAGGGAAGCATGCTAACAGTTACTATAGAAGAGTTTAAAGGCAAATAAACAATATTAATAAAATATGAGCAACATAACAACATAGAAACTAGACAATAACTATTTCTGGAGATAATAAGAAGGAAGACTCAAACACTTACGAAAAAGGAGTGTCATCAATAGGTCCATAGTAGTAAGAATTATTCCGAGTAACAATTCTTTTCTGCTCCAGATAAAAAAAAAGAACATTAAAATAAGTAACAAAGTAAAAAACCCAAGGAAACAGCAAAATTATTTGTATAATAAACAAAAGCAGTAATAAAGGTAAGAAAAATTCATAAAAATGAATTATATTAAAATCTTAATGGATTGCTAAATAGCAAGATAATTCTAAGATCATATTAGATCACTTCATTATCACAAATTAAAAGAATGCAAAAATTTAATTTATGAAACCTATTGGGAAAATAATACATTATTTGTTACCAATATTATACTTATAATTTTTTTTAATAATTAAATATGGTTAGGAATAATATTTAAAAAAAAAATTCATGTTTATAAAAAATTATAATTTACTTTAATTTTTTTCTCTAGCAAAGTAAATCTGTGACAGAATAAAATGTAAACAGTTTCTTAGAAAGTGTTAGGTAACTAGAAAATTTTAGTTTCTTTTAGATGAGGCAAATTGCAAATAACTTTAGGCATGCATTGCAGACGAGACAGGCTCAACCAAACCTCGATACCAGCATTATAAAAAAAAAAAAGTTTTCAGAAACTGATGGAGAACTTACTATAAAATTTAAATAAATTATTTTTTCTACCCTAAAAAAAAACAAACATACAAGAATCTGTTTAGTTAAGTTATTCGGTATAAAATATATGTAAAAATTATTAAGAATTTAGAAATTTTTAATATCATGACCTGAAAATATTTAATTTTAAATAATGTATTATATATGTTAGCAAATATTTGCCCTATAAATAGCTTCTAAGAAATTCTCAGTGGTTTTACTTATCAAATCTTTTACTTGCTCAAATCAAAAGATTTTGGGATTACTCTACAAAAGTGAGTTTGAGCTCACCTATAAACGAGTCTGTTTGTAAGCACTAGTTTGAGTAGAGCTATTTTCAATACACTCGAACTGGCTACATTTTCCCCTTAAGAAGTTTCAGTTAATGACATCATCATCATTGGCACGACAGCCCAGGGTGGGACATAGTCTTCTCTAGAAGATTTCTTCATGTCATTCTTCTTGTTACCAGATCTTACCACTTCAAAATGCTGATTATTTTAAAATCAAAATGATTGAGTCATTCAAGTTTTAGATGCTTTCTAGCTTTACAAACAACTGGTTTGTGTAAGAATATCTTATGAGTTGAACTAGTTGTATCTAAACAAATGTGCCAAACAAATCTCATTTTTTTTATTTTATTATTATATCTATGTCCTCATAAATTATGAAAATTTCTGTTTGATCTTTTTCAGTAGAAAGTGCCCTCTTTGACTCTGCCAAAAATGGTTCGCAAGATTTTTTCCCACAAATGGCTAACATTAGCTTCTTTCTTTGGGACAGCCTAAGTTACAGATGTATAAATAAGGACTGGGCATCTAAAAGTTTTTGCACAGGAGTAGTTTTGTATGTCTCTTTATGCATGCTGATCTTAGGCCATTTAAACACTTTTATAATATTATTTTAACTTCTATTACTTTATAAAATTTATTGTGGTTTAGTTTTCAATACACAAAGAGTTTCAGTAAAAATCGTGAATTAAAAAACATTTTAATTTAACATAAAATACTACATAAAGGTATCTCAAATTCCTTCCAGTATTAAGTGGTTGTAAAAAGAAGAATAGTAACAAAAGGGTTTCTCTGAAACTAAATAAGTTCCACTTTTCTGAGGAAACAATTTGAGCACACCAACAAAAACTGGGAAAAATGTAGAAACTAAGTGAATACGACACTAAAAAATTGAGGAACATAAAAATTTTTAGACAATTAATTAAGGAGAACTACTTACAAAGCCTTCGATTGGAATTTTCACAGCCATTTTCCCCCAACCTATTCTTCTGTCTACCATGTTTTTTCTTATCTGAAACAACATAAAAATTTCATTAGTAACGGAAAAGTTAAAAGTAATTTTAAAATAAAATAAAATTTCATACTTACTATTAGCAACTGATCTTCAAATTCCTTGAAACAGACATAAAAAATACAAGTTGCAGATAAAAAGAAAAATAAACAATTGATTTTGAACACATATGAAAAGCAATAAATTTGCAAGTATTAAAAATTAATTACTGTCAAATCTATCATAAGATCATAAGGATTAGATTACTTCCACGAATTTTTTTTTTAAAACAAAATAAAATAAATCAGGATATTCAGGGTTTATAGGAAATGTAAAAAATTTTGATGTAATATCCATTATTACACACATTCTCATATAAAAGTGCTTTATTATGTTTATGAAAATAGAATTTCTAACCACTTCTAAATTTTATAACTCTAAATTAGCAGATCAGTTGGGGAATTTACCCATAACATTCACACACTCATGTGCGCTCTTGGTAAAAATAAGAGCTTTACTAAAATATTCGTTAATGTGTTTTCTTTTAAGTTATAGCAGTTTGAGCACACAGTTTTCTGATACAATTTATAATAAATGGAAACTGTTTCTAGAGACACCATTTATTAAATATACATGCGCCATCTAATAAAGTGACTCAGGTTCAAATTCTGATCAATTTGTATACAGTTCCTAAAACTCAGCAGTCACATTATTGAAGAAAAATATTCCCAGTGTTAGTTGAATCATTAGTTAAAGTCTCCTTGTCATTGGAATGTGCAGTTTTCTTCTACATGCAATGTGAAACAAGATTATTTTCAAACAAAAAGTCTTTAATGAAGAAGTCCTAATGATTTATCCAGAAGTTCCCTAGTCTTTGTTGCTGGGTTAAAAATTACATACATGTTGAACATCGATTTAGCCACAACTACAATATCGATTATCTGCTCAATGTCGGTGATGAAATGAAATAAAAAACCAAGAAATAATCAAGAGTGCAATAGCATACTACATAATCTTTCAATAATGCTTGCAGATTAGCATTTCTTATTTTTCGCTTTTGAATGTGTGAAATTTTCACTGTGAAATTTTCATGGGTTTTCATAAATTCATAAATACAAGTCAAATTAAAGTTTCAAACCAGAAAATAATTTTAATAAAGAAGAACACACTGAAAACAGAGTTTAATAATACAAGATAAAGCAATTAAACTAAAACTGTCAAAAAGAAAAAAAAAAGGGGAGAAAGACTACAGACATATTTCAATACAGAGGGAGTAATTTATACAAAGTTACTTAAAACTACAACTTTGTTTTCACAATAAATAATCATATGAGTTGGCTATGTTAATAAGATTGAAATTTTCAAGGATATTATCACAGAGAACAAAAAATAAGAAAGAATAACTTACATACAAACCGGAATTTGTGTCAACTAGTTCAACCTCTGTTAGGTCAACATTTCTGTATCCTGGCTTAAGTAACTCTTGAAACTGTAAGAAAATATTTCATATCATCCCAGAATAGTACAAAAGATTGCATTTTAATCCAATGTTTCAATTTTAAAAAAATTATTAAGGTCTTGGCATACTAAAACTGTTTTAGTATGCTAACCAATTACATTTTTAAGGCATTTAATTTTTCAATTACTTCATTAGAAAAATATTGTTTTTATTAGTTCCTTTAGTAAAATTATTTTTATACAAAGTACTATCTGAAATACAGTAAACATAATATGCACTGCAACAAAATCTACATTTTGCATTGTAATGCATTTTACTTAATTTTTTCTTCTTCTTACAAACTGCTAAAATAATGGTTATTAAGACGTTTCTTGTACAATGGACTTACATACCTGGTAATAAAAAATCAAACAAAGTATGAGCAAGTGATAAAAATACAGTAAAAAAAAGAAAGAAATATTATTATAACTTTTGATTTAATGATCAGTTTGACATACACTAAGATGCAATCTTAATAGTTCAAAGTGCTAATCTTAAATATGCCAATTAATTTCTGCGGGTGATATTTTAAGTTAAGAAATAAGATACAGAAACATAATTTCTTTAAATAAAGAAACTTTTTTTCAAGGGATTTTGATTCTTCATCTTCAAAATATGGAGCAGACAAAATTTGGAAAATATGGACCCAATAATTTAGACAGGTGAGCAATTGAAAGTTAGAAACCTTTCCCGTTCATTTTTCACACTGAATAATATATATGAAGAAAAAAAAATTGTATTCATAAATTTTTATTTCTTTACCGATTCTATTCAGATTTCGTATTTTGTCATTTAAAATTACATAGTTAAAAATTTATGCACTGCAAAATTCAAATACTTTTTTATCATTATTACAATCAATAATAAATAATTAAACTAATTATTTTGTTTTACACAGATTTTACTTTGGATAAACGAGCTAGACATGCATGTGTGTAAAAAGTTTTTGACTTCTTAATTAGTTCCAGAGACATGGTGAAATATTCAAAAAGTCAAATTAATATTAAGGGACCAAATTCTTGACCACACTCCTTTCTTAATCATCGAAACCATTTTTTTAGATTTCAGCTCACTCCCATATTTTGAGGGCCAAGAATTCAAATGAGCTGTAAAATGTTATGGTTTAATCAAACGAAATAATTTAATTGACAAGCATTTTAGCGTATTTAATATTAGTTCCTCAAATCATTAAGATTGCATTGTAGCATACCTGCCAACATTGGAGAAATAAAACAATGGAGATTTTACTAGCAAGATTTTTTTCAGGCTACAAGTAAAGTTTTGATACATCAAACATAATCATGTAAGTCAAAATTGGAAATAATATAAGCACTTACATTTAACGAAGTAAAAAATAAGTAAATAAATCTTAATCTTAAGAAGATAATTTTAAATCATTATTTATAATTACCTAAACTATTAACACTCAACATACTGCAGTACTGGCAATAACACCATTTGTTGAGGAATAAGAAGTATTTTTGCCATCAGCGGATATTTTATAGCCATTTTTTCAAAAAAAAAAAAAAAAAAAAAAANAATGTCTTCTACATATATGGAGAAACTTGGATATGGAAAACTATACGGGTAAAAAGGAGATAGTCATAAAATACAGGAGTCTTCGTTAAAAAACAGGAGACTTGGCAGGCATGTTGTAGTTCACGAAATTCAGATCAAAAGTTATTAAGGTGTTCCATTTTCTTATTTTGTTACCGTATATCATATGTTTTATTAAGAGCATATCTAATTCCAGAATAATTTTTTTTAAAAAAAAAGACTACTAAAGGAATTAATATAGATAACATATATGCAAGTTCGAATCTATATTGTCAAATCTCAAAAAAAGTAAAAATTGGTAGGAATTACTTATAAAAAAATACTTTTGCAAGTGAATGAAAAAAAAAATGAATAAATTCTTTTAATTCATTTCCTTTATTTGATAGAAAACATTAAAATTTTTATTTTGCCTCCCTCACTAACACATCATTCATATTAGATTATATAGAATGATTAAAATAAATCATAAAAACAATAAATAGGAAATATAAAGCTAATTTATACGAGACAAAAGTTTTTTTTTTCGTCTAAAAATTTGACCATCATTCCTATTTAGATCAGGGCCTATAATATAATAATTATTACAGTGCCTAGTATGAGGAAGAAATACACAGTTTGCTTACAGTGTAAAATAATAAAGAACAAAGAAAGGAGAGAATAATAATTTGAAGGATGTTGAAAAGTGCTATATTTGTAAAATTTAAAATCAAGAAATTGATGATTGAGAAATGATTCGAGTTGTTTAAGATATGAATGAAAAATTCTGTGTAACAATTATTTTTAAAGTAATAGAAAAAATTATTCTATGAGACAAAAAAAAATTATATAAAAATTTAGAAAAAGTTATGGGAAATGAATTTAATTTAAGAAATAAGTGCTGATATTAGTTCAAAACATTTTAATAAACGTGTGATATTAAGTAGCATTGAAAAAAATGTTACCAATGGTCTAAGCTCTGGATGAAAAAGTACATGCCCATTATTTGTAATTGCAAATGAATAAGCATTGACTCCAATCTAAAAAAAAAAAGAATAAATATTTTAATGCACATAATACAAACTTTTAACAATACATGAAATACGACAGACACTGCAACCGCTATATGAAATAATAAATTACAAGTGTCTAAAAAAAGCAACAAAAAATATTTAATATAGGTTTGGAACTTAGTCCTTGCCCCTACAATTTCTTTAATAAATTCTTAAATAAATGTAATAAAAATAATTGCATATGTTACTTTGTAATAGTAAAATCAAAATCATTTCGAATATAAATCTTAAGATACTAGTAAAACTGTTTTAGTTAATAAGTGGATGTGTGTGTGTTTTTATTGCAAGCAAATTATTATATTTTTAAAATTTGCTCTAATTTTTTTTATTTATTTTTTATGTTAAAATTTACTTTATTTAAAGTCAAATAGGAAAATACAGATATTTTTTTCTTAAATTTACGGAATAGTTAAAGACATTAAATTCTAAACATGTAGTAAAATGAGTCACACACTCAACGCTATCTATCACAAAAATAATTTCAAGTATACAAAGTAGAAATTTTTTTAACAAGATTCGTTCAAAATTTTTTATTTTGCTCATAATTGAATTTCTAAGATAGTTTCAACTTCTTTTTAAATGTACAGTTCTGAATAGTACATATTGTAAAAGCTGTAAGGTAACTTTATTGACCGTCTGGCAGTTAGAAATAGAAAGTCACATAATGACTTGCAGTTTGTTCTGCATTGTGAAACCAGAAAATAAACAGTGAAGAGGTGTACAGGACAGAGCTTGCAAAGCAAATAGTAAAAATTGTAGAATTGAATAACTTAACTAAGTATATTCTTCCATCAATGCATGGAGATTTCTTAAACACATAGTGAATATTTTAATGTTCTAAAATAAATTCTCTTAAAAAAACAAATATGATTAAGAAGATTTGATTGTTAAGAATAATAAACAGCAATTATTAATAACAGCAGTTTTCTATACGCTAATATTCTCCTTACTCTTTTAAGAAAAAAAAAACCTCACTTAATACCAAGTACCAAAAATTCCAGATAAGAAGAAAAATGCAATCTTACTGCCATGATTAAAAAATAAATAGAAAAAAGTCACATAAACAGAACCCATCTGTGATTGGTCAAAATTTGCTTCAGAGCATTAAATATTATTGTACTGAGTGATCGATGTAAAAGACATTCTGAATAAAAAGAATGCAGAGTTCAGAATCAGTTGCAATTAGTATCATGGTGATCTTGGCCTTTTTTTCCTTCAAAACCAATGCTAGCCATTAAAACTTGAATCAAGTTTTATCAGAAAAGGAGAACTCTAGGCACTTTAAATATATTTTGATTCTTAGTAATTCATTGTAATTTTGATATGAAAAACTGTTTCTATGTGAAAAAATAGCTCCTTGGCCGAAAAATGTTGAATAATAATAAAAAAAGCATAAATGAAGTAAAAAAGCAATAAATGAAACTCTATAAGAG
>NC_092210.1:87274654-87277252 GCF_043381705.1 Parasteatoda tepidariorum | reverse complement strand
GATACATCGATTTATAGCCCAGTCCTATTTACAATATATCGTTTTTCTATCGAATCTTTCTGCGTGATTTATAACAAAATAAGAAAATTTATTTTTTAAAAAAATAATTAATATAAAATAAATAAATAAAATATATTTACTTTAGTATGTATTTTTGGAATTCATATTATGCGTTCATCATTTTACACGTAAATAAGGGTTTACGACCCCATCTCTCTCTCTCTGATTGATTGATTGATTTTGTTATCTAGAGTACATATCATTATACATTATAAGTAGTATCTTCTAGCTTTTTTTTCTATTCATTACCTAACTTTTCATTATTTTGCTCTGCATAATGTGATTTAATTAAAAAAAAAAATTCTTTTTTAGACTTTTAACATATAAAGGAAATATTACATATTTTGGCTTCTTTTTTTTTTCAATTCTATTAGTTATTTTAATTGTTTATAGCTAATAAAAAGTATTCCCACCTCAACCCGTTGTAAGTCAAGGCGCTCACGTGGAGTTTAAAGCTCCACAATTTTGTGACCAACTGCTTGATGTAATAACTGTCGTTGAACAGCAGACCCGATTTTTGGGTTTACGACTACCAATATTCAACTCAGTAGCCTTGTAATTTTGAAACCAATCCAGAAGACAAGGGAACTCTTGGATCAAGTATTGAGAGAAATGATGCCTTCGTTGAGATTCGAACCAGGTTCACCGACTCCTTATAGTTAATATCTATTTTTTTATAGTTAACTAAAGAACGATTTCAAATATTCAACGAGTTCCGCACCTCACTAGTCCAAAATATAATATTACAAAGACAAATGGCGCTTAATAAATTTTTTATTACTTGTACGGAAAGTGAGATAAAAAAAAAAACACCTGTGTGATTCCCTGAATTGAAAGAACTTTAAGTATTCTTTTTCATACTCCGTTTTGTTTTACCCTGTACTCAAACAAGTTTCAGTGTTTCCGATCTCACTTTCCTCAGTAATGATTATGTAGATTTCGAAATAGTTTCTTTTTCTCGCTTAAATATTAAGGAGTGGTCCTTATCGTGTTTCATTTCTTATTTATTTTTTTAATTATGATTATGAAATTATTTATTCAAAAGGATGTTTAAAAAAAACTTTCTGTATCAATGAATAACGTCTAATTTACCTATAAAATTTATTTCGAACTAAACTAAAACTTATATTTAATATAAAAAGAAATTCATGCAGTTTTTTATTTTGTATTTTATTTTATTTTTGATAATTTTTTTTCAATATGAAATTCTTATAAATTATATTAGCTTTATTTATTTTGCATGCTTGTAAAACTTCATCAAAATTAAATTATTAAGTTTAAGAGCTTAAGTTTTTTTTTATTCAACTGCAAATTTGTTTTTAAAAGTGTTTTATTCTCCTGCAAATTTGTATCAAAATAAACATGTAATAAAATCCACTTTCTTTCGCAAATATTTTTTTTAATTCGTCTGGTTCGAAAGAAAATTAATCTATATTATAAGCAAAACTTACTGTTCCTTGAAATTTCTCTTGTAAAAAATACAAACTAAAAAAAGTACTTTAATCAATGTGTCTTGGATCCAATTAATTTTTAAGGATTTAGCCCGATCCTAATTTTAATAGCCATGGGGAATGCATCGAAAGGATTTTAATCATTTGCTGATTTGTGAAAGACTAAAATTAAAAGCCAGCAACCACTTCGAGGCTTTTTACAGCGTTGTTCTAAGACATACATTACTTAAGCAATGTATTTTTCTTATCTCTTTTAAAGCTGATTATTTTTTCCCCTTAGCTTATTTGCTTGTTATTTTTTTTTTAGAAAATAAAAGTGCTTAATCGAAAACTGATGTGTAGAAAGAAAAATCCTTTATGGGGGCGTTTTTTTTTTTTTCTCCTCTTACCCGAAAAAAAAGTTTTTCTTTGTAATTGATTGTTTTTCTATTGATTATTTTAATAATAGCTTCATTTGAAATTTGCAAAATTTTGAAATTCTTTTTTAGCAGGGAGCATATGCAAATTGCTAAGTTGCAAAACAAAGGAATCTAGAATCAGAAAAATCTGTCATATTTTGTTATCAAAGCGTGAATATCAAATGTAAAGCAAGATTAATAGATGCGTTTATTTATGAAAAATGCGAAAATGTTTTATTTGTTTTTTTGGGTTGATTATGAAAAGAACATATTGGAGTAATTCTCAAACACCAGTGTAATCATTTTTATGTGTTAAAATTTGGCTTTTTCTTATATCATTTAAGAATGATGCTCCTGGCTTTGTAAAAAAATAAAAGTAATACAAGGGCCGTGGTTGTTGTTGTTGTTGACGTATGTCTGTTTAGGCAGAGGTGTGTGATTGTGATTGTTTTCCAGTGGCGCCATCTATGGCCAAGAATTCGACTTCTGCCACACCATACGTCACACCCGTTTATAGGGCGAACCCATTCATACATCCATTCACTGATCCACAGATCGTAATTTTGACCTGAATCAGAGAACGATCGATCTCCAATCCAGTACCCCCAGAGGTATTGATTTGTTATGGGAACATGGAGGACTTTTGCGACTCGACAGATTTAACGTGCATCAGTCACTTTACTACACGG
>NC_092210.1:87266535-87274631 GCF_043381705.1 Parasteatoda tepidariorum | reverse complement strand
TTCTCGAGGAGCTGACTTATGGAATCTAATATAGGTAAATTGTACTTCACATTTGGCAGACTGCGCATTTTACGCTCCAAAGAGCGGACAATCTAACAATCATCTGAAGCAGTTGTTTCTAAATATGCCTAAGTTTGACAAATCATTACCAAAAGCTAGTTTCCAAAATTTAAAATTTCACGCCCAGAAAATCAGTGCTATGTTAGCTTAATCTTATATACGTGAACAAGAGTTTTCAATTATGAACCTTAGAAAAAATTATTTCAGAAGTAGACTAACAGAAAAAGATTTAGCCCTGTTCCTTAAAATAAGCACATCTCACTTCGAACCTTAATATAAGGAACTTTTTGAAATGAAATCGCAATTTCCTTCATCCCACTAAATATTTAAATTAAAACTTGTATATCGCTTTTTTTTTCTTTCTTAAATTTTGAAGATCTTATTTGGCCCACCAAAAAAATTTTCTTGATTTTTGACCCTCGACCAAAAAAGTTTGCCCATCCCTGCTATAAAGCTTGGTTTGACCAAGTATCATTGTTGTTATTGACGTATGCCTGTTTAGGTAGAGGGGGTGCGATTGTTCTTGTTTTCTAGTGGCGCCATCTATGGCCAAGAAATCGACTTCTGTCACACCATACGTCACACCCGTTTATAGGGCGAACCCATTCATACATCCATTCATTCATCCACAGATCGTAATTTTGACCTGAATCAGAGAACGATCGATCTCCAATCCAATACCCCCAGAGGTATTGATTTGTTGTGGGAACATGGAGTACTTTTGCGACTCTACAGATTTAACGTGCATCAGTCACTTTACTACACGGGGAGTCTTCGGCAGACGGGGTTTGAACCCACAAACTCTCGGACATGGGCCCAGCGCCCTACCGATCAGGATATCCCGGCCCCACCAAGTATCATTAGAAACAACAAAACAACTAGTGACGCAATTTTAAAAGATTAAGCTTTTCTTGACAAAATCAGTTTTAAAAAAATGTCTATAGTTATTTTTTTACTTATTCACAACCAAACAGTTGATGTATTTCTCCTTTTTTACAAAAAAGAATATCAAATGTACAATATCTTTTAATTGTCTTTAGTGGCAGACATGTTATTTCTACTCTAAATTAAAAAAAAAAATCTTAAACCAAAAGTGCATAAAAAACTGAAATCTCTCTATAAAAAAAAAATCTAAACAGTTGCTGCTGTTTTGAGTGTTCAACTGAACGTTATTATATACTTTGCTATCGTATTGCTCCTCTCAGCTACCAATTTTTATTGACCACAAATTTGATCTTCAGTATGGTAGCCCTTTTCTTTTGGATACTGCAAAGCACCTTCACGAAGTACTTATAAATGAAATAATCTTCATTGTCAATCAAATACTCGTGCCACCATTGATGAAATTTAAAAAAATATAATATTGAAAAAATTATTTATATCAAATCAATGTATGTATTCCTTCAGAACAAATAGTGTAGTTAAAAGTTATTAAGCAAAAAATATTTTGTCTGTGAGTTTATGATGCGTACATAGAAGCAACTCTAAAAATGGATAATGAGCATAATTTCAATATGGAACAATATTGTGGTTTTACAGTTAAGAAACAAATTTTGAGGCTTCATGTTTAAACACTAAGTTTTAAGTCAAAATATTAAGTAAGTTACAGTGTAAACTCATTTAAAATAAGAAAGTTGTTTGACAAATAACTAAATCATATTTTCCTTGAAGTCAGCTGAAAAAATAAGTATCCAAAAAATTGTAAAACTAACCTATGAGGAGGCTTGAAAAATAAATTAAATTTCCTACCTCCCCATCTTCAAATGCTGAACATTCTCTTTGACAAAACATTTTAGTTATTTCAGTCAGTCCTGAAGCTTTCTGGTATTTAATTAAACCATAAACAAGTGACTAAATCTCATTCTCTGGTCTTCCCTTTTTGGCTGAATTCTGTCGCTGTGTAAACCATTAGTTATGCTGCCAACTTGCCCGTTCATTATTCTGCAAATTTCCTCTTTTTTTTTATCTAAAATTTTTCACTTAAATTGTAGTTGTAAATTTTTTTCTTCCATCATATCGTTATTTTAAACTCTAAGCATTCTTTTGAAGCCGAGCGTTAATTATTATGAGAATATGGAATCTGGCAAATGGCCAAAAAAGTTCTTCAATTTGAATTCCTCTTGTTCTTCCATCCGTGGAAATTCGTACAAAACTGAAAAGGAAAAAAAAAAGTAATTTAATTCTTGACCGTAACTTTTATAGATCGAATTGAAAAACAAAAGAATTCTATTGCTGCCGGAGCACTTTTTATTACAATACAGTTACGGAATTAATTACAGTTACAGTAATGCTATCTGAATTTGAAAATAAGAAATTAATGCGTATTTTTAAGTTAGCTTTCCGATGAGTCGATGACGTTCCGTTGTTTGGCCTCTAATTTGTAACATAAATTAATATATCACAGTAGAAAATTAAACTTCAGGAAATCCACCTAAATAATTAAATTAGTATATTTTTTTAAATTTTACCATAGAAAAAAAAATCGAATTTCCATTTTGATCTTGGTTGGTTAATTTGTAAATCGAACCGCGTGATAAATTTCTTAGTTCAAAGATAAATTTAAAGATGTTAGTTCTTATTATTAAACCGGAGCAAGTGAAAATTAACAGATAATCGATTTGGGTTTTGGATCCTATGCTATATTTCACTAAATCGCTAGCATAATTAATTAACTACAAAGTTTCCTATTTTAGTTTTGTAACAAATAGTTACAAGCTCGATATGTGGAACTCAAGTTTGAGAGTCGTCCTTTTTTCTGAATAGTGAGAATTGTGCTGAAAAATGAGACCACCGAGAAGTACCGCTTTCTGACGATGTTTCGAGTTGCTGAAGCTGAACCTCGAAAATAAGTTGTGAGATTACCACCGAACTACATCTCAGAATGCATCAAATCTGGTGACAGAACAACCAGTCTTTTTTAAACTTTTTCTCATTTCACTTAATGAGAGTAAAAACAGTCATTGATTGAATTGAATTATTTTATGACATCGTTTCAGCATGCTTCATCATGACATCGTTCCAACATTATGATATCGTTTCAACACAAAATAATCACTTGTTTTGCAAAATTCCTAGAGCACTTTCTGCCTGGCAAATGGTTTATTCAAAATAGGGAGATTATACTAGTTAAAGCTTTCAATACGTCCAAGACACAAGAATTTTTTCGTTCCAGAATCATTGCCTTACCGAACAAAAGGCAACAACATGTTTCAGAAGAAGATTATTTTTAGAATGGCAAATTCTGCTTTTTCTTGTAACATCAAGTGTGGTGTCATTTTCTGGACATTCGATTTGTAACGATTCAATACAAGTATTGTGCAATTATGTAGTATATATTGACGCCCGGTGGCTGAGCGGTAGCACCTCGCTCTGTCGTGCCACAGGTCCCTGGTTCGATCCTCGGGCCGGGCAAGGTTGACTTAGCCTTTGATCCCTTCAGTGGGTCGATAAATGAGTACCAAGCATGCTTGGGAACTAAACACTGGGGGTTCCGCGCTCGGCCGACCACCTGACCGGAACATCTGCTCATGCACCCCAGAGCCCAAGGTCAAGAATGCCCAAGGTCAAGGCCCACTATGAGCTGTCGCGCCACTGAGTTTTTTAGTTTAGTAAATTATNATATATATATGTTACCTACTTCCACGTCTGTTTTTGAATATATCATCTGATTCTTCAACGATTGTTGCATTCATTATCTACTTGTGCCTATTGTTTAAATTTATGATTTAGATATGCTCCGTCTACAATTATGTACAATTTTGTTTACACTCTTCACATCTTAATTTTTTTTTATCAAAAAGCTAAGGTATGGAATATCATTCCTACGTAAATACTTTTCTATTATATTTATCAAAGAACTTAAGTTTATTTTCTCCACTATAGTTTGATAAAGCAAAGAAGATAACCAGATGCAGGAAAATATCCCGAGACTATTATACTACCGGGATAGGGTAAAATATCGGTTTGGGACATCAGGCATTTCTCCATCATCTACCACGTGTCCGGATAATTCATCCTCATCTGAATCCGGTTGTCAAGGCGAAGAGAAACGGTGTCTGGCCTCTTTCCTAAGCCATACACAGACACTCTTAAATCCTGACTAATGGTCAAGATAGTCTCTACATTTGAGCGATGACCTCTTCTTCCTTTACAGTAAAGGATAGAGCAGCAAAAGGGCAGTTAAAGAGTTAAAAGGGTCGTACATTACTTTATGATTGCTTAAGTCTCGTATACTTTTAACTTCCTTGGGCCGAAGGTTGTTTGTGTATTTTTAAACCATGACCAAGTGAAAATTTAACATTCCCTTAAAATAATAAACGGGTATTTATGCATTAAGATTACTTTGAACAGTCCTAAATACTTGAATACTCCTGCGATTTCACAACCTTAATATTATGAAACTTATGTCAGTAAATATCACTTGCATTTGTTTTTGGCTTAGAATAAAAGATTGTAAAATTCAAAATTTCATTATTATTTTATTTTATTAAAAAAGGTTTTAAGCGATTTTAAGAAACCAAAAATAGTTTACAAAAGATTGTTTGAAATTGAGATTGTTTTGAGTCAAAACTAACAATTTCTTTTGTTTTAATATCAAAGATCAACCCATTATCAAACTGGGTTGAAAACAACTCAGTAATTTTCTAATGAGTAATTAAGTCACGCTAGCATTAGTAATTTTCTAGTGATCTGCACTTATTTTATATATTTTTTATTGTGTACTGAATGAGCAACATTTTGCAACAAACATTAATTTTTAATCGTTGAAGGAAAAGTTCTGGAGTAAAAATGAATTTTTTATATTCTATTTAATAAAAAAAATAATAAAAAAACTTCTAAAGAAAGAGAGTTGTTTTCTATGAGTAATTGAAACAATGACTTATAAACAATGAAGTATAAATGCGAAAACAAAAATCAAAAGTATTTTTTCGAAATCAAGTCACTTAAGTTTGAGTTAGAACTAAATTTTTGTTATCACTTTTGCATCAAGCTTTAACTCGTTTGATTTCCAACTGAGATCCTTAAGTAATCTTTATTCCAGTTATTTTCTTAGAATAAATATCAAAAACTTATTCGATCAAGCATTTGTTTTAATTATCGCTCTTGTATTTTTTAAAACAAAACTTCCCTGGGCACCATTTTATTCAACTAGTTTTTGGTATCATATCATAATCTTTCCTTAAATTAAATCCACTGATAATAGCATAATACAAAGTAACTTGTATTTCTACTAAATATTTTAAATATCTAAATTGCTACTAAAAATAAAAATTTTTGGTAATCTGCAATAAATATTATTAAAAAAAAACGCTAAATAATTCTAAATGTAATTCATATTTTTTCAAAGTTATACTTTACAATATGAAAACGTTTGAGTGCCTCAAAAATTCCTCTGTAACTTAAGGTAATTATGCGTGTGTTAATTAAACAACAAAACTAAAAATTAACGCCAAACAAATGTACGCAAAACTCTTTACCTCTACTGTGATCGTTGTTGAATAATTCCCTTGACATGTAAAAATGCCTTTTTAAAACGTATCAAGTAAAATGACTAATTCCATTCAAAAATTGAAAAGATAAAAAAATCTCCAACTTTTAGCGAATAACTTAGTTTTGCTATAAAAACAAAGTATGAAAAGTAACATTGATTCGTTTTCCAATTTTAATCCCAGTATCTATATTGTTCTAAAAACACTGCGAAAGTAAAATAAAAAATTCTTTTTTCTATTTGTTGAAATAGTCCCTCATTCATTCCATCTCCCCGCGGTTAAAGTGAATAATGTGGTCGCTATCAGTGACAGGTGACACAACCAGTGCTTTTATCGAAAAACGAAGTATAGGTAAAAGCGGCAAAAACCGATACCGTTAACATCTTGAGTTTTTCGATTGTATTATATTTCTAATTGACTTCTTACAGCTTCATATTCACTGTAAGACTGCCAGATAAATATAATTTACGCTTGTATATTTTCGTAAAGTTTTCAAAAACGGAAAGTAAGATCTAAGCGAGCTTTTTTATCTATGATCGAACGGCGAAGTTTAAAAAGGCGATAGATGGCGTTAGTGTTTTAAGGTTGTCATTCTGAACTGTCACGTCTAAATTTTAATAAAGGCTGAATGGAAACATTTAAGGACTAGCTGTTTTGGAAAAATATTCTGCATCTTATTGATTTTTGCGATACAGTTAAGGGGTATGAGGAACAAATCTTTGGAATGCAATATGCTATGTTTCTACGCCATATTTTACCACGCCAAGTTAAAATTTTTGAGAAGGTTTATCTAATAAATAAATAAAACTATTTATTTTTTATTTTAAGAAACATTTTATTCAAATATTATGTCAAATTAAATTTCTATTTCTTGGTGTTTTTCATTTCGCTTCATATTCACATAATTTGTTTCAATTTGTTAGATAAAAGACTCAATGCTTTTTATTAAATAAGCACACACATGAATTACATGATTAATTACAAAGCTGTTCAATGCACTGTTCTTATTCTTTAAACACAATCATACCCATATAAGTAATATAATAACTCAGCTATTTGACGTTATTAAGTAGAAACTAATTAAATGGAACCACTAAGACAATTGGGTTATTTTCAAATCGGAGAAGTATTTAGAAAAAATTTTTCTTACAAAAAATAAATATTTGAATTACTGCTTGTAAAAATTTCTGCAGTAATTTGAATGTTTCTTGTCCATAATACTTAAAACAGTGGTGCACTTTTTGGTTTGAAACATAAAATGAAAGAATTAAACCTTAACTTGATATCTGCATTATGTTTTCCTCTGTGACCCATGGACAAAAGTGTTTCAATAAAGAAATGTGTTACCTGAAACAAAATTGTCTGTTCTCAAAAACCTGTGTCTCAAAATTTACATATTGAGACTTCACGTTGCTTTACATATACACTTAGATTAAAAAAATGGTAAATAACATTTTAAGATCCCTAAAATTTTCTGATTTAACTATCCTATTCAGACAACAAAAAAAAAATATTAAATAAAGTAAAACAACGTAAATGAAGCAGAAATGAAGTAAAGGTTAAAAAATTGACATACAGCTCCATGTATCAATCAAACTAAAATGGACATATGTCCATTTTTACAAAAAGGCACAAATACTGTACTATATGTACCTTATACTACAGTATATGTTCAAATATACATATAGTATAGTTTACGTCCAAAGGTAGATAAACTATAGATACTATATGTACCCTTTACTTGTGCTTCGTTCATGCTCTTTTAATCATGAATAGCACACTATCCTCATTTGAAAAAACGTAATCTAATTCCTCCAAGATAGCCTATGTTCACAATATGAGAACAATTTCTTAATATTTACCAAATAACTAATAAATATTTTGAATATTTTTCGCTTCATTTTAGTCATTGAAATGTATTCTGTTAAGCTCAAATACTAAATTTAAAATTTTAATGTTACAAGTATTTTTAAGACTTTTTGAATTGTAACTTGAAAAAGCTATTTTAATAACTTTGAAAAGAAATATCTATATTATATAAAACGCTAATACGTACGTATGTATCAATAAAACCGATGATATTTCTTTTCTCGCGCTGGCAACAGTTTTCATTTTTAATTGATTGGATTCGGCGCGCAAGAGCACGTAGTGAGCATCATATGGCTAATCCATGTTATATAAAACGCTAATACGTTTTAATCGATAGGCTTCGGTGCGCAAGAGCACGTAGTGAGAATCATATGTATAATCGGGTGAATTCTCATCGAATTATCAAAATTTCTCACAAAATTATCTTCATCGAAGCCGATGCTTTACATCCGGCGTTCAGTACTATTTCATATTGTTTATTACTATTGTATAGTACTATTTCATACAACACATGGTTTTAGCCCTCTGGTGGGAAAGACTTTAAAACGAAACTTACAACAGTCACTTTTCTCAACGACTGAAATTTAGAATAGTGTGATTAAGAAAAATATGTGAACTGTTTGCAATTTCAAATTAATATTGAAATGCACATCTCTATATATAAATGCAGTGAAAAGT
>NC_092210.1:87259894-87265093 GCF_043381705.1 Parasteatoda tepidariorum | reverse complement strand
ACTATATAAGAAAGAAAGAAACTTAAAAAGGAAAGTCATGCTGTAGTGGGTGTTACAGTGGTTCTCAAATCAAGCTACACATTAGAACCGTCTTTGAATGTTAAAAAAAAAAAAAAATACATCTTTCCTTAGCACTTAAAATAAAAATCCATCGTATTTAGAGATGTATTAAATGCTTCATGAGAAGAAAAATTATTAAATATTACATGAGAAAATATACAGTATTTACCATAACAAATTTTTTGCTGAATACAAATATAATGAATAAATAATGAAACAAACAATTTTTTTTTCTTTAAATTATATTGCACAAAATTGTTATCGATGTCGTAAATAAATAGTTTAAAAACTAAAGATAAATAAATAATTCTAAACTGTACACCGCGTGAGAGCTCCGTGAAGTTAGAAGAGTGGTTACTTTTAATAACAATGTTATTGCTTTACTAGTAGTTTGTTGTTAATTTTAAAAAATTCAAGGTAGAGTTGAAATAGTTTTAAATGATTTAATGTATTATATAAGTATCCTCCCCTAAGTAAAATAAAAGCTATGAGTGTTCTATGCAAAACTGGGTTTTCAGCATTTGCTATTCTTCTCGTTCGAGAATTAAAAAAACCGAAAAAAATTCGAAATCTTGTTTATTTTGCTGTTTGAAAAACTGCAATTGCATCAAGTTTCACCCATCACACTAAGCGAATTCGCAATAACCTCAAGTGAGACTTGTAATTTAACTTTATTTATATTTTATCTTATACTTATAAATTATAATTAATACCCCATATTAATTCAAATTAAAGAAGAATGGATTTCAAAAATTAGTTGTATTAACTATGTTTGTATTTTTCAGTCTAGAAATCCCTTGGTTAGTACATCTCATTCACGATTCTCTTTCTTTTTTCAACAAAAAAAATCTTTATCTTAAAAATTATTGTAGATACTTGTTCATAAGTCAAATTCTTTGAACACATTCAATGAACTGAACTTTTGTTGCTCAAATTAAAGTTCATAAAGCAGTTTAAATGTCTAACATGCCAATCTGTTACATGTAGTTAAAAAAAAAATGGTAATTGGTGCCCTTGCGGAGACTATCGAAAACTTAATTCCCTTTCCAACATATGCAAGAACGTACGCAATTGCTTCATGGTAAAATCATTTTATCAGCTATTAACCTCACCAGAAAGCTTGTCACCAAATTCTCGTGAATCCCGAAGATACACCTAAAACTGCAATTACCAATCCTTTCGAACTATTCGAAGACGTTTTTATGCCTTTTGGTTTGAAAAATGTAGGTCAAATTCAATTTGTATTTTTTAATTAACTAAATATAATTTTA
The DNA here is from genome assembly GCF_043381705.1 of Parasteatoda tepidariorum. Lineage (NCBI taxonomy): Eukaryota > Metazoa > Arthropoda > Arachnida > Araneae > Theridiidae > Parasteatoda > Parasteatoda tepidariorum. Next base: position 87,263,762 of record NC_092210.1, on the reverse strand, counting down.
TTAATCGATTGCTATGTAAATATTAAATATTAAATGAATTCTTTTAAATGTTAAGTAGTATAAATTATTTATTTTTAATAATTATTAAAATTGTAACATATGCTAAACATTGTTTCTCTAGCATTTCTTGCTGAGCAATGCCATCCTTGTTTCTCAAATATTTCCTGCTAAACAGTGCCATCTATTCAAAAACATTGTAAATAATTGTTAAACTCGGGGAGAAGGACTCTCTTGTTTCCAAACCAAAATTAGCAAACCGTACATTTCTATTTAATCAGTACTTTTCTTTATTTGGTTTCTCAAATCAAATATAATCATCACTGTCAAACTAAAATAAAATTTAATTTATACCTAAACCTTTATGACTGATCCTGTTAAACCAATTATATAAAATTATTATTGAAAATACATTATTATTAAAAATTAAAACATGCTTAATGCTTATTTTTAAATGGCCGATTTAAAAATAATATTTTTTTTAATAAGCTGATGCACTTAACTCTGTTAGTTCTTTATCCGAATAGCTTCCACAAGAAAAGGAAATAATAGAGTATAGCATTTCGCTTTGCTATGAATAAAATTCCATCGCATAAACCTTTACCGAAGTATCTTACCATAAGAGCTATAGCTATAGAAACCAGAGTGTGTGTAAGGGCAGTTTTCCGTATGACTAGCCGGAAACCAATTATTGGGTGCCATCGGGCGTAAAATGGTTCTCTTGAACATTTTAGCCCACGTGACGAATTGTCTGCAAATTCACGTTTGTGTCGACATTGTCGACTCCTTGCAGAATCTACATCAAAGGGATGAAAAAGAAAGTTTGGGGATTCGCTCTTTTGATACTATTTTCATAGTGAATCACACATAGATTTAAAGGAATGTTTCTGCTGTGTTTCAAAATCTTATCTGATGTTTTCGATTGCCTTGGGAAAAAAATTGGAGGGGTACATAAAATGTTACTTTCTTTTTAATGGCAATAAATTGTGGAAAGAAATTACGGAGATCGTGAAAAAATAATTATTTTTGTTGGTTTTTTAAAGAAAGAATTTTCAGTTTTATTTATTTTTTGGCTTTTCCAAATGTTGATCATTTCTTAATTGCATAATTTGTAAATAATATTTACTTGAGAACATATTTTTTTAGTACAATTTTACTTTTTGTCTACCAGAGAATCATTCAAGCAAATTGTGTATAAAAGCATAGCATTATTATGTGAAATAGACTGATTAAAATTTCATTCGTTGTTTACAAACATTTGAATTTTTAAGTTGAAAGCAAATCATGTTTTTTATTTCCTTTTTGTGCCGACCGGCCTGTGTATGGGTTAGGGAACTGCTATTGCATCAGAAAGGTTCTGGGTTCGAATCCCAGGCAAGGCATGGATGTTTTCACCTTCTCTGAACTATCTGTCCTTACTGTGGGAGCAACGTTGGTCCACCTACTATGGTGCCCCTGAAAGAGTGGCCAACAAATCTGCCCTTCAGGTGCCTGTATGACCTTAGGTCATTATCCAGGTGGGCATTGGAAAAAAAATTTTCCTTTTTGTTATAAAAATCAACCGTTTAAGGAAATGTTTTCTATAATTTAAAATGGTTTTATTATTCTATTTCTATTAATAACGCAGTTACGAACAGCAACAAAATAGTTTTATTGTAGATTTTATAAACATATGCTTCTTCTAATGAAAGAAAATATGGGCTGTAGCAAGCGTAATATAATTTCCCGTTACTTTATAAGACTGTTCAATTTTTATTATTATTATTTACTAAATAATATCTCGATCATCTGGATTACATTTGATGATCTTTCAGCAAAATTCTTGATAATATTTTTTAGTATTCACTTCATATTTAACAAGCTGAGTTTAATTATTTAACAGCATTTTAACTTTTATCTTAATGTAACTATTGTACTTTTTTAATTTAATTTATCAAATGATATCTTATACTGATTCGTGCTATATGTAGTACGTTAAGGAATGAAATGAATGAAAAAAGAAAATTATTGACAATGAATCAACAAATCATTTTTTAAATCATATCAAATAAGCAAATCAGTCTACAAATATGAAAATTTTTAACATTCATATAAAACATAAAATAAAGAAAATTTATGACAATGCAATTTGCAGCAGGTAACTGTATGATGTGACACCAAACAATTGGGTACCTGTAAGCAACGTCACACCTGGGAATCAAACCTGATTGGCTGCTGAATCATGACGTATTTTATGCCAGAAATCTCATCTAAAAATTGATTGAGCAGGATAATATACCAAAACTCCTCAGTAAAAAAAAAATCCCGGAATGTTTCTGGATATATGGTACCGCTACGGTGCGTGTAGTTTTCAAAAACGCTTCTGAATATTAGTAAGCTCTTTCTGTTAGATTCAGAAACATTTCGCAGTAATTCAAAAATATTTTGAATCCTTCTTTGCAATTTCGGAATTATTATTTTTTTTTTTAAATATGAAGCGGTTCCTATTGTTTCAGAAACCTCTTATGGGGCTTGGCTACCAACAGTGTGAACCTTCATTTATCTGAAGGTACCTCAAAATAAAAGTAGATTTAACGTGTGTTATATTCTATTGAATTTAAATTTAATGGTTGTAGTGGTGGCTACACTCAGGAACTCAATCGGCGTCAATGTTTCCTACTTTTGAGAATTTTTTTTTTTTTTAATGTTTCTGAATTGATCGGAAACGAGATATTAAATAAAGTTCTCTGAGATTTTCGGAAACATTTTTGTCGAGTCAAAATTACTTTCTGAAATTTTTTACTTTGTAATAGCTGTACATTAACACACCATTTTGTTTATACGCAACCAGCTGATTTCAGCGATCTTCTATCGTTGCAGGTACCCAATTGTTGTAATCATAAAACGATTAATATAATTATAGGTCAAATTTTAATTATAAACTTTCGTGATACATTAATAATTTGAAAGCTTCATATTTAGTCGGAATTCATTTATATTTATCTTTTTGATGAAAATGAAAATCTCCCACTTTTTTAAAACTTAAAAAGCAGGTATCCCTTTTTTCAATAAAGATGACACTTTCTTAGTTTAAATTATTCTCGAAACTAGACACTTTCTTAGACTAAATTTCTTAGTTTAAATTTTAAAAAATTTTCAGAAAAAATTATTCTTATTTAATTTGACGTTTCAAAATTTAAAAAATAAAATTTTGCTAAGTCTTATTTGTAGGCTTATTTCCTTATGAAACAAAAAAAGTATTTTTTTGTAAATTATAGTATTCAATATTCTAAATGCCAGTAAAAATGGCATTGTTGTGTTCTTTCTCAAAGTTTTATCCAATTACGCGTTAATGAATGCAATATTCTAATGAGATGTTTGGAAGGAAAATTCTCCTTTTTTCCTTATTAGTTAAAAATCTATTACTTTTTTTAAAAAAATCCTTAAAAATTGTTATGAATGCGTTTATCAGAAAAATATGAATTACATCTTATTAATTAAAGCGAAAAAAAGGCCTAGATGTCATATTGGACTTACTTCATATTTTTTTGATTAAATGAAATTGAACTTTTTCCTTCCGTTAGCATGATTTTATGAAATATAAATTAACTATAAAATATTAAGTCTTTTTTCAATTACTATTTAAAATATTAAAAGTATTATAATATTAAAGTCAATATTATAAGTAAAATATTAAAGTCAAGTAAAATATTAAAGCCAATTTTCGATATTGTAATCCTTTTTAATAAATCAATATTCTCATTCGAAATTAGTTTCTAAAAGAAAAAATTCTACAAACTGTTTTAATATTCTACTGATGTGAATTTGAAATTTTTCATTTCAAATTGAGTGGTATCTAAAACAAAAAAACTACTCACAATACTTAATCATA